>NC_091194.1:18392594-18447594 GCF_040958095.1 Procambarus clarkii
TTCTCACTGGGTGTTCCCACTGTGTGTTCTCACTGGGTGTTCCCACTGTGTGTTCCCACTGTGTGTTCCCACTGTGTGTTCCCACTGTGTGTTCTCACTGGGTGTTCCCACTGTGTGTTCTCACTGTGTGTTCCCACTGTGTGTTCCCACTGTGTGTTCTCACTTTGTGTTCTCACTGGGTGTTCTCACTGTGTGTTCTCACTGGGTGTTCTCACTGGGTGTTCTCACTGGGTGTTCCCACTGTGTGTTCTCACTGTGTGTTCTCACTGTGTGTTCTCACTGGGTGTTCCCACTGTGTTCCCACTGTGTGTTCCCACTGTGTGTTCCCACTGTGTGTTCCCACTGTGTGTTCTCACTGGGTGTTCTCACTGTGTGTTCCCACTGTGTGCTCTCACTGGGTGTTCTCACTGTGTGTTCTCACTGGGTGTTCTCACTGTGTGTTCTCACTGGGTGTTCTCACTGTGTGTTCCCACTGTGTGTTCTCACTGTGTGTTCTCATTGTGTGTTCTCACTGTGTGTTCTCACTGGGTGTTCTCACTGGGTGTTCCCACTGTGTGTTCTCACTGGGTGTTCTCACTGTGTGTTCCCACTGTGTGTTCTCACTGGGTGTTCTCACTGTGTGTTCTCACTGGGTGTTCTCACTGTGTGTTCTCACTGGGTGTTCTCACTGGGTGTTCTCACTGTGTGTTCCCACTGGGTGTTCCCACTGTGTGTTCTCACTGGGTGTTCCCACTGTGTGTTCTCACTGGGTGTTCTCACTGGGTGTTCCCACTGTGTGTTCCCACTGTGTGTTCCCACTGTGTGTTCCCACTGTGTGTTCTCACTGGGTGTTCCCACTGTGTGTTCTCACTGTGTGTTCCCACTGTGTGTTCCCACTGTGTGTTCTCACTGGGTGTTCTCACTGTGTGTTCTCACTGGGTGTTCTCACTGGGTGTTCCCACTTTGTGTTCTCACTGTGTGTTCTCACTGGGTGTTCCCACTGTGTGTTCCCACTGTGTGTTCCCACGGTGTGTTCTCACTGGGTGTTCTCACTGGGTGTTCCCACTGTGTGTTCCCACTGTGTGTTCTCACTGGGTGTTCTCACTGGGTGTTCCCACTGTGTGTTCTCACTGGGTGTTCCCACTGCGTGTTCTCACTGGGTGTTCCCACTGGGTGTTCTCACTGGGTGTTCCCACTGGGTGTTCTCACTGGGTGTTCCCACTGTGTGTTCTCACTGGGTGTTCCCACTGTGTGTTCTCACTGGGTGTTCTCACTGGGTGTTCCCACTGGGTGTTCTCATTTGGGTGTTCTCACTGTGTGTTCTCACTGGGTGTTCCCACTGTGTGTTCTCACTGTGTGTTCCCACTGTGTGTTCCCACTGTGTGTTCTCACTGTGTGTTCTCACTGTGTGTTCTCACTGGGTGTTCTCACTGGGTGTTCCCACTGTGTGTTCTCACTGGGTGTTCTCACTGTGTGTTCTCACTGGGTGTTCCCACTGTGTGTTCTCACTGGGTGTTCTCACTGTGTGTTCTCACTGGGTGTTCCCACTGTGTGTTCTCACTGGGTGTTCCCACTGGGTGTTCTCACTGGGTGTTCCCACTGGGTGTTCTCACTGGGTGTTCCCACTGGGTGTTCTCACTGGGTGTTCCCACTGTATGTTCTCACTGGGTGTTCCCACTGTGTGTTCTCACTGGGTGTTCTCACTGTGTGTTCTCACTGGGTGTTCCCACTGTGTGTTCTCACTGGGTGTTCTCACTGTGTGTTCTCACTGGGTGTTCCCACTGTGTGTTCTCACTGGGTGTTCCCACTGGGTGTTCTCACTGGGTGTTCCCACTGGGTGTTCTCACTGGGCGTTCCCACTGGGTGTTCTCACTGGGTGTTCCCACTGTATGTTCTCACTGGGTGTTCCCACTGGGTGTTCTCACTGGGTGTTCCCACTGGGTGTTCTCACTGGGTGTTCCCACTGTATGTTTTCACTGGGTGTTCCCACTGTGTGTTCTCACTGGGTGTTCCCACTGGGTGTTCCCACTGGGTGTTCCCACTGGGTGTTCTCACTGGGTGTTCCCACTGGGTGTTCTCACTGGGTGTTCCCACTGTGTGTTCTCACTGGGTGTTCCCACTGGGTGTTCTCACTGGGTGTTCCCACTGGGTGTTCTCATTGGGTGTTCCCACTGTGTGTTCTCACTGGGTGTTCCCACTGGGTGTTCTCACTGCTTGTTCCCACTGGGTGTTCTCACTGGGTGTTCCCACTGGGTGTTCTCACTGTGTGTTCCCACTGGGTGTTCCCACTGGGTGTTCTCACTGGGTGTTCCCACTGTATGTTCTCACTGGGTGTTCCCACTGGGTGTTCCCACTGGGTGTTCTCACTGTGTGTTCCCACTCTGTGCAAGCCGAGGCCTTATGGTGGTCTTAAAGAAGGATGTCCACCGGGGGGTGGAGGGTCTGTGCCGGGGCCAGGCTCTGTGCACGTTGTTCCGGGGGCCCCGTGTGTGGGGAAAAACTGCCGGGATTGATATGAGAGGAGAACTACTAGGAACTTGTACTATACTAAGAATTTACTCTATGCAAAATTAATTTAACTAAAGTCTCTAGCTAGGGTCGTAAATCCTAGCTCCTTTTTTCCTAATGACAGACTGAGGGCTGTAAGGGGCAGGTGGGGGTCTCTTAGGAAGAATGGAGAAGTTGATTGAAGATCCACAATCCACCTGCAGGAGAGTTTCTCACATCAGCTTGTATTTTTAATACAAGGATAAGAGTTAAAACTTCAGTTCTATTACTGAACACTGGTTCTGTTTAAATCAGGGATTTAATCATGTACACAGTCCGGTCTAGCTCAGTAACTACAACAGCCAATATTCATTTACTAATAAACACAACAATTTATATTGTAGACGTAAGATATATGAATATGTAATCAAATGACCTTAAACGTGATCTAAATACTGTTAACTCTGTACAAAGGATTATATTCAATTAGATAAACTTATATTATAAATTAAAGGTAACTAAGCAAGCAATTGTTAATTTATATATTCAAGTATACATATAGATATATTCAATTTATATGAAGAGTTTTAGTTATGTTCGACTGTAACTCTTCTCAGACTAGGGACACTCACAAGGGTCTGGACAATGAGAAGAGATTCAGGCACTAGTATATTAATATAATAAAACTTACTGAAATATGAGGCTTTGCCTCACCCTGTAACGACAGACAGACTTATTGGACATATATTAAATTACACAAGCATGCAATTGGCCAATTAACACTCTAAGATAACTCAATATACTTCTCTGAATGCCGGGTGCCTGTTTAACTAGTTATCAGACTGGTTAACTCTCTTGTCGAGTTTAGGCACGATATTATATATCACAGTTTGGCTGTATAATGTTCTTGAAGTGTTGTTAATTGATTATGCCCTTAATTGCGTTTGCAATAGACTAGAATAGGTGGTGGAGGTGGAGATGGCATCACACTGGGTGAGTGTGTCCCACTCTACCTTTTATTTAGATAAAGTACTAGGACTTTTTCCTAGTAGATATGGTTCAGGAACTCCCCCAGTTTTAGAGAGTAATCACTGATGATAAATGATAATTGAATAAGGTGTCCTAAGCTGAAAATTATTCGCAAGGCACCATCACACGTTTTCCCTGTTTTGTAAACATACGCGTTCTGCCTCGGGGCGTGGTGCGCTCCCTTCACTCCCAAGTTTGGCTCCCCCTCTTTTTTTTGAGATATATACAAGAGTTGTTACATTCTTGTACAGCCACTAGTACGCGTAGCATTTCGGGCAGGTCCCTGGAATACGATCCCCTGCCGCGAAGAATCGTTTTTTCATCCAAGTACACATTTTACTGTTGCGTTAAACAGAGGCTGCAGTTAAGGAATTGCGCCCAGTAAATCCTCCCCGGCCAGGATACGAACCCATGACATAGCGCTCGCGGAACGCCAGGCGAGTGTCTTACCACTACACCACGGAGACTCTTCCTTGAGATGGTAGGTTTCATTGAATATTGATTGATTATTTTTACTGTCTAGGCATATGATTGAGATAAGATGTGATTAAAATATAATTAGATATAAGATTTAAAGATTATAAGTAGTACTTATTAGCACTTCTGATTCTTATTAAGGATTTGATTTAATCCGTACCGGAAATCGATTGATGTTCCAATAGTTTTTTAATTAAGAAATCATTCTCGAAGCTTCTAGATCTTTGAGAAATCATGCACGAAGTCGTGTAGGCAACCAAGGGCCCTATGGTCGTACATGATCATAGGTGGCATTGTCTTATAGGATCTAGATGTATAATGAATCTGTAGTGATTCTGATATGATTTTGACAATGATTTAGATATGATCTAGAAATAATACATTTCTTAGATAAAATATTGATATAGTGGGTAATAATTCCCACACCCTGTGGTGTTGCCCCCCTGGCACGTCGTCTGCCATGGTGTTGCTGCACCGTTCCAGGGGTGTGGTTGCAACTTCAACGGGAGCCATGCCTGGTGCTGGTCTGCAGCCTGTTGATGATCTGACTGCTGACCGGTTGCCCATCATGTGGGAGCAGGTGGCGCCTCTTCCCCTACACCCTGGTACTATTTGGGTCCCCTGAGTACATGCCTTTGTATCCAAGGTTCCAGATAATATGGGTCCCCCCTTATAGGTTGATTTCGTCGTGATGAGCATCCTGCCGGAGTGGCTGCACTGGGAGGCGTACTGTATCCGGTTTCCGAGAAAAAAGTTTCCAGACAAATACATGTATGGGTGGCTTGTGTTGTTTTGCCTCCCCTTGCGGTGTTTGCTGTGGGTTCATCAGGCCTGTGGTGATGTCTTTCTTTACTTTTGGGTTTATGTCAATGTACTGTTCTATGTAATGTGTTACGTGTTTATGTGTCTCGTTGTGTGCCCTTACGGCCTGTGGTTTTGTACTTTTGTCTTAGTTTTTCTCTTATTGTACTGATTAGCATGCTCTGCATGTACATATATATATATATATATATATATATATATATATATATATATATATATATATATATATATATATATATATATATATATATATGTATATATATATATATATATATATATATATATATATATATATATATATATATATATATATTTATATATATATATATATATATATATATATATATATATATATATATATATATATATATATATATATATATATATAAAATTGGCGTACAAGTGTGTGTGTGTAGTCACCTAGTTGTGCAAGCACACCTAGTTGTACTTGTGGGGTTGAGCTCTGGCTCTTTGGTGCTGCCTCTCCATCCTCCACAAGCATAACTAGGAGAGCACACACACACACACACACACGTCTGCCAGTTGACTGTCAGTTTACAGGCCGGATCAAAGATCTAAAGCTTAACCCCAGCAAGCACAACTAGGTGAGCACACGCACACACACGTTTAAACATGTTTGACTATTGAGAGGTGGGGCCAAAGAGTTGAAGCTCAACCCCCACTCAGACACAATCGTAAAACAAATACAAATAGCAAATACACACACACACGTTTTAAACGCACACACACACACAGAGCTAAAAAAAAAAAACATTCTATTCATCTGTTGAGAGGCGGGGCCAAAGAGCTAAAGCACAACTAGGTTATACCTGTCAAACACTGATGCCAAACACGGATAAACACAAGAAATGAGTGAAAAAACATATATCTTGATAGTTTATCTGATAAGAGCCACACTAACATCATGATTATAGTGGTAACAAAAGTGTTCTGCCCTGTCAATTGTGGAACTACTACTAACACAACTATAATGAGCTTACAATTGATTATAACACAGCTATACTGAGCACAGCTATACTAAGAAATATATCTTTCACATCTGTGAAATATATATTTCTTAGATAGTTCTAGCCCCACAATAACCTGTAGTCAACATATGTAGACGTGATTAATGAAATAAATACATTGAAATTAAATTTAATTTAGATTTGCCAAGTGTAAACGTTTAATTTTACCCATATGTGAAATTGTAGGACATTGTCACTCAATCTGTGTGTGAACATACCTGTAAGGCAGGATTCTCTCACAGTCATTCAAGCTATGACTATATTCTACCTCCGTAGATCAAGAGTAGTGGGTCCAATCACTCAACTTGTAAGTGAACACATCTACACAAAGACAGCATTAGAAGGAGACACTCATCGTGTGAAGTAAGATACTAAAATAAGGATCATAAAGACAGTACCACTAATCATGTGCTTGAAGCCCTTAACATACAAACCTTAAACAAAAATATTAGACTGTGTCATTATTCTGTGAGTGATCTTACCGTCATGTCTGCAGGCGAATCGTTATAGGCCAAATAATTCAAGGCCTTATAATACACTTTCATTCCTTGCTTATAATTATAATTTTTATTACAATTTTTTATTTTATTCTAGGTATAAATAAGAATTTGTAAACTATAATTCCAGAAAACATATATTGAAACAACTTGGAGAAAGGTTGACATCAGAGGTATAGCAATAGTAAGAGACACGTCAAGGAACATGTGTTTATTACATAAAAGTTTTCATACATTATAATACAAAACAAGTAAATATTATGGTAATTCAGTAACCAGCGACAAAAATACAAACAAATTGCAAATATGAATGTATTATTTCTTCAATGTCGGTATCACAATACGAAAGAGGAAATAATATTTATTTGTATATAAATAGATTCACAAGAATGTCCAAATGCCCACAGAACGAATGGTAAACAAACGAATTCATATCAAGTTAATACTATCTTCAATCAGTGATGCACCACATGAATGTAATGCTCTAGCAGCAATTGTGATGATAATTTTAATAATAAACAAGAGTCTCTCAATTTTATGAAAATCAACTGTGTTGGGGACAAAGGATCTTTTAATTGGCTTCTTGAGGATGTCGAAGGGTCTAGACTATAGAGAAGGGATAGGCTTACCATCTTCACCCATCCAATGACTTGCTAGCAGCTGCACGTTAAGAAAAAATGTAGTTGTAACAAATTAAATAATTATTATTTGTTTGAACTGATGCTTGCAGTATTTGGTACTGATAATATAAGTACAGATCACAACCAGTGGTTGAGTGTTCAGAAGCAAAATGTCAACATTGCAAGAGACCTTATCGTCATGCAACAACATGAACCACGAATCAATATGGAAAACCATTCTATTGTTTCATTATCCATTATTAAAAGTGAAGCTCTTTATTTTTCGTTGCGTCGCTCTTCTTGAAGTTTAGCTGCCCCTGGTAAACATGATTACGTCAATACACGAATCTTAAAAGGATCTCATAACTTACGCATTTCCCAAAGGAAAAATATCCGGGTGAGGGCAATAATGTTTATGACTGAAAGCATATAATTTTTTTTCGCGGTTCGTGTACAAAGTTGTTAATAGTAAAAATATGAATAATTTACTCTATTTTAATTGAGACCTGTTTTCAATAAAGTCGACTATTTTCCACTTACAATTGAGAGCCAAAGTGGCAGCTCAGGCTGCTAGTTTTTAAGAGGCATGACAGATGTGCTGAGCACAACTGAGCCCTTGCGGACTCAGAACTTGGTTGTTGGCAACACTGGTAGTTCCGTCAGTCAAAACCAGGATTAAGGTTTCTAATCTGTCTCGCAAGAATTGGTACAAAATATATAATTGTTATATAAAGTATGCACGGATATTGTAACATTTTCTAACACCCACTTGGATTTTATTAAAATCTGTTGCATCCTCTGCATTGCCCTACCGCCAACAGGATGAGTTTGGAGTACAACAGCCGTCATTGGCGTCGACCGCTAAATCAAAATATAAAAATTACTAAACTTTAAGACGCCTTGTTATTATCTTCCATCTCGCCTTTCATAAACGGTTTAACATCAAACAACAATTTGTTGTTGTTGGTAAGAGGTAAAATAACTGAAAAAAATCAAATTTAAATCACGTTATCTCGTAACTATTAATCAGTCGTATTATACAGCCCATCCTCTTGCTTTGGTAGTAATTATTGTAACGATGAGGACCATAGTATATATACCGATGTACAACGCAATTAGAAAGTAGAAATCGGTACTATTAAATTTGGACAAACCGGAAAACGTTCCAAAAGTTATTTTCCAAAGACAAACTAACCTAAACTTACTTGGCCTAATATACTATATCCGATGCCTAATATAGTACATATGTGTGTCTTATATTAGGCCTAGGAATCTTTATGATTTTTTTAGCTTCATTGTTTTCGGACTCTATAACATGATTAGTACAAAATTCTATTATCTAATTGCTTAGTACGTCAATATTTGTACTATAGTGCACATAGTTACAAAAAACTACTATTTAAACAGGAGGGTAATAATAAGCCTGCCATAAGGCTTTGTATTACTGCTATTTCTAACTGTTTTTACATTTATTCACTAATGCCACCGCCCTAAAATTCTTAAAAGCATGAACTGATTAAAATGATAGAAGCAATAATTGCCATTATTCGTTAAATAATAATAATGCAATAAAACCACTTAAATATGATAATTTACCTATTGATAACCAAACTGATTTGTGTCACACAAAACGAATAATTTTCTAACACTAAAAAATTATTTAAAAAACGTTCTTGCCTGCTATGCTTGAGACCTCGATGTTAATTATCCTTCAGAAATAAAAGAAGAAATAGTTTCATGGACATTATTTTTTACAGGCATTTCATAAGTAGTTTGAGCAAATTGTGTATGTGCGGTTTATTTAACATAAGAGATTGACAGATGTGTCATAGGTACAAGGCTTGAAACACATATACACCACAACATTACACACACACGAACACACAAATATATATATATATATATATATATATATATATATATATATATATATATATATATATATATATATATATAAATATATATATATATATATATATATATATATATATATATATATATATATATATATATATATATATATATATATTAGTATATTTTGGTAGCAATTTCTTGTAAACATATGTTGTTAAATATAACCGAAAAAGTAAGATTAATAATTCTAACACGAATTTTCTCAATATTTCTTATATTTCATTTCACTGTCGATGGTAATTGAAAAATCAATTCTCCAAAATTCATTTTTGTTTCTAGTCTGACGTGACGCTTGAACGCATTTCGTTATAGCTTATTACATTTTCAAAGACTTTAGTTTACTCACACAACTGTAACCTGTAAACACGCTAATCCGTCATTCTGATACTCGCATTTGGGTGAGGTGATATGGTGCAACAGTTTTTAATGAAGTGAACAAACTTGTGACAAACACAAGAGAGAACACGAAACAATGGGTATTAATTGGATATGAGAACATAAGAATGGAGTAACTGCAAAGGGCCTATTGGCCCATACTTCCTCTTGATGCTTCTATATTGGTTCGGAGTTTTGAAGTGGGTAGAATATAGTTGTGCATTAATTGGCTGGTGTTGACTTTTTGATGTGTAGTGCCTCGCAGATGTCGAGCCGCCTGCTATTGCTCTATCAATCGATGATTTCTGTGTTGTTTGTTAAGACTTCTCTGGTGATGGTCTGGTTGTGAGAGGAGATTATAAGTTTCTTTATGGAGCCCTGTTGTTTATGCATTGTTAATCGCCTGGAAAGAGACGTTGTTGTCTTGCCTATATATTGAGTTCTTTGGGGCTTACAGACCCCAAGTGGGCATTTGAAGGCATAAACGACATTGGTTTCCTTCGAGGCATTCTGCTTTGTGTCTGGAGAGTTTTTCATGAGTATGTTGGCCGTTTTTTTGGTTTTATAGTAAATAATCAGTTGTATTTTCTGATTTTTGTCTGTAGGGGATAACGTTGCTATCAACAATATCTTTCAGGACCCTTTCCTCTGTTTTATGAGCTGTCGAAAAGAAGTTCCTGTAAAATAGTCTAATAGGGGGTGCATGTGTTGTGTTATTTGACTCTTCAGAGGTTGCATGGCATTTTACCTTTCTTTTTATGATGTCTTCAACAAAACCATTGGAGAAGCCGTTGTTGACTAGGACCTGCCTTACCCTACAGAGTTCTTTATCGACTTGCTTCCATCCGGAGCTGTGACATGAGAGCACGGTCGACGTAAGAGTTGACAACACTCCTCTTGTACCTGTCTGGGCAGTCACTATTGGCATTGGGGCACATTCCTATGTTTGTTTCCTTAGTGTAGACTGCAGTGTGGAAGTATCCGCTCCTTTCCGTGACTGTTACATATAGAAAGGGCAGCTTCCCTTCCTTCTCCATCTTGTAAGTGAAACTCAACACAGAATTCCTCTCAAATGCTAGAAATAAAAATGAATTTTGGAGAATTGATTTTTCAATTACCATCGACAGTGAAAAGAAACATAAGAAATATTGAGAAAATTCGTGTTAGAATTATTGATCTTACTTTTTTCGGTCATATTTAACAACATATATATATATATATATATATATATATATATATATATATATATATATATATATATATATATATATATATATATATATTCTTGTATAACTCCTTCGTTTTCTTGTGTTAAAGTTCAAAAAAAAAGTTTTAAAAATAATTTTGCAAAATATATTCTTATGTAAGCATTATTTTGATTGATATCATCGCCCAAAATTTTCTATAACTTTTTCCCAGTCTGACGTTAATGTTTTTCTTGTTAAATATGTTCATGATAATGTTACACTTTCAGTCATCGCATTAATTTGATGTTCAGCTGCAGAAGTATATGATCTTACACGAAAGAGCTGTATTATTAATACATATTCTTGCCCTTGGGTAGATTTACTTGCCAAACCGTGAAATTATTAACCCATATATAACCCATTTTGCAGTCTCCGTGGTGTAGTGGTAAGACACTCGCCTGGCGTTCCGCGAGCGCTATGTCATGGGTTCGTATCCTGGCCGGGGAGGATTTACTGGGCGCAATTCCTTAACTGTAGCCTCTGTTTAACGCAACAGTAAAATGTGTACTTGGATGAAAAAACGATTCTTCGCGGCGGGGATCGTATTCCAGGGACCTGCCCGAAACGCTACGCGTACTAGTGGCTCTACAAGAATGTAACAACTCTTGTATATATCTCAAAAAAAAAAAAGAAAAAAAAAAAATGAAATCACTCATTTCCTGAAAATACTGCAATTATCTGTTTTTGGGGGAATCCCGATTTTTGTTTTGTTTTAAAACAGCATCTTAGAGAATCGAAGCAAACACCCAATTTGTTTAAGGCATCAATTATTATGGCAAAAGAAGCTTCAATACACATTCGTTCAGTTGTATCCCGACGGAACGATGAACAGTATAACATCCAGAGAATTAGTTCACTTGTATCCCGGCGGAGTGATGAACAATATAACATCCAGAGAAACTAACAGTTCACACCTTGTACCTTAGCCAAGAAAAACAGTTAACGAAGCACATCTTTAAACGCCTTAAAGCCAATAAGAATAATTGTATGTACAAGAAATGAAGGGATGGAGCTAGGCTGCGGGCTCATTGCTCCACATATCACAGATTGTCTTCACTTTCATGATGATAGTCTTTTAATACGTAAATAACTTTTCTTTACACCATTCCGAATCTTTTATATATATATATATATATATATATATATATATATATATATATATATATATATATATATATATATATTTATTCTCGTGATATATAAATCACGAAAAGAAATTAACACGTGATAAAATGTGACAGTGTCAGTCAGACCACAAAGGAAGGATTCAGACAGGAATTTCCTTAAGTACTTTTGTATTTAATAATACATCCTTAGAAGCTGGTTGGATTTACAATTCAGTTCTGAGGATATATAGGCAGGAATGAGGTGAAGTAAGAAACAATGTCTTTAACGAGATAAGGGGATATTAATAAGGAATTATTAAGATGAATGTGTATCAATGACCTCACTCAAATCGCCTTTAACTGGACAATCAAAAATTGACTTAAATTATACAGACCACTACTAATGCTCATGTTACATGATTTTGTAATCTGTATTAAAGCAGATTCAATAATGTTTTCACTGAAAATGCTTGTCCAGTTTTTTACTGAAGAAGCTCTCTTCCAGTCAATTTGGTGAGAACTTTCTGACAAATGAACAAACAACGCATCTGACATCTGGTCGTGTCTTACAGAGTTAATATGTTGCGAAATTCTAAATTTTAAATCTTTGGATGTTTACTCTACATTAATTAATATCTATTAAAATCTTCACAAGGTATTTTGTATATTATACAATTATCACTACAAGGACTGATGTCAAGTTAATCAGTTTGACGTTCTTTGTTTACTAAGGTTCCGGTTGATAATATTTGTGAATACCTTGCTCATGAATTAATGAACCGGGTATTGCCTCTGCCTGCTGATATTGTTGTTAAGTTCGTTAAGCTGTGTTTAAAAGAATGTAAATTTACTTTTAATAAATTTCTGTATTATTTGCAGACTTTTGGAAAGACAATGGGGAATCTATTGGAGTATCTAAACGATTTCATGGTTTAGATATGGTGATGATATTTTGTGTATTTGGCCTACAAATGTAAATTCAATCGAATTTTCAGATAAACTTAATGATCAAGTCCCCTCTATACAATTTACTATAGACTGAAATTGATAAATGTTTGCCATTTTTTACATATACGTATTGATAGGGAAGATTTTTCACACAAGTTTAGTGTTTACAGAAAGCCTACGAATAATTTATCTTACGTTCATTATTTCTCAGGGAATAGATACAATGTGAAACAATCTATTTTTTCTTCTATGTATCTATGAGCTCTTCGGGTTGTTAGTCGAGAATTCTTGGATGAAGAATTTTAAAAATATTGATTCTATTGTTCTCAAGCTTTGTTTTCCACTGAGTTTTTGTTTTAAGTTTGCCGTAGCCTAGTCCATCATACATATAATAATAATAATTACAGTAAGGCAATTCACCAAAAAATGTGTCATGCTAATCATATTTTTCTTGGTTCGAAAATATTGTCAAGGCCTTGAAACATTTTGATATTCATATATTGATTAATTACGAAAATACTGTTTGAAAATTATTAGTTAGGAACAGTCCTCGTTGTGATAATTGTGTAATTTACAAAATACCTTCTAAAGACTGTAATAAGTTCTATGTAAGAGCAAACATCCAAAGATTTGAAATTTATAATTTTGCAACATAAATACTCTATAAGACATGGCCAATTGTCTAATGCCTTGTTTGTTCATTTGTCAGAAAGTTCTCACCAAATTGATTGGGAGATGGCGTCTTCAATAACGATGTAAAAAAGCATTTTTAATTGAAATATTATTAAATCTGCTTTAATACAGATTACAAAATCATATAATTTGAACATTAGAAGTAGTTTCTATAATTTAGATCCATTTTTTATTTATCAGTTAAAGGGCGATTTGAGTGGGATCATTGATACACATTTATCTCAATAATACCTTATTAATATCCCCTTATCTCATCAAAGACATCCTCACCTTACCTCTTTCCTGCCTATATATCCACATACTTGAATTGTAAATCCATCATTCTGAAGATGTATTATTAAATACAAAAGTACTTAAAGGAAATTCCTCTCTTAATCCTTCCTTCGTGGTCTTACATTGTCTTATATATATATATATATATATATATATATATATATATATATATATATATATATATATATATATATATATATATATATATATATAAATATATATATATATATATATATATATATATATATATATATATATATATATATATATATATATATATATAGCCTAACTTCCTAACAACAGAGTAGAACTGCCATAGATTTCTTCAAAAGGTTTTCAAATAAATTATCTGGTAATAACCCCGAATATCATTACATGCTAATAACCAGTATTTAGGCAGCTCCACTTACTGGAGCTCTCTCTTAAGGCACTCACACGACCATAACAATGAAGACCGTATTCACTCGGGCGTTGAAGGAACGCCTCAGAGGACGGCACTCTGTGACTCAGTTTCTTACATAATGTTACACCGTCAGATGCATTAAGATGCACACAGGCCAGTGGGCATCAGGCACTATCTCCACTATCTCAGACTATCTCTCAAGGTGTCGCTAGATAGACTAACTTGTAAAACTCTCTATTAGACAACAATAAAGCCATTTACACTCGGCTAACAACACCAAAAGTATAGCAGAAAAAAATAGGTTTCCCACAA
Organism: Procambarus clarkii; assembly: GCF_040958095.1. NCBI lineage: Eukaryota > Metazoa > Arthropoda > Malacostraca > Decapoda > Cambaridae > Procambarus > Procambarus clarkii. The sequence goes on from NC_091194.1 coordinate 18,406,805, forward strand.
CATTAAACTAAAGAAAAGTTTCGTGAATTTCAATTCACGAAACTCGTGAGGCTGTGATCATGGACATTTGCTGATCTCTGTCGTATTTACATATAAAGACAAACACTTACACTACAGTCATTTAATAGCAGTTTCTTGTATCAAACCCAGGACAGTATCACAGTTTTGTCTGTAGGATAACATTATTATTAAGTGGACTTTTGAAACTTGAAGCAATTAATCTTCCTCCGTCAGCTAAAAATGAGGACATTTTTTAGCTGTCTTTTTACCGTCCTATTAAAAGTTCCCTGATTATTCTCAGCGTTCAAACTGATTTTGTTCATGGGAAAAAATATTTGGGCCTGTACATAATCTAAGAGCAATATATTTCAGACTTTTCTTTGTTGATATTTATTTTCTTATTAATCCTCACTACTTGATAGAAGGGAGGTTTAAGTTCTCATAATGTTAAATTTTCTTTAATTTGTTTCCCGACGAATCTTGAACGTACTTTGATAATTAATGACCGCGATTCTGCATTACGAAACCTCATTGACGATTTAGTGCTGTAGCCGTTAGCATGGCTCCAGGCAACAAGGACAGACCCCATTACTCTAGTCCAAAGCCTTCGGCGTTGGCGAGGGCGATGTAAAGCTTGTTTTTGAGGACGTCTTTGGAGTCGTAGGGCGGGAGAACGAGCTGATTGAAGCATGTGTGGGCTTGTGGTAACATGTGGGTGTGTCCCCTCCAGCAGGAGATCTTGAACACCATCTCGCTCATGCCTCCCACGGGAATGCGGTCGCTGCCGGTGGTAAACAGCAGGAAGAGTTTCTGCTGACCCACCGGCATCTCCTTCACCACCTCCCAGAACCACCTGCCGGAGAGTCCAGTGTTGTTAGGTTATGGTGGCATGCACTGTAATTCTGAAACTGCAAGCTGCCTTTCATTTTTATATTACCAATCCGGTATCTTATATTTACAACAGAGATAACTTCTATAGCAGATATGACTTGTAAAAAGAAATATAGACGCAGCACATACTGAGTATACTTTAGTCTTCTATTATATCCAGGGCTAAAGTATACTTGCTGGTTGGTCAGTGAGCTTCCTTATTAACCTTCCAGAGGTTGAAAGGCGATGAGCCCATCACCAAACAAAACATATATGAATGGAAAAATGGTGTAAATACCTAAGGCGAGGCAACCTTAGCTATTGCAAAAGAGTACAAGAAACCATTTCTCAGGTTTTATACCGGCAGGGATACAATTGTAAACATGATTATCGAGCTGGGAAAGTGGAGGCAAAATGTAATTGCGGCGAAAAAAAGGGGAAGATATAGGAATTTCATAAACTGTATTCTCAAGCACAACGTGCCAATGAGTTTTGTTGGGTATAAATTGGGGGTGCTTTGCATTGGCCAAAAAGCCTTTTGCAGTTCCTTTGTTTTTATCTCCTTATTTTATCTTTTATCTTATTTTATCTCCTTTTATTTTTATCTTTTATCTTTGTTTTTATTTATTATTTAGATAATGTTGCTGAAACAGACAACCCAAGCCACACATAAGAAATGAAAGTGGCGATGTTTCGGTCCGTCTAAGACCCCTTGTCTTCCTAATAAGCGTCCAAGACAGACCGAAACGTCATTGAAATGTTTGAGTGGGTTAGGCTATTGATATTCGAATATAGTGGGAAGAGAATAGAGTTAGCATTTGTGTTCGTACGACGTACTTTATGGTAGGGTGGTCCTCTGTGTAGCCGTCGTACTCCACTACCTTCTTCAGCTCATTGAGGTCCAGCTTGGGCGACCCGCACACCAACATCTCCACCTCCTCTGGCCGCAGCATCTTTAGTTGGGGAAGACAAATGTTGGTGTAGTGTCCTGTGATGCTCGGGATGATAGTGACAGGTGATGCTCGGGGTGATAGTGTCAGGTGATGCTGGTGGTTGTGATGGTGATGGTCGGGGTGATAGTGTCAGGTGATGCTGGGGGTTATGATGGTGATGGTCGGGGTGATAGTGTCAGGTGATGCTGGTGGTTGTGATGGTGATGCTGGGGGTTATGATGGTGATGGTCGGGGTGGTAGTGTCAGGTGATGCTGGTGGTTGTGATGGTGATGCTCGGGGTTGTGATGGTGATGGTCGGGGTGATAGTGTCAGGTGATGGTGATGGTCGGGGTGATAGTGTCAGGTGATGCTGGTGGTTGTGATGGTGATGCTCGGGGTTGTGATGGTGATGCTCGGGGTTGTGATGGTGATGCTCGGGGTGATAGTGTCAGGTGATGGTCGGGGTGATAGTGTCAGGTGATGCTGGTGGTTGTGATGTAACAAACTAGGTTTGTTGTAAGAATTATCCAGAATGTTTTATCTACAAGGGAGAATGGGAAGCTGGAGCCACACGTGGGTTGACCCGGGACCTGACCCCAGGGAGTTCGTGGTGAAAATAATTGACGCCTTTGTTCACAAGTTTCGTATAATGAATCATCCTATAGTATTCACTTATTTAGAGAAATTAGCCTTCATTCATTTTGCATTCAAATTGTATTGTATAGTATTACTGTTTATAATATCAAGAGTTTTCTAATTATTGAGTTAAGTCACCATCAGTGACGTCACGAGCCAGGACTACTCTTTATTGTGGAGTGACCTGGCGGTCATAGGTCACGAGGTTCCATGTCCTCTATTTCTCAAAGGTCAAAGAGCCATTTTGTATTGGAAATAGCTCTTCCTTAAGATGCTTGGGTAATTTAACTTCAGTAAAATAATTCAACCAATCTGGATCATTCAGTACAACAGAGGTTAATTGTTATAAGTTAAGCCTTGTAAGTAACTTAACGATGCGGAACAATACTCTGCTCTGGGCTCCTGGGTAGAGGAGCATCAGAGAGAGGACAGACAGTATGGTTTGAGTAGCAGCTCGGGCAGGTGGCCTTTCCATCATCGGCTTCCAGACAGCACGAACATCTAGCTGGTCGCCCAAGGTTGAGTTGCTTTACGAGTAATTATAGGGATAGTCCATTCATTGCCAGTCAGGGAGTGTTCAAGTCAGTGATTACCATTTCTTAGATTTTGTTTTTAGTTTTGAATAAATTAATTAGTTATTAAATTGCATTTTCCTTATTTTCCATGTGTGTGTTATATTTATATGAATTTGTCCTTGTCACGTGGTCCCCACGAGGCCGAGTTGAATTGGGCGCCGATTCTAACATCGAATCAGGATTATCATTCCCGTTTAATTAATTCCACACTTAAGATCCAAAGTCATATGTTACTAGTGGGGATCAAGCCCCAAGGTTATTGATTAGCATGATCGATCCAGGCCTCGATCATTGCTCCGTGTTATTGGTCTGGTGGTGGCGGCGGAAAGGCGACCCTAGGGTTTTGCTAGAAGCCTAGTCCACGTCATACGGGCTGTAGAATCTCAAGTCGGTAAATCGTCTTGAGACCACGTGGCGTGGGGTCGGCTCAAGTGAAAGTTTTGGGGTCCCTTGGTACAGAGAGATCAAGTAAGAATACGGGCAGAGGGAGAGAAACAGGCAAAAAAAAAAATTCGAGAACCCCCTCCCCCGTGTTACAGTGATGGTGATGGTCGGGGTGATAGTGTCAGGTGATGGTGATGGTCGGGGTGATAGTGTCAGGTGATGGTGATGGTTGTGATGGTGATGGTCGGGGTGATAGTGTCAGGTGATGGTGATGGTTGTGCTGGTGATGGTCGGGGTGATAGTGTCAGGTGATGGTGATGGTTGTGATGGTGATGGTCGGGGTGATAGTGTCAGGTGATGGTGATGGTCGGGGTGATAGTGTCAGGTGATGGTGATGGTCGGGGTGATAGTGTCAGGTGATGCTGGTGGTTGTGATGGTGATGGTCGGGGTGATAGTGTCAGGTGATGGTGATGGTCGGGGTGATAGTGTCAGGTGATGCTGGGGGTTGTGCTGGTGATGGTCGGGTGATAGTGTCAGGTGATGGTGATGGTCGGGGTGATAGTGTCAGGTGATGCTGGTGGTTGTGATGGTGATGGTCGGGGTGATAGTGTCAGGTGATGCTGGTGGTTGTGATGGTGATGGTCGGGGTGATAGTGTCAGGTGATGCTGGTGGTTGTGATGGTGATGGTCGGGATGATAGTGTCATGTGATGCTGGGGGTTGTGCTGGTGATGGTCGGGGTGATAGTGTCAGGTGATGCTGGTGGTTGTGATGGTGATGGTCGGGGTGATAGTGTCAGGTGATGCTGGGGGGTTGTGATGGTGATGGTCGGGGTGATAGTGTCAGGTGATGCTGGTGGTTGTGATGGTGATGGTCGGGGTGATAGTGTCATGTGATGCTGGGGGTTGTGCTGGTGATGGTCGGGGTGATAGTGTCAGGTGATGGTGATGGTTGTGATGGTGTTGGTCGGGGTGATAGTGTCAGGTGATGGTGATGGTCGGGGTGATAGTGTCAGGTGATGGTGATGGTCGGGGTGATAGTGTCAGGTGATGGTGATGGTTGTGATGGTGTTGGTCGGGGTGATAGTGTCAGGTGATGGTGTTGGTCGGGGTGATAGTGTCAGGTGATGGTGATGGTCGGGGTGATAGTGTCAGGTGATGCTGGGGGTTGTGATGGTGTTGGTCGGGGTGATAGTGTCAGGTGATGCTGGGGGTTGTGCTGGTGTTGGTCGGGGTGATAGTGTCAGGTGATGCTGGGGGTTGTGCTGGTGTTGGTCGGGGTGATAGTGTCAGGTGATGCTGGTGGTTGTGATGGTGTTGGTCGGGGTGATAGTGTCAGGTGATGCTGGGGGTTGTGATGGTGTTGGTCGGGGTGATAGTGTCAGGTGATGCTGGGGGTTGTGCTGGTGTTGGTCGGGGTGATAGTGTCAGGTGATGCTGGGGGGTTGTGATTGTAGTGGTTATCGTGGTAGTGATGTTCGTGGTTGTGATAACGATGAAACTAGTTATAGTGGTGATGGTGTTAATGGTTGACCAAACCACACACTAGAAAGTGAAGGGACGGCGACGTTTCGACGACGATGTTCTAAACTTTCTATCAAACGTGACCTAACATAAGCTCACCCTTCCATTTATCTCTCTTTTTCTTTCCATTGTTTTCTCTTGCGACCCCTTTCTTATTCCTATTACTATCCCCCTTATTACACCTTACCTTTCGGCCCTTTTGCCTTGCTTCCTCATCACAATCGACCTGAAAATGGTCCAGGACGGACCGAAACGTCGTCGTCCCTTCACTTTCTAGTGTGTGGTTTAGTCAACATATTTCAGCCTCATTATTGTGACTCCTCGTCTGCACTGCATTAATGGTGTTAGTGACACTGGTTGTGATGATGGTTATAATGGTAGTTGTGGTGATGGTAGTGATCATGTCGGTAGTGGTTATGATGACGGTGATAGTGATGATAATGGCAGAGTGAATGGTGATAATCAAGGTATTAACAGTGATGAGCAGAGTAAGCCCAACGGTTTGAAACTTTGCTCTCATCTCTGTGCTCCAATATGAGGAGCCAAATACCGTCAGTTAAGCACTTATCTGAATGAGCTTAATGCGCTGCAAATATTATATCTCCGTTGATTTAACATTACTGTATGTGCAAAGACGCGCAACTCACGATCAAGGCGTTAGATGCGCAGACGGTGTGAAATCCGAGGTAAAATGCCCGGAACTGTTCATAGATGGCGGTGTTGAGGATCCAATCCAGGTAGAGGCGCACGAACTCCTCACGATTCTCATTAGTTACCGGTAGCGTCTCTCCGTTCTCTTTCAGGTTGAATGTTCTCGGTTGACCAAATTCTTCCAGAGATACCTGTAGACAGGCGTGGTTATCCGTTGTCATAATTGGTGATTAATGTATCTAGTATCAAACAGACTGCATAGACTCGAGATTTACAGACTAAAATTCATATTCTAGTTGGCCTACTTTTTACAAATACACGCAACATTTAACGTACTTGAAAGCTCAGACACATGTCCTCTTCTACGTCACCTTCGTACTTGAGTAATTCCTTCAATCCGTGAGCAACTTCCTGCAAAAAATAGGGTTTTAATAATTTACGTTTGCCATGATTATAATGTATAAAAACTAAAGTGGTGTGAGTAAAGATATTGGTACTACTATTCAACCCGTTCTCTCACTTTCGTATAGTCAATATTGACTTATTAAATACGTGCATATGTAACATACTAATTTATTGTGAATATTTTAGTTTACCTTGAAAAGCTTCATAGAAAACACCGACCTTACCTAACCTTCTTAGTATGTTAAGATAAGCATCTTATTGCTTCGTAATTACAATTATTACTTAACCTATAAAAGGTATAATAAAAGGTTAAGTAATGATTGTAATTACGAAGCAATAAGATGCTTATCTTAACATACTAAGAAGGTTAGGTAAGGTCGGTGTTTTCTATGAAGCTTTTCAAGGTAAACTAAAATATTCACAATAAATTAATGTCACATATGCACTTATTTAATAAGTCAATATTGACTGTAAGGAAGTGCGAGAACGGGTTGTACTATTACTTGTAAATAATATTAGGGTATTAATTTTTTATTTTAATTGTGTATATTCCAACTCAAATTACTGTTCTCTCGGCTTCCAACCATTTGGTATGTATTGTATATTATCTTACGGGTTTACTTTAGTATTTAGTAATATTTGGAACTTCAATACATTGTCCGTCGGTCCATTGTTGTGGCCATTAACTCACTACTATATCTAGAATACAATGAATGTATACACCTAGAGGTGTTCAGTATTCTGCTTTACAGTGTGTACTACTTTACTTTCGTCCTAAAGCCCAATACCGAACCAAAGAACGTTGCTGGCATATAGATATACGTATATATGTAAGGAAGAAGTACATCAGTAAATGGTTTAGGCTCATATCACACTTGGGAGGCCAGGGCGGTTAGAGAGGGTCTGGGTAGCGTGCGGCCGCTGAGGGAACCTACAGGCATGATCTCACTGAGGTCGTCCAGGCCAGGCGCCTTGGCGATGCCCACGGCGATGTACTCGTAGGCGGGCACCACTGGCGGGCTCAGCAGCTTCCTGCAGGAACATGTACACGACGTTTTGAGCTCCAGACTCTCAGGTTACTGTCTTTTGGTAACACAAAGTCACTATAATGTTGTATAGTATCATGAGTGGACTCATGTGTTTTAGCTTGTACCAAAAAATTTTGCTTGTACCAGAAAAATCATCAAATATTCTGCAACATTTACTTTAATCCCAAACGTCCTAAATTTATATATTATTGACGTAAAATTCTTAAAAATAATTCTAACGCGTCCTAACCACCCTAAGTGCAAACTTTAATAAGATCTATAACATCTTCAGATCTATAACATCTTCAGATCTATAACTACAAAAAGAGCTAAAACGTCATAAAATACTACTTATAAACAAAGTTGAGCGACGCCCTCGAGAACGCGTTCCCTAAGCTTACCTGTAGCAGATCGCGGGGAAGTGAACGTCGAGGATGATGGAGTTGTAGACGGCCAGGCCCATCAGGACGCCGATCAGGTTGTATTCCCTCAAGTTACCATCCTGAGCCAGGGAGAACCAGTACAGCCGTGTAGACGGGTGGTACACGAACATCTTATTCTCCGGCTGTGGAAATATGTCAAAGTTTTGGGTTGTTGGAGATGTGCTCTCTCTCTCTCTCCCCCCCTCTCTCTCTCTCTCTCTCTCTCTCTCTCTCTCTCTCTCTCTTTCTCTCCTCTCTCTCTCTCTCTCTCTCTCTCTCTCTCTCTCTCTCTCTCTCTCTCTCTCTCTCTCTCTCTCTCTCTCTCTCTCTCTCTCTCTCTCTCTCTCTCTCTCTCTCTCTCTCCTTGACTCATGCTCACCTTGAAGATCTGCTTGATAAGAAGCATAAACCACTCCTTGGTAAGGCCGCCCATGTCCAGCCCAGGCTCCCCGGTGAACGTCACCTTCAGCTTCTTCTTGAGGTCTCGCTTCTTGGCCGCGATCTGCCGGAACACGCCAACAAGACTTTATGGACATGCATTAAATATTTTAAGCCACGATGGTAGACTTCTAGTAATTTTAGGGTCTGTGTGGATATCTTATCAACCCTTCTCTCTAACACTGTCCATGGAGGACAGAAGAAATGTATACATATCATGGTTAGCATTTTAAATATGTGGCTACGTCTGTGGTAGAAAAGAAAAATTAATGTCACGTATGTATGTTTCGTTATTATTTACGTTATTATATATGCATTTATGACGTAGTAGCCAGCGTCACAAATGCATCCTACTATGAAACGTAAAGGCATACAAATATCTACGATATGTTTGTTGATAGGTTAAGTGGGTTGCTCGGGTTCGTCCTCTGGTTAGGTTGAAAGGTTGTATTGTTCTACGCAATGGCAAATCCAGATTAAAAGAGTATGTGATTATCTTCAGAGTATACTGTTATTTCCCAGGAGGTAACCCACACTAACAATTATGTACCTATTTGCTGCAAGGTGAATAGACACCGGGTACAAGGTATACAAACGCCCCGTTCTGCCCGGTCCCACGACTAACCTCCTTAAGAGAGTCCTCCACCAGGTGGTTCCTTCTGACGTTGATATTGAGGAAGAATATGTCGATCTGGGGCGGCTGGTGTCTGGCCACCTTGTCCACCAGGGAGCGTCGGGCCGTCAGGATCATCTGCTGCTCTGCGTCCTGTAGACACGCGGGCACAGAGACCGTCAAACCTCCTTTATCTGTCCTTATACTTCCTCACATCACATTAACACTCCACTATAACAATCACCAGCAATTAACTCGGTACAGCAACAGTTCAACTCGTTCAGTCAGAAACCTTTCAAGAATGTTTAATGGTAATGTTTTCTGTAAACATTATGAGCATACAAATTGTCATCCACACTTCCGTTGAAATAAACTTTAGACAAAAATGCCTCTGAAAACTTTGCTTATTAAGACTACAATAGCTCGGTTAATAGAGCTTTGGTCTCAACGCGTGGGGTTCACGATTCGAATTGCCAGAAAAACCGACACCATTTACTAACATTTGTGACAATAATCTCTTTCAAGAGAGATTGAGCCTGCTCTTCCCTACAAAGTACGTCAATATACAAGATAATATAGAAGATACGTCCAGCAAGTATCGCCAAATGTTTTGCCCAGAGAGCAAATCGTACCCAGCACACAGTGACACCTGCTACCTACCACCGCCGTAACCAGCAAACTGCTCATCCTTTGCCTGCCTGTTGCTGATTGGCTGGTGTCTCGTCGCACCTGCCCTCTGCCTCCGCCACAAGTCGACGTCTGGGCTGCAGTGCGGCAGTATCGTCAAAATATCTCAGTGCTCCAAGCAGTTGACATCTCTCGCTGGTAGACTAAGCCTTGGCTTTCGTGTACTAAGGGAGGTGGCAGCTCGAAGCCAATATTCCAGCACCACTAATATTTTATTTTGCTATCACTGTAACTCACTTGTCTTAACGTAACTTTTCATTTGCCAGTGATTATTCATATTATTTTGTCTGTTGACTTGTCTTTCATATTTTATGTGCTTAACACTAGTTACCTAGCACAAAAAGTACATGTGTGGAGTCACCTTCACCCACGAGAGGAGTAATGAACAATGAACCAGTATGAACATCCGTGTTCATACTGGTTGTCAACGCCAAAATCAACTATACAGATAAGCTGTAGTTGTGTTAAATTTAATTACTAATATATGTAGTCTAATACTATAGTGAATTTCTACTAACCAATAATTTTGATTGCTAGACTATATATATAAACCATAATACCCCCAGAATGTGTAGGAAAGCGATTTGTGGGAGTTTTAAAGGAAAATGCCTCCCGTAGGCCCCCCCATAGGGATGCACGAGGTTCCTCCCGCCAACACCCACCTTGGTCAGGATGTGTCTCTTAGCCACGATAGAGAGGATGAAAGGGTACTGGCAGAACGAGAAGGAGTCGGGTCTGTCAGGAAGCTGCCAGGTTCGATACTCGGACATGAGGTCGAGATGGTCGAGGGCGTGGTTGTAAAACTCTGTGTAGTGGAGGAGCGCCGGTTGTGACGCTGTGTTGCTGGCGTCTGGTTCACCAGCGTCGGAGGGAGAGAGTGGATTGGTTAGGTAGTTAAGGTTGGCAGATACAGAAGAATAGGTCGTGGGGTAGAGAGAGTGGATGAGTCAGTTCGTTGTGGGGGGGAAATGGGCGAGTTAGTTCATTAGTGGGAGAGAGTAGGTCGTGTGGGAGTGATTCCATGTCAGAGTAACATTTTGGGATAGGAGCTACTGGGGCGTGGGTGAGCCCATAGGGTAGGAGCTAGAGAGCGTGCATCAGGTGATGGGACGGTATGAATTTGGGTGGTTAAGAATGTATAGATCAGCTGAGCCACTGGCGCTTCAACTTTGTTATGTCTCTTATCAACAGTGACACAAAGTACTCAGTATTTCCACTAATAAACTGCCACTCGTTAACGGAAACATAAACAAGTGTTAGTATATTAATAAAATTACTGAGTACTCCGCGTCATTGTTGATAAAAGACATAACAAATTTCCACGTTTAGGTTGTTGATCTAGAGTGTAGTGAACAGAGTACATTATAGGAGAGTACTTTTTAGAACACAATATTAGCCAGAGTACACAAGTGAAACTACATTAGTAACCATAACGCATAGTAACTCATATTCCCTGCTTATTGTCTAGTTTATCTTCACACATAATTTAACCCATATTATGAGGAGTACATGACAATTAGTACACATCAAGAGTGGCCATGGTGTTGTGCATGACATGACTAGAGTACACATCTTGAGACTCACAGAGGATGGCCAGGACCTTGGTCGCCGTTGGTATCCACCACTTGCTCTTACTGAGCGGCGGGAGAGAGCGGTCAGGAGGAGGGAACTGCCTCACAGTCAGGAACTGAATGATAATCCCAACCATCATTCTTAGTCGCGACACCTCCAGTCTGTGAGGGAGAAATAAAGAAGCTGTGGATACAAGTATTCGATACATTAGGGTGGTGCTAAAGTTCCCTGGAAGCGGCTAGTTCATATTGTAAATATTATTTAGTATAACTCGTTTTCTAATCAAACAAAATATATGTAGCTTCAGATCTGGCTGGAGTAGTTTATGTTAGATTTGTTTTGAAATTTAAAATGAAATATGTTTATTGAGATATAAATAAAGGGAGGAGGTAGCTCAAGCTATTCTCACCCCCGTTCAGTACAACGTGTTCATGTATGTATATAATAACACATCACAAACAATAAGCATATTATTCAACATTCTGAGTGATAAACTTATACATTTCTTACTTTACACATGCAGTATGTTACCAGACGTGCACACAAATACTTGTATTACTTGGTACACAGACAATTTGCAATGGACATTTAGACAATTCAGGAAAGTTACACTCTTGGTGCAAAATTCTTATATATCTCTCCAGAACATCATTAATAATTCCGTTGTGACACATCCAAGCTATTTGTTCAGGAAACTGCGCATCCTCCGAATAGACAGTATGTTTTAATACTAAATGTAATAAGTACAATCCTGACTATCGGCATAGTACATAAATACACTTAATCGCCAGCATCGCACCAAAATATTGAGAATATTAGAGTTTACCTGAAAAGCTGTGTAGAAAACCACGACCTAACCTAACCTTGAGAGTGTAAGAGGACAAGCATGTAAATAGCATTTATTGCTTCTTAATTACAATTAGTACTTAACCTGTAGTTATATTGATATTACAGTTTTATAAAACTAATAAAACAAAACTAAAGTTTTTCAATAAATTATAAATTAACTTGGGATATTTTAAATTTTTGTATAACATCTGTACTGTTTAATAGCACTGAAAAAAAATTTAGTATTTAAACCTTGTAAAAAAAAAAAAAAAAAAAATGACTGTAATATGTAAACTTCAACCTAAAATTTGTTAGTGTATTAATAGCATATATGAAGAATATATTGGGAGGTAAATGTAACAGCGTAATAAGTGTAATTATGTACTATGCAGACAGGCATGTACTTATTGCATTAGTATTAAAAAGTAGTCTTTTCGGAGGAAGGGTTGCAGGAAGAGTCCTCATCTCAGTATTTCCATATAAAGTACATTAGTCAGTACGATTAATCAGTATTAATATATACAGTATTATTCAGTACATTAATCATAATCATATATGGCAATGAAGAACATAATGAGGGTGCGAGACCTTAATGACCACATAGTTTACACTTCGTTTCATTACCATTAACACCTATCCCATATTGCCAGTAATATTTGTACCCAAGCCTGAGCCGCATGTGTACAGTCACTCCAAGTATTTCTCCTATTACCATAAGTGAAATATTGGTGTTTTGGCTCACACACATGTGGTGTTGCCTGGTTTGACTTCCCTCATACATTATACCTCTCCTCTCCACTTCTACTTGTGCCTGAATATTTCTTATTTTGCTTCTTATTTGTTTCATTGTTAAAACACATTCAATGTCAACTCGTGGTTTTGATGTGGTGTGTTTGGCCAAGTCATCCGCCACCTCGTTGAGCACTATGCCAACATGAAATGGAATCCACAAGCTTTGAGCTGTATCTCATTTATCCTTTTATTACAATCGCAACTATGGACATGAAGACTGGATTTCGACTGTTTAAGGAATCAAGTGCTCCTCGGCTATCAACAAATACAAAAACATCTTTTTCGTCTTGACGTACTTCCTCCAGACCACCCAGAATGGCCTGCATTGCAGCTCGTGTGGATGATATATAATTACTAAGTCGAAGCTCAATTTACCTGTCCACAGTTCGAAACTTAGTATATTCATTCCCATATTAGAACACCACACCCTGCCCTGCCATCCTCCGCCACCGACCCGTCACAATATACATGTACACTATTGCCTCTTGGTAACCCAGATATCATGCTTCCATATATACACACCGTAATTGTCCCGGTTCATGCTGAATCTTTTTCATCTTAAGTAATAACGTGCTTGACTCAGAAGCCAGGGGTAAATATAAAAATGTTGTGGATTCCTTCTCACATTGGCCTGAAGGAACATGATAAAGTTGACGCTCTTGCTAAGGCTGCAGTAAATAAACTAATAGACTAACAGATGTTGTCACAGCTCGAATAAGACTTAGCTACAAGTATCTCTGGCAGTTCGACTTGTATAGGGATCTATATGAAGTAAAGTGTGGTGTGGACAAAGACAGGGGACACACATTCGAACACTTTATCTTGGATTGTAGTAAAATTGAGCCATTTAGAGATAAATCTAAACTCACGTTGTATGATATGGCAACCTATCATATTACTAAGGATAAAATACCTGAAATCTTTGGACTGTATCCATATTTCGCTCCCAGTAGATAAACGACATGAGATTAACAAGTAATTATTGTGAAGACTAATAATATACAGAAGCTCCCCTATGACTCTGTAATATCTCCATTGCTCAAACAATAATGGTAGCGATAAGACCTACCATTAATGTATAATGGCTTACTGTATATATATAACTCTTGAAATAGAACATTCTCTGTAAAAAGCTAATATTGTAATTATAAGGTGTGAAGGATAGATGAAATTGTTTCTGTAATAATTTCCGTTGAGGTCTGATAAAGACCTTTTGTGCCCTCTGGAATGCTTTTTTGTGCTACCGCTCACAGGATGAGTATGGGGTGCACAATAAACTAGCCGCCTTCGGCGGCAACAATCAATCAAATCACATTGAGGGGTGCAATTTGTACTTCTATTTTCTATACTTTCCATAGATTTGGTTAGAATGATCTAAATAGATTAATGTCAGATAAGTTTTAACACACATTGTGTTTTAGTGAATTGTCTTATGAACGAAATAGCCTGTGTCTGCAAGACCACCTGTAACATCACCATGAGATAACTCAAACACAATGCCAATAAGACCCCCAACAAACCAGCAAAGGCACTCCAAAACCTCTCCCTTACTCACGTCCGGAACCAGTTGACGAGCAGCTGGTGGTCACCGTTGGTGAGAGAGGTGATGTTCCTGAGGACGTGGGCAAGAACAGTGTAGGAGGACTGGGTGAGGAAGACGGGCGTCTGCAAGATGACGAAGAGCGCCCTGACGCGGTCCTTGCTGAAGAGGTGCGGCCGCTCCTGCAGCAGGGCGTTGATCACCGCCTTCAGGAAGTGCTTGTGTACTACCGAGGGCTGCAGGGCATGGCAAGGAGCAAGATTTTAGTCATTTGGTTGGGGGAGTGAGTAATGACGATGAGGGAAGGAGGAAGTGAAGAACTGAAAGAGAGGAAACAAGGAAAACGTGGAATATATATATATATATATATATATATATATATATATATATATATATATATATATATATATATATATATATATAGTTTTAGTTTTTTTATTATGAAAATAGTTTTTTTATAATACTTATAGTTATAGTTTTAATAGTTAAAGTTATAGTTATAGTTTTTTATATGGAAAATATGGTTTGTTAGGGGCCTGACGGCTGAGTGGACAGCGCTCGGGATTCGTAGTTTTAAGGATCCGGGTTCTATCCCCGGCGGAGGCGGAAAAAAAATGGGCAGAGATTCTTTCACCTTGATATCCCCTGTTCACCTAGGAGTAAATAGGTACCTGGGAGTTAGACAGCTGCTACGGGCTTCTTCCTGGGGGTAACAAAAGGAGGCCAGGTCGAGGACCGGGCCGCGGGGACGCTATGCCCCGAAATCATCTCATGATAAGAATCTCAAGATATATAATAGAGATGTATGTAAACATTAATAAAATTGTACACAAACTGCCCTGGTGTCCCGCCAAGACTAGTCCTCTATTAAGAAGCAAACAATTCATTTGATTTTACGGCAAACATTCGAACTCTTCAACAGAAATGCAGCTGGTCTTTGTATTTTCGCCGGAGTTCAACATATACATGCACTCAGGAATTGTGGGTTCCCGATTGCATCCATATTTAGATATTTAGTATTAATATAACAATACTAATTCATTACTTTACATCTCTTCGTAATTATTTTCTGTGAATAAAGCTTAATTACAATGTAACAGCTCTGGTTATTTTAGTTGTATAAATATTAATAATATAATAAGCTTGGATACAAAAAAATTCTGTATTATCGATATTTGAGTGTCAAATTTGACAGCGAGGAGTATACACAGTCTATACACATTTCCTGCACATGTACACACAAATGTGTATACAATCTGTGTATACACACCCTTAAGTGTCCACAGATTTTGTATATAAAAAAACACGCACCCGTGTACATAACAGGTTATGTACCCACTAGCACGTGTATACAGCTTATACACTGTCAAATAAAGATATATACACGGACTATAAATTAATCGCTCATACAGTAACAAACAGTTTGGACACACACACACCACATGTGTACTGAACCTGTACTCAGAAATGTATACACACACACATACACACACACACACTTACACACGCGCGCGCACACACACACACACACACACACACACACACACACACACACACACACACACACACACACACACACACACACACACACACACACACACACAGGTGGTAGACGGTTGGAACAAGTTAAGTGAGAAGGTGGTGGAGGCCAAGACCGTCAGTAGTTTCAAAGCGTTATATGACAAAGAGTGCTGGGAAGACGGGACACCACGAGCGTAGCTCTCATCCTGTAACTACACTTAGGTAATTACACTTAGGTAATTACACACACACACACACATGCTGTGACCAGTTCTATTTATAATACAATATACGTAAATGACATGTCTACAGGAGTAAAGTCCTATATGTCGATGTTCGCGGATGACGCAAAATTAATTAGACAAGTTGTGACAGATGAGGATTGTAGGATCCTTCAAGAGGACTTGAACAGGTTGCAGAGATGGTCAGAGAAATATGGCTACTGGAGTTCAACACGAGCAAATGTAAAGTTATGGAAATGGGACTATGTGATAGGAGACCAAAGGGACAGTACACAATGAAGGGAAACTTCCTACTTGTGACGATTCGAGAAAGACCTGGGCGTGGACGTAACACCTAATCTAACTCCTGAGGCACATATAAATAGAATATCAATAGCAGCGTACTCTACACTGGCAAAAATTAGAACATCATTCAGAAACCTAAGTGAGGAAGCATTTAGAGTGCTTTTTCACTGCCTATGTGAGACCAGTCTTAGCGTATGCCGCGCCATCATGGAGCCCACACCTAAAGAAACACACACAAGGAAACTGGAAAAGGTTCAGAAATTTGCGACAAGGCTCGTCCCAGAGTTGCGAGGGATAGGGTATGAAAAGCGACTGAAGGAACTGAATCTGATGACACTATAAACAAGGTGGGAACGGGGGGATATGATAGAAACATATAAAATACTTAGGGTGATTGATTGAGTGGAAATATACGAAATGTTCACACTGAATGTGATTAATCACACTAAACATTATTTTTTTTTTTTGAGATATATACAAGAGTTCTTACATTCTTGTACAGCCACTAGTACGCGTAGCGTTTCGGGCAAGTCCTTAATCCTATGGTCCCTGGAATACGATCCCCTGCCGCGAAGAATCGTTTTTTCATCCAAGTACACATTTTACTGTTGCGTTAAACAGAGGCTACAGTTAAGGAATTACGCCCAGTAAATCCTCCCCGGCCAGGATACGAACCCATGACATAGCGCTCGCGGAACGCCAGGCGAGTGTCTTACCACTACACCACGGAGACTGTGAATACCACGGAGATTTGAATACTAACAGAACGAGGGGACATGGGTGGAAGCTAGAAACTCAAATGAGTCATAAAGATGTTATGAAGTTTTCTTTAGTAATGGGAAATGAACTAAAGGAGCACGTTGTGGAAGCAAATTCTATTCATAATTTTAAAACTAGATATGATAGGAAAATAGGACAGGAGTCATTTCTTTAAACTGGAGGGTAGAAGGGCGGGATCCAAGAGCCAATGCTCGATCCTACAGGCACAAATAGGTGAATAGTGTGGCGTGTATTCTACTTTATGAGCTGATGTACCACTAGAGTACTCGACGTACAGATGCTCTCTAGCGCTCCTCTCTCTTGGCGTCTTACTCCCTTTTCCCTCGGTGCATCTGTCCCCCCCTTGTGGAGCACCTTTGTCATCCAGGGAGTTGAATTCCCATGAACCCAGTCTTGCCCCCCTCGTGGAGAGTTGGGTAGGTCGACGACTCCTGTGTCTGCCTGCTAGTGTACCCGCGGACACGAAGATTTAAGCTTGACCAGGCCGACCTGCCCGCCACATAAGGATATATGTGGCAAAGGTCGCCATCCTTTGGCCTCGGGGCCAACCAGGGGCCTCGTAGCCTGGTGGATAGCGCGCAGGACTCGTAATTCTGTGGCGCGGGTTCGATTCCCGCACGAGGCAGAAACAAATGGGCAAAGTTTCCTTCACCCTGAATGCCCCTGTTACCTAGCAGTAAATAGGTACCTGGGAGTTAGTCAGCTGTCACGGGTTGCTTCCTGGGGGTGGAGGCCTGGTCGAGGACCGGGCCGCGGGGACACTAAAGCCCCGAAATCATCTCAAGATAACCTGACCGGCACTCACCTGCGGCCAGATAATTTCTTCATGTGCAGTTGTATTTATTCTTGTCCAGTCTGACACTCGTTCATTAGTGAGTGGTGCTCAGTAGACCCAAAAAACAAAATACAGAGAAATGAAGGGGAGGAAATAAACACCGTGTTCAAATTAGTTTTGTTTACCCAAATGAGACAGCATAATGACGGGCCGTAAAAATCTCGCTTATTTTGTCAGATGGCAACACTCTTCACATTAGTGAAGTTAGACTAATATGGCAACACTCCACGGCTACCACAAATTATGAATTACGAGGCTATCTTTTCTATAACCGTTTTCTACAACATTTAGGCCCTTTTACATCACTCAAATAATATGCAGCACACAGGATCTCCACATAATTAATAATATAAAATCAGAGTCACTGCCATAAAAGAACAACCTTTAATTTCACTATGTCCGGCCTTACTCCTCACATATTTTCTGCCTCGTACCTTAATATTTAATAATGCACTTCCTAACAGCAAGGGAATGGGGGGGGGGGGGGGGGGAGGGAATGGGAGGGCAAATTTATCTACCTTATAAAGCGTCCCTGGAAGCTATAGTCTCAACTGGTCGTAGTAGAGAATAGTAGCTCCTCAGGTCTCCACGAAGTTTGGGTGGGTCTGCTCTCCGCCACGTCTCCTCCCTCGGCGGCCGACACGCTACGTCTCCTAATCACACGACAGGCACTCTCTATTACGAACATTCACTCACAGACTGCTAGATAACAGCCAATGTTGCTTGGTCTCCCGGGCTTCATCACACTCTAATACTTTTCCGCCGCTTCTGCCGTAGTCATGTAGTATGACTTCTTCCCAGGAGTGTCTTCACTAACATACCGGACCAGGACTCAGCCACCGATCTCTTCGGCACTGCTCCACTGCAGGAAACGGCCTGCGGAATGTACCTTAACCCCCCCAGCGCCGCCTCTCAAGGCAATCATTGGAGCTCCACATCCTCGAAAATCTGGTGATCTTCTCTCACCGACCAGGGCCCAGATTCACGAAACAGTTACATACATACTTACGAACGTTTTCCTTCTTAGCGGCTCCGGCGGTATTCAGGTTGGCATCTAAGTATCAAAATCTTCGTAAGTACACACCGTCGCACTAAGGTTGCTCTCGACCACTCGTAGCTTTAAGTAAACTGGATATAACTCAATTTTTCTCTACTACACAACACGGAGGATCGATTTTATTATAAAATAACATTTTAGCTGGCGAGTCTCACTCAAGAAGGAGTCCTTCGTGTTAGCTATATATGCATTCTCTGCTTGAAACTTGTAGTACATATGTCTTTTATGGTATTAGAATTAGTTTTATTATAGCTAAAGATTATACCAGTAGTTATTAAGTAAATAAACACTGGTGAGCATGATATATGAGAGGTGATGATCCTGGGCTAGAGGGAGCATTTACTATCACCAAATGCCCCTATTCACTTAGCAATAAGTATAGCTAGGGGGGTGTACCTTAGCTATACATACCCATTTTTAATTTATATTGTTTGGTTTTATTTTGAAATTAAATCTGGGTGAGACATAAAAGAAAAATATGCTGCACAAATGATGTTAGGTAAGAGTAAGAGTAAAAACTTCAAAAACTTTGGTCATTGAATACTTAGGCCTATAATTATGATTATATGGACTATTATGGCCTGTTAAAAAAGAGAGGGGGAAGTAGGGGTCCAAGACCTCTTCCTGTTACACAATTTGGCTGTGTGTAACAATAAGTAAGTAATTATCAAAAGAAGGCACCAAGCCAAGAAGGCTATGTAGCATCATTGTGTGTAACAATAAACCTAATTTTTTTTAACAGATAATGCACCTGTGAATAAAACAAATCCTGTCAGCTATAAAAATATTGATCCAGTTATTTAAATAAAAAAAATATAATGCAACAAATATTTATGGGTTGTTTAAACTATCATTTGTACTGTATATCCAAAGAAGTGAAAAATTGAGACATAATGAACAATTTAATGAATGATACAAAAGAAATATAACTATTACATATCAACAAGAGATCTTAATGATCCATGGTTAACATGATTTAATAAGGATAATACTGGTAATAATATAAAATCTAATTTAAAATCTTTATTACTGATTTTTTTTATTAAGAAGCTTAGGTATACACAGCAATGTGCTGCTACCCTCTTCTATATGAAAGATTACGCAGTGTAGATCAGAAACTAGCTATAAGTTCATCTAATACTGTACTCCCATCTCATAGGATGGTTAGTCATACATGGAATCAAGGGTGAAAATACCAGCCTCAATACAAAAAACAAATCAACTCTGACTAAATAACAACTTCACGATTTTCACAAGAGGTAAGCACTGAATCACGGAAACATTATATTATAATTACTCTTGCTAGTTTCTACAAGATTCCTCCTAAACATTGCATTTTTTTAACAAGCTTACATATACACAGCCATGTGCTGCTTCCCTATTCTGTATGAAGGACCACACAGTGTAGATAAAAAACCAGCTACAAGCTCATCCAACATCCTCACCTCACAGGACGGCCAGTTATACATGTAATCAGGAGAGAACATGAAATGTAAGGCTGATCTATTAGCCTCCACTGGCAAAATCTGGGTGCAGCACAAGAATATGTTCCAATATTCCTGAGTGTATGAAGTAATTACAGTGCTCAAAGTACTTCATACCATTTGGTGTGAAGTCACTGATAACAGGGCAATCACATAGTGTTAGAGAGTATGTCCTCTCAAGCAGGACTGAAAACATTTTTTTTCACCCAGAGGGTTATAAACCCATGGAACCGCCTACCCGCTGAAGCCGTAAATGCCAAATCCAGCTAGAAAATATCATTAGGATAATTGGCGGGACTTTAAACAAGCCCCCGGCTTTCTGTCCTCGTCGAGTCCACTAGATAGTTAGTGGCCCTTGGGTAAATTTAGGTAAATATATACGTAAATAAATACCATCGTTTCTCAAGTCTTGGGAGCGACAAGGGCAGCTATACACTATCTCTTAGAATTACGTACGTAAACAAAAAATGTAACATTTGTATACTACAATGTCAGTGCTGACTGTACAAGTTGAAAATTCGACGTAAATAAGTGGCAAGTGATCACAGATAAGCTCTGATATGCCAGCGTCGTGATTGGCTACAGCTGTAAGTTGAAAAATGTTACCTTCTCTCTGATTGGCCAAACTAAAAGTCCTAGTGACATCTAGCAAAACCCAAGTGAACTACTTAAAATCTTCATAAGTACACTTTTCTGAATTGCACTTTGGCACGTTCTTAGCCGGTACTTAGGAACCTTCGTAGCACACATACTTACGAAGAAATACATGGAGCTTTGTGAATCAAGGTCCAGCTCCTTACTGTACTCCCTTGGAAGTCGACTGGACGCTCCGCTTCATTGACACTCGAAAGCTGCTCGAGATTTCGTACACTGGACGCCAATTCCTCTCCAGAACTGGGGACCTCTGAACAGCACCTCTGCTCGGATTCATCCCTGGTAGCGAGTGACGATAGTTTTCCCGCCACTACCTGACATCACTCCACGTCACACCCGGGGAGCTTCGCGATTGGTCTGCCTAGCCAAGCCCCCCCCCCATCGCCACCGACCAATCATGCACAACCTGGCTCTGTACCCACAATGCTCTGGTGGTCTCCTCGAGCGGGAAAACCCGACTTTCTCCTCTCCCCTTCCCTTTGAGGCGCACTGCCATTTTAATGGTGGAGTCGCTTTCAGGCTTCTTCCCGAGTGAAACTTAAACATAAATTTCTTCTCGTTGAGGCATCTTGCCTCCTCTAAAGTGTTATAAAACGTATTAGGACTTCTTCTGGGTATTTACAAGGCGGGGAGGATGAATCATACAGGCGGGAGAGGAGAACAATAGCTGGACTTCCCAACAGTACAAATAGGTGAGTACACAGCCTGCGCATACATACATACCCACACACATGTAAACGGAGCATGTACTCACACACATACATGCAGACGGAGCCTGTACACACCCACACATGTACACACCAGACACCCACACAAGACAAAGATAGAGAAGATTCAGCGGTATGCCACCAGACTCGTTCCGGAACTATAGGTATGAGCTATGAAGAAAGGCTAAAGGAGCTGAAACTCACGTCCCTGGAAGACAGAAGAGTAAGGGGAGACATGATAACCACCTACAAAATTCTCAGGGGAATTGACAGGGTGGACAAAGACAAACTCTTTAGCGCGGGCGGAACACGAAATAGGGGACACAGGTGGAAATTGAGTACCCAAATGAGCCACAGAGACATTAGAAAGAACTTTTTCAGTGTCAGAGTAGTTAACAGATGAAATGCATTAGGCAGTGATATGGTGGAGGCTGACTCCATACACAGTTTCAAATGTAGATATGATAGAGCTCAGTACTCTCTGGAATCTGTACTCCAGTTGATTTACAGTTGAAAGGCGGGACCAAAGAGCCAAAGCTCAACCCCCGCAAGCACAACTAGGTGAGTACAGGTTATACACCCACACATGTACACACAGGATATACTCCCACACATGTACACACAGGTTATACACCCACACAGGTTATACACCCACACACATATACACATGTACAAGCGTCCTGTATTCACACTCACACATGTCCTCCCATACCTTACACACACATACCCACACATGAGTATGAGGGTGTGTCAATTATCAAGTATATTACAAGACTTCATAATGGTCCAGGACGGACCGAAATGTCTTAATTTCTCCATTTTCTGATGTGTAGTTTGGTTATCATTGCCACACATGTATACACGCACCCACACGTATACATACAACCTGTGTACCAATACTGACCATTTCTCGTATGGAGTCGTGAACAGTGTACACAAGCTCCATCTTAACACCCGGATCGTCAACGCGAGCGCCATCGTAATCCGGATCTCTCTGCAAGAACACAATATTTACCTTCAATACATCAGTAACCGAGATGAAATAGGGTGAGGGCGATGGAATTTAATAAGATAATAATTTGTTCCAATAATTATACTTTAATCCTGTACTTTGTCGAAAACTATAGGAAACTGAATATACATATAGAAAACGGGGGTATACTCAGTATACTATACACTTCTAGAAAACGGGAAAACTCAGTATACTACGTTTCGAGTACATACTCCGAACGTAGTATATGGACTGGTCAGCGAGGTATTGGGGCGGCCTTAATTCTTTAGACATTGATACGCCATATACGCGCAACGTCAAGTAAGCAGTAACCTTGAGAAAATATTGAGGCTGCAGTGGCATCGCAGCCCAGCTCTCCATCCATAGTCTCCCAAGGGATACACACTACCGACTTAACCATGACATGCGGGGACATAACGTACAAGTGTGGTGATAACTCATAGCTATACTACACTACACTAACCCGAGATTAGGTTAATATCGGGTTAGTGTAAAAACTGTGTAACAGGCAGTAACTTATAAAGAATCAACCAAAGAGAGTATCAAAGTAGGAATTGCTTTAAATATGTAAGAATAGTGAACTTAAAATAATGGGAGGTACTTAGAACAAGAAAGAGGTATACAAGTGACGGTTTAGGTTCAGGCCTATTGGGTAGAAAATCCAAGGAAAAATCCCACTCAGTGACCTGGGAGAGATGCGATGGTACCTGACTGGGATACAGGACAACCTGACGTCAATATAACTAAGAATAATGCTACACAATTAAAAATCCTTTCATATATCATAAATTCCCATAAACAAAAACTAATCAGTTTCCCCCCAAAAAACTGAAAATTCTGCCCCCTCCCCAAAATAATGCAAAATCCTTTACACAAAATTCCAAATCCCCTCCCAGATATCAAATTTCGGCCCTAAAATTAGAAATAGCAAATCAGAAGAGGCACAAATCCTCGATTAAATAGTTAAAGGTAATCCCTACCTTAATGTACGTGGGGAAGGGGGTGGATTTATATACCTTGAAGGTAGCGCAGATGCTGGCGTAAGACTCGAAGGTGTCGAAATAGAACTTCTTCATCTCTGTGTAGGTCTTCGTCTCCTTGGCTCGCCTCATGTCTTGCCTGTAGTGGAGAGACTCTTGTTGTCAAGATCACCGCCAGAGGGCTACACGGGGTTGTGTGTATATGCATCTGTGTAAGACTTATGTATGTGTTGTGTTGTATGTGTGTTTACATACGGGTAAATGTAGGTTTATATACATATGTGTGTATATCACGAAAATAAACACGTGATTAATATTCATATGAGCATACTGGGAAGTCCAGGCACCCAGAGTTCTATCTCATACTGCCTCAATATTTCCTCATGTAAATGTATATTTATGCGAATGTATGTATGTATTAATATGTATGCGCGCTTCTATGCATGTACCCCAGAATTTGGTAATACCTAAAGTGGTGTATTGCATCCTAAATGGCTCCTTGGTTAAGGTCAGAATTCATCAAGAACCTAAGTGTCTATTTACGAAACCTGTACATCTTGCTATAGCTCGGTATCTCTGTTTACAGTTAAAAAAACACATAAACTCCGAAGCACTACGAGGTTTTCTATAAGTCTCCAAGCTCGTAAACAATATAATAACACAAACTAACCTACCATTATCAAGGAAAGAATTCCTCGATAGATTTGAAAGATTTCGTCAGTGAGATTTCTTTCAAACTCCTGAAAGATTTCGTCAGTGAGATTTCTTTCAAACTCCTGAAAGATTTCGTCAGTGAGATTTCTTTCAAACTCCTGAAAGATTTCGTCAGTGAGATTTCTTTCAAACTCCTGAAAGATTTCGTCAGTGAGATTTCTTTCAAACTCCTGAAAGATTTCGTCAGTGAACGCGTGAATAGTTGAAAGCATGGAATAATCTTAATAATACACCACAGAAAGCACAATAACGTGATAAATCAAATGAACAAATCCACAAGGGTCAGAACTATTTGGCTGACAGAGCCGGAGTGCATGAGGGGCGGGGGGGGGGGGGGGGGGGGGGGGTGAAATTCTGTTTTCCCCCGGTTAGGCTACAGTGGACGCCTCGGGCTCCTCGTGGCAGCTGTAACTCTCCAGGTTACAATGCTCTTACCATGTGGTGGTACAGTTGACTAGAGCGCGTCTGGGAACATCCAGCGCATAGGTTCGAACCCTCATCCAGGCCCTTGTGGATTTTTTTAATCTTAATATATAATCATACGATAAAAATCGAAAAATTATAGATTCACAAATGAGGGAAATCCTCAACGGCGGAAAAGGATATATTCTAAGATATATATAACTGAGAGGATATATTCCAAACACTGAGAGGATATAATCCAAACATGTGATATGCTCACGTGAATGAATAAAAGTGAGGGGGGACATGATCCAAACATACTAAATACTCATGGGTATCAGTAGAATGAAGACAGATGTAGAGGACATGCAAATGAGCCACAGTAAGAGTGAGGAAGCACTTCAACATAAGGGCACATAGTAAATGGGAAGAAACCTGTAGTTTTATAAAAATCAGAATTGACGAGAAACAAAGACTTTGGGAAGCATTGTAATTGACGACCGACAGTTGTAAAGGCGGTGACCATGAGCTGAAGCTCGATCGTGCACAATGCCACACAACATGCTATAAATGCCAAGACATTACTTCAGTTTAAAGTTCAACTCGAAAAATTCTCAGGAATAATAGGGGACTTTTGACAAGACGCCGGCTTCCTGACCACCGTCGAGGCCACGAGAGACGGTGGCCCTCAGGGCTTCCTGACCACCGTCGAGGCAACGAGAGACGGTGGCCCTCAGGGCTTCCTGACCCCGTCGAGGCCACGAGAGACGGTGGCCCTCAGGGCTTCCTGACCCCGTCGAGGCCACGAGAGACGGTGGCCCTCAGGGCTTCCTGACCCCGTCGAGGCCACGAGAGACGGTGGCCCTCAGGGCTTCCTGACCACCGTCGAGGCCACGAGAGACGGTGGCCCTCAGGGCTTCCTGACCACCGTCGAGGCCACGAGAGACGGTGGCCCTCAGGGCTTCCTGACCCCGTCGAGGCCACGAGAGACGGTGGCCCTCAGGGCTTCCTGACCCCGTCGAGGCCACGAGACATAAGACAATACAAGGAGTCCAGAGGTAGAGGAACTCACATGAAATCCTCCCGGCGTGTGGTCCTGGCTGGGTATATGGGCCGCTGGTAACTGGAGGTGGTGTCGCTGGTCCGCACCGGCAGTCGTTCCTCGCTCCTCGCTGACCGCAACGACCCTGACCCTCTCCTGGAGGACGACACGCTCCCTCGACGACTGTTAACCTCCTGGGGACAGAGGATGCGGATTCTGCCGTTATAGGGACGCAGGTCTGCTTAGCCAGGCAGCAAGAGTCTTGTTGCTTCGGCCATTGTGGGACTGACAAACTCCGTAACGACTCATCAGTGCTGTCATTTGTTGATATGAAAACAAATGTTTGTTAACCAGTTAATTCACAGGGTCGGTTAGGGGGTGCGCTACCAGTCATGAGATGGGTATCGGGGTCATTGCTATTCACAGGATGGGGGTATGGAATCCACTACAATTCACAGAATGGGTATTGGGTCCACTATCACTCACTGGATGGGTCTGGACTCCACTGCCACTCACCTCATAGGTATAGGGTTCACTTCCACTCACAGGATGAGTATGAGGTCCACTATCATTCACGGAATGAGTATGCAGGTACACTAGCACTCATAAGACGGATATGGGAATCCACTAGCACTCACAGGAGGGGTATGGACATCCGCTAGCACTCATACCAGAGGTATGGGGGTCCACCAGCACCCACAGGAGAGGAATGGGCATCTACTAGCACTCACAGGAGAGGAATGGGCATCCACTAGCACCCACAGCAGAGGTATGGGGACCCACTAACACCCACAGGAGAAGAATGGGCATCCACTAGCACTCACAGGAGTGCACATAGCTTGCGTGTGCCACTTGAGGGCTCACCTGTCGTCGTATGGGCGGCAAGGAGCTCCCTGAGCCGACTCTGTAAGCCGTGACGTCGTTTATAGGAGCCAAGATGCCTCCGTTAAGTGTCTGGCAGGTGTCCCCGTCCTCATTACCGGGGTTGCTGGTGCTGCAGGGGTTGTTGTTGTTGCTGCTGCTGCTGCTGGTGCTGCTGCTGCTGCTGTTGTTGTTGTTGTTGGTGGTGGTGGTGGTGGTGGTTGTCGTGCTCGAGTGGAACGGGAATCCTCCAAAACGTCCGATCATGAAGTTTCCAAATCCTCCGAATCTGGATCTGTTCTCCACTTCCTGTGTGATGAAGATTTATATAAATTGTAATGATGGTTATATTATTATTAATGTCTTTGCTTGTATATATAGTTTATCATTGTCCAGAGGCCCAGCTCTTTCCAAGACACAAGAAATTACATATTAAATCACATAGAAATATTTACTTTGTGCTGAATATTTATATTAATCACTAACTGGCCGAAATATGTAGAATATCTCAAATTTAACTTTTAGCTAAATATTAACAATATACAAAATTTATTAAAGAGTAAACAAAAACTACGTATCTAGCAATATGTAATATTTGGAAAGCAGAAATAAGTCGATAACAACGGATTATTTAATGAGTTTGTAATGGTGTGGAATTATTGGTATATATATTTTCAGAAGCTTTGGGAATGTTGCAATGGCTACAAGCCCCTTCAGGTTGTATATCACAGCTCTTCACCAAATCTAAAATATAATATGAACTTTCACCAAAATTTTAAAATAATAATTACTCTCTATATATATTTGAAATCTCTTCTTATATAATCAAAATTACTGCATAGCCAGCGAATACTACGCTCGGAGTAACAGGGACATAACTTTCAGTTTTATTAAATATATTATGGAGTTTAAATTTTTATATTCTTTATACTTGTATATGCACAGAGTGTATATACCAGTACGATTATGGAGTTTATAGTGGTAGTCCTGGAGCTTGTTTACATCCAGGGAGCCTTACTATATATGTCTTAGAGATGCATCAATACACACTTCAGGTTCCAGCTATAAATATTATAATTGTCCTGAAATATACGCTCCAGGGGGCCCCCTTTTGTAAGTGTTCTGCACAAGGGGCCCCCCTGCTACACCTGTTAGAGTGGTGCTCCTATACACGCTCCACAAACTGATACATATATTTTAGGGGGGGGGGGGCCGGGAGCGTGTATACAAGGGTTGCCGCAAGTGCATAGTAGTACTCCTGGAGCCTGTACAGCAGCGCCCCTGGAGCATGTACAGCAGCGCCCCTGGAGCATGTACAGCAGCGCCTCTGGAGCATGTACACTAAAGATCCTGGAGCATGTACACAAAGACCCTAGAGCATGTACAGCAGAGACCCTGGAGCCTGAACAGCAGCGCCCCTGGAGCCTGTACAGGAGCGCCCCTGGAGCCTGTCCAACAGCGCCCCTGGAGCCTGTACAGCAGCGCCCCTGGAGCCTGTACAGGAGCGCCCCTGGAGCCTGTACAGGAGCGCCCCTGGAGCCTGTACAGCAGCGCCCCTGGAGCCTGTACAGGAGCGCCCCTGGAGCCTGTACAGCAGCGCCCCTGGAGCCTGTACAGCAGCGCCCCTGGAGCCTGTACAGCAGCGCCCCTGGAGCCTGTACAGGAGCGCCCCTGGAGCCTGTACAGGAGCGCCCCTGGAGCCCCCTGGAGCCTGTACAGCAGCGCCACTGGAGCCTGTACAGCAGCGCCCCTGGAGCCTGTACAGCAGCGCCCCTGGAGCCTGTACAGGAGCGCCCCTGGAGCCTGTACAGCAGCGCCCCTGGAGCCTGTACAGCAGCGCCCCTGGAGCCTGTACAGCAGCGCCCCTGGAGCCTGTACAGCAGCGCCCCTGGAGCCTGTACAGCAGCGCCCCTGGAGCCTGTACAGCAGCGCCCCTGGAGCCTGTACAGCAGCGCCCCTGTAGCCTGTACAGCAGCGCCCCTGGAGCCTGTACAGGAGCGCCCCTGGAGCCTGTACAGCAGCGCTCCTAGAGCCTGTACAGCAGCGCCCCTGGAGCCTGTACAGGAGCGCCCCTGGAGCCTCTACAGCAGCGCCCCTGGAGCCTGTACAGCAGCGCCCCTGGAGCCTGTACAGCAGCGCCCCTGGAGCCTGTCCAACAGCGCCCCTGGAGCCTGTACAGGAGCGCCCCTGGAGCCTGTACAGCAGCGCCCCTGGAGCCTGTACAGGAGCGCCCCTGGAGCCTGTACAGCCGCGCCCCTGGAGCCTGTACAGCAGCGCCCCTGGAGCCTGTACAGCAGCGCCCCTGGAGAATGTACAGCAGCGCCCCTGGAGCCTGTACAGCAGCGCCCCTGGAGCCTGTACAGCAGCGCCCCTGGAGCCTGTACAGGAGCGCCCCTGGAGCCTGTACAGCAGCGCCCCTGGAGCCTGTACAGCAGCGCCCCTGGAGCCTGTACAGCAGCGCCCCTGGAGCCTGACCAACAGCGCCCCTGGAGCCTGTACAGGAGCGCCCCTGGAGCCTGTACAGGAGCGCCCCTGGAGCCTGTACAGCAGCGCCACTGGAGCCTGTACAGCAGCGCCCCTGGAGCCTGTACAGCAGCGCCCCTGGAGCCTGTACAGCAGCGCCCCTGGAGCCTGTACATCAGCGCCCCTGGAGCCTGTACAGCAGCGCCCCTGGAGCCTGTACAGCAGCGCCCCTGGAGCCTGTACAGCAGCGCCCCTGGAGCCTGTACATCAGCGCCCCTGGAGCCTGTACAGCAGCGCCCCTGGAGCCTGTACAGCAGCGCCCCTGGAGCCTGTACATCAGCGCCCCTGGAGCCTGTACAGCAGCGCCCCTGGAGCCAGTACAGCAGCGCCCCTGGAGCCTGTACAGCAGCGCCCCTGGAGCCTGTACATCAGCGCCCCTGGAGCCTGTACAGCAGCGCCCCTGGAGCCTGTACATCAGCGCCCATGGAGCCTGTACAGCAGCGCCCCTGGAGCCTGTACAGGAGTGCCCCTGGAGCCTGTACAGGAGCGCCCCTGGAGCCTGTACAGCAGCGCCCCTGGAGCCTGTCCAACAGCGCCCCTGGAGCCTGTACAGCAGCGCCCCTGGAGCCTGTACATCATCGCCCCTGGAGCCTGTACAGCAGCGCCCCTGGAGCCTGTACAGGAGCGCCCCTGGAGCCTGTACAGGAGCGCCCCTGGAGCCTGTACAGGAGCGCCCCTGGAGCCTGTACAGGAGCGCCCCTGGAACCTGTACAGCAGCGCCACTGGAGCCTGTACAGGAGCGCCCCTGGAGCCTGTACAGGAGCGCCCCTGGAGCCTGTACAGGAGCGCCCCTGGAGCATGTACAGGAGCGCCCCTGGAGCCTGTACAGGAGCGCCCCTGGAGCCTGTACAGGAGCGCCCCTGGAGCCTGTACAGCAGCGCCCCTGGAGCCTGTACAGGAGCGCCCCTGGAGCCTGTACAGGAGCGCCCCTGGAGCCTGTATAGCAGCGCCCCTGGAGCCTGTCCAACAGCGCCCCTGGAGCCTGTACAGCAGCGCCCCTGGAGCCTGTACATCAGCGCCCCTGGAGCCTGTACAGGAGCGCCCCTGGAGCCTGACCAACAGCGCCCCTGGAGCCTGTACAGGAGCGCCCCTGGAGCCTGTACAGGAGCGCCCCTGGAGCCTGTACAGGAGCGCCCCTGGAGCCTGTACAGGAGCGCCCCTGGAGCCTGTACAGGAGCGCCCCTGGAGCCTGTACAGGAGCGCCCCTGGAGCCTGTACAGGAGCGCCCCTGGAGCCTGTCCAACAGCGCCCCTGGAGCCTGTACAGCAGCGCCCCTGGAGCCTGTACAGCAGCGCCCCTGGAGCCTGTACATCAGCGCCCCTGGAGCCTGTACAGCAGCGCCCCTGGAGCCTGTACATCAGCGCCCCTGGAGCCTGTACAGCAGCGCCCCTGGAGCCTGTACAGGAGTGCCCCTGGAGCCTGTACAGGAGCGCCCCCTGGAGCCTGTACAGCAGCGCCCCTGGAGCCTGTCCAACAGCGCCCCTGGAGCCTGTACAGCAGCGCCCCTGGAGCCTGTACATCATCGCCCCTGGAGCCTGTACAGCAGCGCCCCTGGAGCCTGTACAGGAGCGCCCCTGGAGCCTGTACAGGAGCGCCCCTGGAGCCTTACAGGAGCGCCCCTGGAGCCTGTACAGGAGCGCCCCTGGAACCTGTACAGCAGCGCCCCTGGAGCCTGTACAGGAGCGCCCCTGGAGCCTGTACAGGAGCGCCCCTGGAGCCTGTACAGGAGCGCCCCTGGAGCATGTACAGGAGCGCCCCTGGAGCCTGTACAGGAGCGTCCCTGGAGCCTGTACAGGAGCGCCCCTGGAGCCTGTACAGCAGCGCCCCTGGAGCCTGTACAGGAGCGCCCCTGGAGCCTGTACAGGAGCGCCCCTGGAGCCTGTACAGGAGCGCCCCTGGAGCTTGTACAGGAGCGCCCCTGGAGCCTGTACAGGAGCGCCCCTGGAGCCTGTACAGGAGCGCCCCTGGAGCCTGTACAGCAGCGCCCCTGGAGCCTGTCCAACAGCGCCCCTGGAGCCTGTACAGCAGCGCCCCTGGAGCCTGTACATCAGCGCCCCTGGAGCCTGTACAGGAGCGCCCCTGGAGCCTGACCAACAGCGCCCCTGGAGCCTGTACAGGAGCGCCCCTGGAGCCTGTACAGGAGCGCCCCTGGAGCCTGTACAGGAGCGCCCCTGGAGCCTGTACAGCAGCGCCCCTGGAGCCTGTCCAACAGCGCCCCTGGAGCCTGTACAGCAGCGCCCCTGGAGCCTGTACATCAGCGCCCCTGGAGCCTGTACAGCAGCGCCCCTGGAGCCTGTACAGCAGCGCCCCTGGAGCCTGTACAGCAGCGCCCCTGGAGCCTGTACAGGAGCGCCCCTGGAGCCTGTACAGGAGCGCCCCTGGAGCCCCCTGGAGCCTGTACAGCAGCGCCACTGGAGCCTGTACAGCAGCGCCCCTGGAGCCTGTACAGCAGCGCCCCTGGAGCCTGTACAGGAGCGCCCCTGGAGCCTGTACAGCAGCGCCCCTGGAGCCTGTACAGCAGCGCCCCTGGAGCCTGTACAGCAGCGCCCCTGGAGCCTGTACAGCAGCGCCCCTGGAGCCTGTACAGCAGCGCCCCTGGAGCCTGTACAGCAGCGCCCCTGGAGCCTGTACAGCAGCGCCCCTGTAGCCTGTACAGCAGCGCCCCTGGAGCCTGTACAGGAGCGCCCCTGGAGCCTGGACAGCAGCGCTCCTAGAGCCTGTACAGCAGCGCCCCTGGAGCCTGTACAGGAGCGCCCCTGGAGCCTCTACAGCAGCGCCCCTGGAGCCTGTACAGCAGCGCCCCTGGAGCCTGTACAGCAGCGCCCCTGGAGCCTGTCCAACAGCGCCCCTGGAGCCTGAACAGGAGCGCCCCTGGAGCCTGTACAGCAGCGCCCCTGGAGCCTGTACAGGAGCGCCCCTGGAGCCTGTACAGCAGCGCCCCTGGAGCCTGTACAGCAGCGCCCCTGGAGCCTGTACAGCAGCGCCCCTGGAGAATGTACAGCAGCGCCCCTGGAGCCTGTACAGCAGCGCCCCTGGAGCCTGTACAGCAGCGCCCCTGGAGCCTGTACAGCAGCGCCCCTGGAGCCTGTACAGCAGCGCCCCTGGAGCCTGTACAGCAGCGCCCCTGGAGCCTGTACAGCAGCGCCCCTGGAGCCTGACCAACAGCGCCCCTGGAGCCTGTACAGGAGCGCCCCTGGAGCCTGTACAGGAGCGCCCCTGGAGCCTGTACAGCAGCGCCACTGGAGCCTGTACAGCAGCGCCCCTGGAGCCTGTACAGCAGCGCCCCTGGAGCCTGTACAGCAGCGCCCCTGGAGCCTGTACATCAGCGCCCCTGGAGCCTGTACAGCAGCGCCCCTGGAGCCTGTACAGCAGCGCCCCTGGAGCCTGTACAGCAGCGCCCCTGGAGCCTGTACATCAGCGCCCCTGGAGCCTGTACAGCAGCGCCCCTGGAGCCTGTACAGCAGCGCCCCTGGAGCCTGTACATCAGCGCCCCTGGAGCCTGTACAGCAGCGCCCCTGGAGCCAGTACAGCAGCGCCCCTGGAGCCTGTACAGCAGCGCCCCTGGAGCCTGTACATCAGCGCCCCTGGAGCCTGTACAGCAGCGCCCCTGGAGCCTGTACATCAGCGCCCTTGGAGCCTGTACAGCAGCGCCCCTGGAGCCTGTACAGGAGTGCCCCTGGAGCCTGTACAGGAGCGCCCCTGGAGCCTGTACAGCAGCGCCCCTGGAGCCTGTCCAACAGCGCCCCTGGAGCCTGTACAGCAGCGCCCCTGGAGCCTGTACATCAGCGCCCCTGGAGCCTGTACAGCAGCGCCCCTGGAGCCTGTACAGGAGCGCCCCTGGAGCCTGTACAGGAGCGCCCCTGGAGCCTGTACAGGAGCGCCCCTGGAGCCTGTACAGGAGCGCCCCTGGAACCTGTACAGCAGCGCCACTGGAGCCTGTACAGGAGCGCCCCTGGAGCCTGTACAGGAGCGCCCCTGGAGCCTGTACAGGAGCGCCCCTGGAGCCTGTACAGGAGCGCCCCTGGAGCCTGTACAGGAGCGCCCCTGGAGCCTGTACAGGAGCGCCCCTGGAGCCTGTACAGCAGCGCCCCTGGAGCCTGTACAGGAGCGCCCCTGGAGCCTGTACAGGAGCGCCCCTGGAGCCTGTATAGCAGCGCCCCTGGAGCCTGTCCAACAGCGCCCCTGGAGCCTGTACAGCAGCGCCCCTGGAGCCTGTACATCAGCGCCCCTGGAGCCTGTACAGGAGCGCCCCTGGAGCCTGACCAACAGCGCCCCTGGAGCCTGTACAGGAGCGCCCCTGGAGCCTGTACAGGAGCGCCCCTGGAGCCTGTACAGGAGCGCCCCTGGAGCCTGTACAGGAGCGCCCCTGGAGCCTGTACAGGAGCGCCCCTGGAGCCTGTCCAACAGCGCCCCTGGAGCCTGTACAGCAGCGCCCCTGGACCCTGTACAGCAGCGCCCCTGGAGCCTGTACATCAGCGCCCCTGGAGCCTGTACAGCAGCGCCCCTGGAGCCTGTACATCAGCGCCCCTGGAGCCTGTACAGCAGCGCCCCTGGAGCCTGTACAGGAGTGCCCCTGGAGCCTGTACAGGAGCGCCCCCTGGAGCCTGTACAGCAGCGCCCCTGGAGCCTGTCCAACAGCGCCCCTGGAGCCTGTACAGCAGCGCCCCTGGAGCCTGTACATCATCGCCCCTGGAGCCTGTACAGCAGCGCCCCTGGAGCCTGTACAGGAGCGCCCCTGGAGCCTGTACAGGAGCGCCCCTGGAGCCTGTACAGGAGCGCCCCTGGAGCCTGTACAGGAGCGCCCCTGGAACCTGTACAGCAGCGCCCCTGGAGCCTGTACAGGAGCGCCCCTGGAGCCTGTACAGGAGCGCCCCTGGAGCCTGTACAGGAGCGCCCCTGGAGCATGTACAGGAGCGCCCCTGGAGCCTGTACAGGAGCGTCCCTGGAGCCTGTACAGGAGCGCCCCTGGAGCCTGTACAGCAGCGCCCCTGGAGCCTGTACAGGAGCGCCCCTGGAGCCTGTACAGGAGCGCCCCTGGAGCCTGTACAGGAGCGCCCCTGGAGCTTGTACAGGAGCGCCCCTGGAGCCTGTACAGGAGCGCCCCTGGAGCCTGTACAGGAGCGCCCCTGGAGCCTGTACAGCAGCGCCCCTGGAGCCTGTCCAACAGCGCCCCTGGAGCCTGTACAGCAGCGCCCCTGGAGCCTGTACATCAGCGCCCCTGGAGCCTGTACAGGAGCGCCCCTGGAGCCTGACCAACAGCGCCCCTGGAGCCTGTACAGGAGCGCCCCTGGAGCCTGTACAGGAGCGCCCCTGGAGCCTGTACAGGAGCGCCCCTGGAGCCTGTACAGGAGCGCCCCTGGAGCCTGTACAGCAGCGCCCCTGGAGCCTGTCCAACAGCGCCCCTGGAGCCTGTACAGCAGCGCCCCTGGAGCCTGTACATCAGCGCCCCTGGAGCCTGTACAGCAGCGCCCCTGGAGCCTGTACAGGAGCGCCCCTGGAGCCTGTACAGGAGCGCCCCTGGAGCCTGTCCAACAGCGCCCCTGGAGCCTGTACAGCAGCGCCCCTGGAGCCTGTACAGGAGCGCCCCTGGAGCCTGTACA
Source organism: Procambarus clarkii (assembly GCF_040958095.1). Taxonomy (NCBI): domain Eukaryota; kingdom Metazoa; phylum Arthropoda; class Malacostraca; order Decapoda; family Cambaridae; genus Procambarus; species Procambarus clarkii. Next base: position 18,441,401 of record NC_091194.1, read on the forward strand.
GGAGCGCCCCTGGAGCCTGTACAGCAGCGCCCCTGGAGCCTGTACAGCAGCGCCCCTGGAGCCTGTCCAACAGCGCCCCTGGAGCCTGTCCAACAGCGCCCCTGGAGCCTGTACAGGAGCGCCCCTGGAGCCTGTACAGCAGCGCCCCTGGAGCCTGTACAGCAGCGCCCCTGGAGCCTGTACAGGAGCGCCCCTGGAGCCTGTACAGCAGCGCCCCTGGAGCCTGTACAGCAGCGCCCCTGGAGCCTGTACAGGAGCGCCCCTGGAGCCTGTACAGCAGCGCCCCTGGAGCCTGTACAGGAGCGCCCCTGGAGCCTGTACAGGAGCGCCCCTGGAGCCTGAACAGCAGCGCCCCTGGAGCCTGTACAGCAGCGCCCCTGGAGCCTGTACAGCAGCGCCCCTGGAGCCTGTACAGGAGCGCCCCTGGAGCCTGTACAGCAGCGCCCCTGGAGCCTGTACAGGAGCGCCCCTGGAGCCTGTACAGGAGCGCCCCTGGAGCCTGTACAGGAGCGCCCCTGGAGCTTGTACAGGAGCGCCCCTGGAACCTGTACAGGAGCGCCCCTGGAGCCTGTACAGGAGCGCCCCTGGAGCCTGTACAGCAGCGCCCCTGGAGCCTGTCCAACAGCGCCCCTGGAGCCTGTACAGCAGCGCCCCTGGAGCCTGTACATCAGCGCCCCTGGAGCCTGTACAGGAGCGCCCCTGGAGCCTGACCAACAGCGCCCCTGGAGCCTGTACAGGAGCGCCCCTGGAGCCTGTACAGGAGCGCCCCTGGAGCCTGTACAGGAGCGCCCCTGGAGCCTGTACAGGAGCGCCCCTGGAGCCTGTACAGCAGCGCCCCTGGAGCCTGTCCAACAGCGCCCCTGGAGCCTGTACAGCAGCGCCCCTGGAGCCTGTACATCAGCGCCCCTGGAGCCTGTACAGCAGCGCCCCTGGAGCCTGTACAGCAGCGCCCCTGGAGCCTGTACAGCAGCGCCCCTGGAGCCTGTACAGGAGCGCCCCTGGAGCCTGTACAGGAGCGCCCCTGGAGCCCCCTGGAGCCTGTACAGCAGCGCCACTGGAGCCTGTACAGCAGCGCCCCTGGAGCCTGTACAGCAGCGCCCCTGGAGCCTGTACAGGAGCGCCCCTGGAGCCTGTACAGCAGCGCCCCTGGAGCCTGTACAGCAGCGCCCCTGGAGCCTGTACAGCAGCGCCCCTGGAGCCTGTACAGCAGCGCCCCTGGAGCCTGTACAGCAGCGCCCCTGGAGCCTGTACAGCAGCGCCCCTGGAGCCTGTACAGCAGCGCCCCTGTAGCCTGTACAGCAGCGCCCCTGGAGCCTGTACAGGAGCGCCCCTGGAGCCTGTACAGCAGCGCTCCTAGAGCCTGTACAGCAGCGCCCCTGGAGCCTGTACAGGAGCGCCCCTGGAGCCTCTACAGCAGCGCCCCTGGAGCCTGTACAGCAGCGCCCCTGGAGCCTGTACAGCAGCGCCCCTGGAGCCTGTCCAACAGCGCCCCTGGAGCCTGTACAGGAGCGCCCCTGGAGCCTGTACAGCAGCGCCCCTGGAGCCTGTACAGGAGCGCCCCTGGAGCCTGTACAGCAGCGCCCCTGGAGCCTGTACAGCAGCGCCCCTGGAGCCTGTACAGCAGCGCCCCTGGAGAATGTACAGCAGCGCCCCTGGAGCCTGTACAGCAGCGCCCCTGGAGCCTGTACAGCAGCGCCCCTGGAGCCTGTACAGGAGCGCCCCTGGAGCCTGTACAGCAGCGCCCCTGGAGCCTGTACAGCAGCGCCCCTGGAGCCTGTACAGCAGCGCCCCTGGAGCCTGACCAACAGCGCCCCTGGAGCCTGTACAGGAGCGCCCCTGGAGCCTGTACAGGAGCGCCCCTGGAGCCTGTACAGCAGCGCCACTGGAGCCTGTACAGCAGCGCCCCTGGAGCCTGTACAGCAGCGCCCCTGGAGCCTGTACAGCAGCGCCCCTGGAGCCTGTACATCAGCGCCCCTGGAGCCTGTACAGCAGCGCCCCTGGAGCCTGTACAGCAGCGCCCCTGGAGCCTGTACAGCAGCGCCCCTGGAGCCTGTACATCAGCGCCCCTGGAGCCTGTACAGCAGCGCCCCTGGAGCCTGTACAGCAGCGCCCCTGGAGCCTGTACATCAGCGCCCCTGGAGCCTGTACAGCAGCGCCCCTGGAGCCAGTACAGCAGCGCCCCTGGAGCCTGTACAGCAGCGCCCCTGGAGCCTGTACATCAGCGCCCCTGGAGCCTGTACATCAGCGCCCATGGAGCCTGTACAGCAGCGCCCCTGGAGCCTGTACAGGAGTGCCCCTGGAGCCTGTACAGGAGCGCCCCTGGAGCCTGTACAGCAGCGCCCCTGGAGCCTGTCCAACAGCGCCCCTGGAGCCTGTACAGCAGCGCCCCTGGAGCCTGTACATCATCGCCCCTGGAGCCTGTACAGCAGCGCCCCTGGAGCCTGTACAGCAGCGCCCCTGGAGCCTGTACAGGAGTGCCCCTGGAGCCTGTACAGGAGCGCCCCTGGAGCCTGTACAGCAGCGCCCCTGGAGCCTGTCCAACAGCGCCCCTGGAGCCTGTACAGCAGCGCCCCTGGAGCCTGTACATCATCGCCCCTGGAGCCTGTACAGCAGCGCCCCTGGAGCCTGTACAGGAGCGCCCCTGGAGCCTGTACAGGAGCGCCCCTGGAGCCTGTACAGGAGCGCCCCTGGAGCCTGTACAGGAGCGCCCCTGGAACCTGTACAGCAGCGCCACTGGAGCCTGTACAGCAGCGCCCCTGGAGCCTGTACAGGAGCGCCCCTGGAGCCTGTACAGCAGCGCCCCTGGAGCCTGTACAGCAGCGCCCCTGGAGCCTGTACAGCAGCGCCCCTGGAGCCTGTACAGGAGCGCCCCTGGAGCCTGTACAGCAGCGCCCCTGGAGCCTGTACAGGAGCGCCCCTGGAGTACACGGTACTGGAGAGCGTGCAGATCAGTACTCCTGAGGACGCCACAGTGCGTGTGAGGCAGTATTAAAAGCGAACTTCAGCTATGTCATCGATCTTCCTCGTCCGCCGCACCCACACTCTCAATACTCCCAGCCAACCCAACCGGTTTCGTCCAGCAACTTTGTGGAAGGGGAGATGGGAAAGGAGAGGAAGACAAAGGAAGGGGAAGAATGGGAGGGGGGGGGAGGGAGTCCATTTGGGGGGGGGGTTCAGGGGGAAGGTCAGCTGAGTGTAATTGTTTGGTTGTTTATGTTTTATTGTTTACCTTTGCTTAATGAGTTGCAAAACGGGGAAGTAATTCACATGAGCCCGATGGCCTGGACACACACACACACACACACACACACACACACACACACACACACACACACACACACACACACACACACACACACACACACACACACACACACACAACGGGACCAAAGAGCCAGAGCTCAACACCCCCGCAAGCACAATTAGGTAAGTACAGCCCTGTGGAATCCCACAAAGTTCTGTGCTTGGACCTATCCTGTTTCTGATATACGTAAATGATCTCCCAGAGGGTATAGACTCATTCCTCTCAATGTTTGCTGACGACGCCAAAATTCTGAGAAGGATTAAGACAGAGGAGGACAGCTTGAGGCTTCAAGAAGACCTGAACACGCTGCAGGACTGGTGCAACAAATGGTTGTCAGAGTTTAACCCAAGAAAATGTAATGTAATGAAAATAGGTTTAGAGAGCGGGAGACCAGATACAAGGTATCATTTGGGAGATGAAATACTTCAAGAGTCAAAGAGAGAGAAATATCTGGGGGTTGATTTCACACCAGATCTGTCCCTTGAAGCCCATATCAAGAGGATAACATCAGCGGCATATGCCAAGTTGGCTAATATAAGAACGGCCTTTAGAAACTTGTGTAAGGAATCGTTCAGAACTTTGTATACCCCATATGTCAGACAAATCCTGGAGTATGCAGCTCCAGCATGGAGTCCATATCTAGTCAAGCATAAGACTAAACTGGTAAAGATTCAAAGGTTTGCCACCAGACTAGTACCCGAGCTGAGGGGCATGAGCTACGAGGAGAGACTACGGGAAATAAACCTCACGTCACTGGAAGACAGAGTTAGGGGGGACATGGTCACCACATACAAGATTCTCAAAGGAACTGATAGGGTAGATAACGACAGACTATTTAACACAAGGGGCACACGCACTAGGGGACACAGGTGGAAACTGAGCGCCCAAATGAGCCACAGAGATATTAGAAAGATTTTTTCAGTGTCAGAGTGGTTGACAAATGGAATGCATTAGGGGGTGATGTTGTGGAGGCTGATTCCATACACAGTTTCAAGTGTAGATATGATAGAGCCCAATAGGCTCAGGAACGTGTACACCAGTTGATTGATGGTTGAGAGGCGGGACCAAAGAGCCAAAGCTCAACCCCCGCAAGCACAACTAGATGGGTACACACAAACATACATACACACATACAGTTCTACGGGCTGCATCCTAGCATGTGTTTGTGTTAGAAAGAAATATACGTAGTAGATATGTTAAAGGAAAAATAGATCAGGAGTCAGTATATTAAGCAAGGCGACAGTTAGAAAGGCGAGGTCCAAGAGCTAACAGCTGGATCCTACAATCACCGGGACTATAGTATAAGGTGGCGCAGTGGTAACACTCATCAAGTGAAAATCTCAATTTATTTTCCAGTGAAATGACCCAGAACAGCAAGTTTTGGGTCGTCTGGCAGGTTAGGAGAGCAGGAAGTTCTCATAAGGTTCCAAAACGTCATGAAAACTGTTAATTTAAACTTTCCTAACCTAACAGACTAAGCCAGAGGACCCAAAACAGAAAACGGGACAAACGTCATTTTCGCGAGCCGCTTCCATTTTCCTTTTACGGCAATTTTTAGTGCGCATACGAGCGGAAAGCGAAATTATTTGTAAAAGGACATGTTGCTCACGGCGCCACAGGAGCGATTTTGTCTGGGTTCGAGTCTTAACTAAGGAGGATTTTCTGGACTTCAGTCTGTACTGTTCGCCCCTGTTCACCCAGTAGTAACTGGGTACTTGGTTGTTAACCGATTGGCTGGTCAAGTTCCAGGGGAAACTTGTGGGTAAGGCTTATCACGGGTAAGGAAGCTCTCAGCCTGCTAACAAGAGTTAGAAATGGTCTGTTCCTGTTCCTTCCTTTGTTAAAAGAAAAGGTAAGGACAAACTAGAAAAGGAAGATACAGGGAAGACCGTGTGGATCCTGAGGAGATCTCTCACATGGATCTTAGAGAAGAAGCAAAAGAACTTTGTTTTCACTGAGCAGCACTTTACCACTCGTTGCTTCAGAAGGTGAATTTCCACAAGTATGGGAAACCAGATCATCTTCCTAATTTAAATTTTTTAATTTGCCCTGAGAGGCGTGTTTATTGGGCAACGCCACTCATTCTGTGAGTGGACACACCGCCATAGTGACAGTATTGGGCAACGCCACTCATCCTGTGAGTGGACACACCGCCATAGTGACAGTATTGGGCAGCGCCACTCATCCTGTGGGTGGACACACCGCCATAGTGACAGTATTGGGCAGCGCCACTCATCCTGTGGGTGGACACACCGCCATAGTGACAGTATTGGGCAGCGCCACTCATTCTGTGAGTGGACACACCGCCATAGTGACAGTATTGGGCAGCGCCACTCATCCTGTGAGTGGACACACCGCCATAGTGACAGTATTGGGCAGCGCCACTCATCCTGTGAGTGGACACACCGCCATAGTGACAGTATTGGGCAGCGCCACTCATCCTGTGGGTGGACACACCGCCATAGTGACAGTATTGGGCAGCGCCACTCATCCTGTGAGTGGACACACCGCCTTAGTGACAGTATTGGGCAGCGCCACTCATCCTGTGGGTGGACACACCGCCATAGTGACAGTATTGGGCAGCGCCACTCATCCTGTGAGTGGACACACCGCCTTAGTGACAGTATTGGGCAGCGCCACTCATCCTGTGAGTGGACACACCGCCATAGTGACAGTATTGGGCAGCGCCACTCATCCTGTGAGTGGACACACCGCCATAGTGACAGTATTGGGCAGCGCCACTCATCCTGTGGGTGGACACACCGCCATAGTGACAGTATTGGGCAGCGCCACTCATCCTGTGAGTGGACACACCGCCTTAGTGACAGTATTGGGCAGCGCCACTCATCCTGTGAGTGGACACACCGCCATAGTGACAGTATTGGGCAGC
>NC_091194.1:18452594-18472594 GCF_040958095.1 Procambarus clarkii
CACCCAGAGTAACAAGCTAGTTCGGTAGTTTATCACACATAATTAAACCCTTGTATGTTACTAATTGGTTGTCGGAAAAGGACATGATTGCGGAAGCTTAAATTTGCATAGGGGCGACTATTTTATTCAACAGTGTATATGCACTCTTTGTGATTTCAATGTATTAAGGGCGTATCAACACGTGGAAGGTTACTGTGGGAGTCACTATACCTTACCAACGTGTGGAAGGTTACTGTGGGAGCCACTATACCTTACTAACGTGTGGAAGGTTACTGTGGGAGTCACTATACCTTACTAACGTGTGGAAGGTTACTGTGGGAGTCACTATACCTTACTAACGTGTGGAAGGTTACTGTGGGAGTCACTATACCTTACTAACGTGTGGAAGGTTACTGTGGGAGTCACTATACCTTACTAACGTGTGGAAGGTTACTGTGGGAGTCACTATACCTTACCAACGTGTAGAAGGTTACTGTGGGAGTCACTATACCTTACCAACGTGTAGAAGGTTACTGTGGGAGTCACTATACCTTACCAATGTGTAGAAGGTTACTGTGGGAGTCACTATACCTTACTAACGTGTGGAAGGTTACTGTGGGAGCCACTATACCTTACTAACGTGTGGAAGGTTACTGTGGGAGTCACTATACCTTACCAACGTGTAGAAGGTTACTGTGGGAGTCACTATACCTTACCAACGTGTGGAAGGTTACTGTGGGAGTCACTATACCTTACCTACGTGTGAAAGGTTACTGTGGGAGTCACTATACCTTACCAACGTGTAGAAGGTTACTGTGGGAGTCACTATACCTTACCAACGTGTGGAAGGTTACTGTGGGAGTCACTATACCTTACCTACGTGTGAAAGGTTACTGTGGGAGTCACTATACCTTACTAACGAGGTAAACTTAGAGATACCGACTAAAAGTTAATAATACCGGTAGCCTAGTCTGCTACCGACTAGGCTACCCACTAAACCCACGTAACCGATCCTGATGAACCTTTAGCTCCAGCGAAGCCAAAGAGGACTGTAGCCCACTAAACCTAAACAGCCATGACAACTGGCTTCTCGCCCACGAATACTGTTCCCTAGAGACGCATATGTAGCCTCTTTAGGGAAACTCAAATATTCACAATATATTTGACAGTACGATTTAATACTAAGTGAAAATAAGTACAATTCCTAACTGCTATGAATAGTACATAATTGCACTTATTTGTCTTCTTACATTTACCACCCCATTTTTGGAGGACGGGCTGGTAGCCTCATAGGTCTGGCCACACCCCGCAGCCCCAGTAGGCTCCAAAACCTGTGTAAGAATAAGCTAACGACATCGATGTCACATCACGCACCTTGTGGAAACGGTATATAAAACACATTTTATCTCTCAGTTTGGTTAGGTTAGGATAGGCTAAGATGGGCTTGGGTCGGGTCGGGTTAGGAGGACTTAAAGAACGGCGATGACGTAGAGCGTTGAAGCTTTCCTCAGGTTCTAGACCCCACCCGGTATACTCACTATCTGCGGCAGCTCCAGGCGAATCTCTCTGCTCCGGCGGAGGCGGACGTCGGTGTTGGCGCCCACGTTGTAGAAGCTGCCGCAGTATGGACAGATCTGCCGCAGGCGGCCGGTCGTCTCCTCCATCGTCACTGTCGGGTGAGAGGTCAAGAAGGTCAGAGTGCATCCTAGCCAGGCCTCATCACAGAGACAGGTCAGGGAGTCACGGAGGGACGGGGTCAAAGGTTAACCGGGGTAAACAAGTCAAAGGTCGTCCGGGATAGACTGATCAATGATCATCCAGGAGAGACTGGGTGAAGGCCAACAGGAGTAAACAGCTCAAGGGTCATCTAGAATAGAGAGCTCGAAGGTCGTCAGGGAGCAATCCATCCTCCGAATTGACATTACGTTTTAATACTAAGAACACTTCCTGACTGCCATTCATAGTACATAATTGCACTTATGGGTCAATTTACCTTCCCATTTATTCTTCTAGTTTTCTGTTAATACACTCAAAATTTTAAAGTATTTATTTATTACCTAACGTATTTCACCAAAGTTTTAAATATCATTAATTCCTTTTCAGTTCTATTAAACAATAGAGATTTTATACAAAATTTGAAAATATTTTGAGTTACTTTACAATTTTTTTAAATAATTTTGTTTTGTTTTTATTTTTTTTATAAAACTGTAATATCAATATAGCTATAGGTTAAGGAGTAATTGTAATTAAGAAGCAATAAAATTCTTATCTTCAAAAAGTAAGACAATTAGGGTAGGTCGTGGTTTTCTATTCAGCTTTTCAGGTAAACTCAAATATTCACAATATATTTGACAGTACGGTTTAATACTAAGTGAAAATAAGTACAATTCCTGACTGTCATACATAGTACATAATAGCACTTATGGGGCTGTTACATTTACCTCCCCATTTTTGGAGGACAAGGCTGCAGGGAGACACAGGTTAAAGGTCATCAGGGAGAGACCAAACAGGGGTCATCAGAGACAGACAAGGTAGCCATCACCACAAAGTAACAGATAAAACATAATTAGAGAGAGATAGACAGGGCAATTAATACAATAAACAGGTCGATGGTAATTAGAAGGAAGGAAAATATCACCAGGTATAAACAGGTCAAAGATTGTTAGGTAGAAGCATATTAAAGGTGATCAGTCAGGTCAAGGGTCAAAGCTGACTTTGAAGAGATTAATCATCACGTGACTCTGGGTATGATTCAGTATAGTCATACACAAGGTCAGCCACATAATATGTAGGCCGGATATTGTCAGCCACATAATATGTAGGCCGGATATGGTCAGCCACATAATATGTAGGCCGGATATTGTCAGCCACATAATATGTAGGCCGGATATGGTCAGCCACATAATATGTAAGCCGGATATGGTCAGCCACATAATATGTAAGCCGGATATGGTCAGCCACATATGTAAGCCGGATATGGTCAGCCACATAATATGTAGGGCGGATATGGTCAGCCACGTAATATGTAGGTCGGATATGGTCAGCCACATAATATGTAGGCCGGATATGGTCAGCCACATAATATGTAAGCCGGATATGGTCAGCCACATAATATGTAGGCCGGATATGGTCAGCCACATAAGATGTTGGTCGGATATGGTCAGCCACATAATATGTAGGCCGGATATGGTCAGCCACGTAATATGTAGGTCGGATATGGTCAGCCACATAAGATGTAGGTCGGATATGGTCAGCCACATAATATGTAAGCCGGATATGGTCAGCCACATATGTAAGCCGGATATGGTCAGCCACATAATATGTAAGCCGGATATGGTCAGCCACATAATATGTAGGCCGGATATGGTCAGCCACATAATATGTAAGCCGGATATGGTCAGCCACATATGTAAGCCGGATATGGTCAGCCACATAATATGTAAGCCGGATATGGTCAGCCACATATGTAAGCCGGATATGGTCAGCCACATAATATGTAGGCCGGATATGGTCAGCCACATAATATGTAGGCCGGATATGGTCAGCCACATAATATGTAGGCCGGATATGGTCAGCCACATAATATGTAGGCCGGATATGGTCAGCCACATAATATGTAGGGCGGATATGGTCAGCCACATAATATGTAGGCCGGATATGGTCAGCCACATAATATGTAGGCCGAATATGGTCAGCCACATAATATGTAGGCCAGATATGGTCAGCCACATAATATGTAGGCCGAATATGGTCAGCCACATAATATGTAGGCCGGATATGGTCAGCCACATAATATGTAGGCCGAATACGGTCAGCCACATATAATGTAGGCCGGATATATATGATTAGTGAGACCCACCCCATCCCCTCTACGCTTCCCACACATACACACTCACTCACTCACTCACTCTCACTCTCTCTCTCTCTCTCTCTCTCTCTCTCTCTCTCTCTCTCTCTCTCTCTCTCTCTCTCTCTCTCTCTCTCTCTCTCTCTCTCTCTCTCTCTCTCTCTCTCTCTCTCTCTCACTCACTCACTCACTCTCACTCTCACTCTCACTCTCTCTCTCTCTCTCTCTCTCTCTCTCTCTCTCTCTCTCTCTCTCTCTCTCTCTCTCTCTCTCTCTCTCTCTCTCTCTCTCTCTCTCTCTCTCTCTCTCCCTCTCTCTCTCTCTCTCTCTCTCTCCCTCTCTCTCTCTCTCTCTCTCTCTCTCTCTCTCTCTCTCTCTCTCTCTCTCTCTCTCTCTCTCTCTCTCTCTCTCTCTCTCTCTCTCTCTCTCTCTCTCTCTCTCTCTCTTTTCAGACGTTTCTCGACCACTTTCTATGGATGAACTTATAAGGAAGGCAACATTAACTATTGATGCCGTGCGATTACTAACGTTCCAGTTCTTCAGATCTGGGTCATGACAATTGTGTACTCACCTACCTATGCTTGCGGGGGGTTGAGCTCTGGCTCTTTGGTCCCGCCTCATATCATATTTACACTTGAAACTGTGTATGGAGTCAGCCTCCACCACATCACTGCCTAATGCATTCCATTTGTCAACCACTCTGACACTGAAAAAGTTCAACCCCTCCCCCCATCCTCAAGCTCTACCCTCCGTGTCCTGTTGTTCTACCCTCCGTGTCCTCTGGTTCTACCCTCCGTGTCCTGTAGTTCTACCCTCCGTGTCCTGTAGTTCTACCCTCCGTGTCCTGTAGTTCTACCCTCCGTGTTCTGTAGTTCTACCCACCGTGTCCTGTGGTTCTACCCTCCCGTGTCCTGTAGTTCCACCCTCCGTGTCCTGTAGTTCTACCCTCCGTGTCCTTTGGTTCTACCCTCCGTGTCCTCTGGTTCTACCCTCCGTGTCCTGTAGTTCTACCCTCCGTGTCCTCTGGTTCTACCCTCCCGTGTCCTGTAGTTCTACCCTCCCGTGTCCTGTAGTTCTACCCTCCGTGTCCTGTAGTTCTACCCTCCCCTGTCCTGTAGTTCTACCCTCCGTGTCCTGCAGTTCTACCCTCCGTGTCCTCTGGTTCTACCCTCCGTGTCCTGAAGTTCTACCCTCCGTGTCCTGTAGTTCTACCCTCCGTGTCCTGTAGTTCTACCCTCCGTGTCCTCTAGTTCTACCCTCCGTGTCCTGTAGTTCTACCCTCCGTGTCCTGTAGTTCTACCCTCCGTGTCCTGTAGTTCTACCCTCCGTGTTCTGTAGTTCTACCCACCGTGTCCTGTGGTTCTACCCTCCCGTGTCCTGTAGTTCCACCCTCCGTGTCCTGTAGTTCTACCCTCCGTGTCCTCTGGTTCTACCCTCCGTGTCCTCTGGTTCTACCCTCCGTGTCCTGTAGTTCTACCCTCCGTGTCCTCTGGTTCTACACTCCCGTGTCCTGTAGTTCTACCATCCCGTGTCCTGTAGTTCTACCCTCCGTGTCCTGTAGTTCTACCCTCCCCTGTCCTGCAGTTCTACCCTCCGTGTCCTCTGGTTCTACCCTCCGTGTCCTGCAGTTCTACCCTCCGTGTCCTCTGGTTCTACCCTCCGTGTCCTGTAGTTCTACCCTCCGTGTCCTGTAGTTCTACCCTCCGTGTCCTCTGGTTCTACCCTCCGTGTCCTGTAGTTCTACCCTCCGTGTCCTGTAGTTCTACCCTCCGTGTCCTGTAGTTCTACCCTCCGTGTCCTGTAGTTCTACCCTCCGTGTCCTCTGGTTCTACCCTCCGTGTCCTGCAGTTCTACCCTCCGTGTCCTCTGGTTCTACCCTCCGTGTCCTGTAGTTCTACTCTCCGTGTCCTGTAGTTCTACCCTCCGTGTCCTGTAGTTCTACCCTCCGTGTCCTGTAGTTCTACTCTCCGTGTCCTGTAGTTCTACCCTCCGTGTCCTGTAGTTCTACCCTCCGTGTCCTGTAGTTCTACCCTCCGTGTCCTGTAGTTCTACCCTCCGTGTCCTGTAGTTCTACTCTCCGTGTCCTGTAGTTCTACCCTCCGTGTCCTGTAGTTCTACCCACCGTGTCCTGTAGTTCTACCCTCCGTGTCCTGTAGTTCTACCCTCCGTGTCCTGTAGTTCTACCCACCGTGTCCTGTAGTTCTACCCTCCGTGTCCTGTAGTTCTACCCTCCCGTGTCCTGTAGTTCTACCCTCCGTGTCCTCTGGTTCTACCCTCCGTGTCCTGCAGTTCTACCCTCTGTGTCCTGTAGTTCTACCCTCCGTGTCCTGTAGTTCTACCCTCCGTGTCCTGTAGTTCTACCCTCCGTGTCCTGTAGTTCTACCCTCCGTGTCCTGTAGTTCTACCCTCCGTGTCCTGTAGTTCTACCCTCCGTGTCCTGTAGCTCTACCCTCCGTGTCCTCTGGTTCTACCCTCCGTGTCCTGCAGTTCTACCCTCCGTGTCCTGTAGTTCTACCCTCCGTGTCCTGTAGTTCTACCCTCCGTGTCCTGTAGTTCTACCCTCCCGTGTCCTGTAGTTCTACCCTCCGTGTCCTGTAGTTCTACCCACCGTGTCCTGTAGTTCTACCCTCCGTGTCCTGTAGTTCTACCCTCCGTGTCCTGTAGTTCTACCCACCGTGTCCTGTAGTTCTACCCTCCCGTGTCCTGTAGTTCTACCCTCCGTGTCCTGTGGTTCTACCCTCCGTGTGCTCTGGTTCTACCCTCCGTGTCCTGTAGTTCTACCCTCCGTGTCCTGTAGTTCTACCCTCCATGTCCTCTGGTTCTACCCTCCGTGTCCTGTAGTTCTACCCTCCGTGTCCTCTGGTTCTACCCTCCGTGTCCTGTAGTTCTACCCTCCGTGTCCTGTAGTTCTACCCTCCGTGTCCTCTGGTTCTACCCTCCGTGTCCTGTAGTTCTACCCTCCGTGTCCTGTAGTTCTACCCTCCGTGTCGTGTAGTTCTACCCTCCGTGTCCTGTAGTTCTACCCTCCGTGTCCTGTAGTTCTACCCTCCGTGTCCTGTGGTTCTACCATATCTCATACTGATCACGTATTTTTTATCGATTATAAATTCACTTGAGAATCAATAATGTCATGATCATGTCCCCTGCCTTCAACCTCTCCAACTCGAGCACTCTTAGCCCTGTGTAGTTCAGCTCTCACGGCTCAGGTTCGAGCCTCGTTGCCTACCTCTGGACTTGTTCAAGTTTGTAAAGTTAGGTAATTAATGAGGGGGGGGGAGGGGGGGAGGGGGGAGGGGTGGAGGGGGGCAATGAACCAGTTTGAAACCACTGAACTAAATTCAAATATAGAAATTTCTCGTATAATTGAAATCCCAATTGTTCTTTCTATATTTGTAAGGAATATGAGGAGCTGGGATTGGACCGAGAAGGTAGAACGGTTCCCAAGCATTTTGGTCTTCAGGGATTGAACGTAGACTTGCAACAAGCGTAGAGGCCATCGTCGTACTGACCAGTCCAAGTGGTTGGTGTCTTTACATTATTGTGTTGTAGTGTGGGGCCGTGTGCTCCAGTGCTGGTTAGAGCGACGATCTCGCTTCATGCAGGTCGGCGTTCAATCCCCGACCGTCTCTAAGTGGTTGGGCATCATTCCAACCCCCCCCCCCCCCCGTCCCATCCCAAATCCTTATTCTGATCTCTCCCAAGGGCTATATAATCGTAATGGCTTGGCGCTTTCCCCTTGATATCTCCCCTCCAGTGCTGCGAGGGAGTCTTTCCCTTGATGCATTGATGTTATCATCTCAACCAGTTTCGCGTATGCTGATGATGTTATTGAGTCTATATTAGCCTCGCGTGGAAGGCTAATGATTACGTAGACTCCCTGTCCGGCCACAACACAGCTATCGTCCGGCCACGACCCAGCTATCGTCCGGCCACAACACAGCTATCGTCCGGTCACGACGCAGCTATCTGTTATACTCAAAATTCTGTCAGTTCAAATGTAACCAATCACAGGCGAGTAGGCCTCTGACGTCATGCCAGACAGAGGAGCATCAGCGATGCTCCCAGCAGCGGCAGTTATCCTCACAGGCTCAGAGTAGAAGGACCTCGGCCTCGGACCTCGTCACCTGTCCTTAGGTACCCAGATTTTTCTAAACCTTTTACGTTGGTTACAGATGCTAGTGACATAGGTCTAGGTGCTGCATTACTTCAAGCAGAAGGTCACAGAGATCACGCAATAGCTTATGCTAGCCGTACATTATCCAAAGAAGAGAAAAATTATAGTGCAACAGAACGAGAAGCCTTGGCAGTTGTTTGGGCACTTAAACATTTCAAGGATACAATTTATAATTACCCAGTTCATGTTCTTACAGATCACCAACCATTAATTCCCTTGTTCAAAAATAAGAATCCAGTTGGAAAGTTTGCTAGATATTTGATCACAATTCAAGAATTCAATCCCACATTTGGATATATTCCAGGAAAGCAAAATGTTGTAGCCGATGCGTTTTCTCGACACGTAGCTGCGATTCAGTTAAATTACCCAGCATTAGATGCTACAGTAGTAGAAACGGAACAAAGACAAGACCCCATATGGGCACCCGTCATTAAATTTTTGACTAAGCAAGACACTCGCCCGATTCATAAACCGCCAGTACCATTGAAAGAACTAGTTATGTTGGACAATTTACTGTGTAGAGTAGTAAAGCTAGGGACAGCCCCGAGGAAATGTTGTCAGTTAGTTGTTCCAGCTGTCTTGGTACCAACTGTGTTAAAAATTATCCATGATGCTCCTGAAAGTGCACATCCAGGAAAGGATCGTACACTCCAACAAGGTCGATTGAAATATTTTTGGCCAAAAATGGCTAAGGAGATTGCTCATTATGTTGACAGATGTTTAACTTGTTTACAGCACAAGGGACATGTTTCAGGACCTAATCCAATTCAGGTGTACCCAGCAACTAAAGCTCCTTGGGAACGAATATCGATGGATTTATTGACAAATTTTGCGGAAACAGAGAAAGGGAACAAACATTTGCTTGTGATGGTCGATAATTTTTCACGGTTTTGCGAACTAGTTCCTATCCCGAACAAAACAGCAGAAACCATAGCCAGCGCATTCCATGACCAAATAATTTGTAGATATAGTATGCCTAAAGTAATCCTTTCAGATAATGGACCAGAATTCAGTAATAGTATTCTAACTAGCTTGTGTGATTTATATAACATAAAAAAATGTAGCATTATGCCTTATCATCCGGCAAGTAATGGACTAGCTGAACGTACTAACAGGAAAGTGTTAGATGCCTTGAGAGTCACGTTGAATTTTGATAACAACAATTGGGATGATTTTATACCCTTAATTCAGTGTGCTATAAATTTTTCAATTAATGTTTCCACTGGTGACACACCTCACGCTATTCTTTATGGTACAGATAAGATCCTCCCTAATGAATTGATTAACGTACCTCCTACTCCCTTATATAACGTAGATGATTTTGTTCCAGTGAAGCGTAGACAAATGCAACTAGTATTCAAGAAAATACGAGAACAACTATCCAAAGCAACAGCCGAGTTCACTCTAGCAAGGAATGCACGAGCTAAACCCAGTAAAATAACTATTGGATCTGTAGTAATGATACTTAACCAACACAGGTCTGGTCCTATGTACAAGTTAACTAAGAAATTTTTGGGTCCATATAAGGTAATCGAGCTTATTAAAGGTAACAAATACAGACTTAAGAACTTGTTAACAGGAGAGTATATAAATGAACATTTAGACCACATGAAGTTAGCTAAAATGACTGTTGACGAGACTGATGAGGAAGATGACAATGAACTTACCCAGACAGATACTCCTACTCGGACACCACCTTCTGTGGTTGACAGACCACTTGATGTTCAGCAACCCCATACTAGCAATTATAATCTTAGATCTAGACCTCTCGTTTCAACCGTGCACTCACCACATGTCCATTGGCTAGATGTTAACGAGGATATCTCTCAAGATGATAGTTTGTCACATGAAGTTTCATCTGTTCCGGACCTTCAGTCAGAGCCAGAGTTGTATAGTGCTCTGGATGAGCTAGGTGTAGATATCCGCAGAATTTATAATTGAATGCACTCTGCAGTTATTCTGTTTGTTTTGAAAAAAAAAAAAAAAAAAAAAAAAAAACGTCATTTGCAGTATTTCTACCACATGTGTCTTATTATTACCATTATATATAATGTATAGTTTTTCTCAAATTTATTTTGTTATAAATTAGATGCCATTGTTAAGTCTACTACCATTTGTATTTTTACAGTGCTTGTCATAAGAGTTATTATTGTTCTAGCAACCACATTGTGGCCAGTGAATCCTGACTGCTATCACGCAGATGTTAGTCTTCTTGATCCAGGTCTTGTATATGCTTGTAAATATATTGCACATTATATATATTGTACATTGGTCTTGTAAATATATTGTATTATTTCAGAAAAAAAAAAAGAAAAAAAAAAAAAAAAAAAAATCATTATCTATCTTGAAATTCAATTGTGGTTGTTAGGTCAGAACTTTGTTCCATTAATGTAATAATTGTTTAATTTTGTATGGTTTTCAAGCACATGCCATTGACACATGTTAATAATTTTGTTTAGGCAATACCTTGAGTTGTATTGTTCATATCTGATCAGTAGACATACACATGTTCTTAATACTCTGGTTTAATCAAAGAATTGTTACCATGATTTTCACCTATTATGATGAATTTTTTTTTGGTGCATATATGCCGAGTTGTTTGTATTACGCACACCTGATCTTCTTTCAATGTTTTATTATGCAAATTTCACATGTAAGCCATTATTGAATGCCACCGAGGTCCTTTCAGTATCATTGTAACTATATAGCTAGCCAGAGCTTGTCGACAAGGGACGTCGACTTGGTAGCGTGTCCGAGCGGTGTTATACTCAAAATTCTGTCAGTTGAAATGTAACCAATCACAGGCAAGTAGGCCTCTGACGTCATGCCAGACAGAGGAGCATCAGCGATGCTCCCAGCAGCGGCAGTTATCCTCACAGACTCAGAGTAGAAGGACCTCGGCTAGGCAGATATATACCTTGCTATCTCAGTCAATAAATATATACAGAAGCGACTACTGTGTCTACCTTCTACCCGAACAAGGCAAACGAATATATCGTCCGGCCACGACACACCAATCGTCCGGCCACAACACAGCAATCGTCCGGTCACAACACAGCAATCGTCCGGTCACGAACACAGCTATAATCCGGCCACAACACAGCAATCGTCCGGCCACAACACAGCTATCGTCCGGCCACAACACAGCTATCGTCCGGCCACGACACAGCTATCGTCCGGTCACAACACAGCAATCGTCCGGCCACAACACAGCTATCGTCCGGCCACAACACAGCTATCGTCCGGTCACGACGCAGCTATCGTTCGGTCACGACACAGCAATCGTCCGGTCACGAACACAGTTATTGTCCGGCCAACACAGCAATCGTCCGGCCACAACACAGCTATCGTCCGGCCACAACACAGCTATCGTCCGGCCACGACCCAGCTATCGTCCGGCCACAACACAGCTATCGTCCGGCCACAACACAGCTATCGTCCGGCCAACACACAGCAATCGTCCGGCCACGACACAGCTATCGTCCGGTCACGAACACAGCTATCGTCCAGCCACAACACAGCTATCGTCCGGCCAACACACAGCAATCGTCCGGTCACGACACAGCTATCGTCCGGTCACGAGCACAGCTATCGTCCGGCCACGACACAGCTATCATCCGGTCACGAACACAGCTATCGTCCGGCCACAACACAACTATCGTCCGGCAACAACACAACTATCGTCCAGTCACAACACAGCTATCGTCCAGCCACGACACAGCTATCGTCCGGCCACAACACAGCTATCGTCCGGCCACGACACAGCAATCGTCCGGCCACGACACAGCTATCGTCCGGCCACGACACAGCAATCGTCCGGCCACGACACAGCTATCGTCCGGTCACGAACACAGCTATCGTCCGGCCACAACACAGCTATCGTCCGGCCACGACACAGCTATCGTCCAGCCACAACACAGCTATCGTCCGGCCACAACACAACTATCGTCCAGCCACAACACAACTATCGTCCAGCCACAACACAGCTATCGTCCGGCCACAACACAGCTATCGTCCGGCCACAACACAGCTATCGTCCGGCCACAACACAACTATCGTCCGGCCAAAACAAAGCTATCGTCCGGCACAACACAGCTATCGTCCGGCCACACCACAGCTATCATCCGGTCACGAACACAGCTATCGTCCGGCCACGACACAACTATCGTCCGGCCACAACACAGCTATCGTCCGGCCATGACACAACTATCGTCCGGCTACATCACAGCTATCGTCTGGCCACAACACAGCAATCGTCCGGCCACAACACAGCTATCGTCCGGCCATGACACAACTATCGTCCGGCTACATCACAGCTATCGTCTGGCCACAACACAGCAATCGTCCGGCCACAACACAGCTATCGTCCGGCCACGACACAACTATCGTTCGGATACACCACAGCAATCGTCCGGCCACAACACAGCTATCGTCCGGCCACAACACAGCAATCGTCCGGCCACAACACAGCTATCGTCCGGCCACAACACAACTATCGTCCGGCCACAACACAACTATCGTCCGGCCACGACACAACTATCGTCCGGCCACAACACAGCTATCGTCCGGCCACGACACAGCTATCGTCCGGCCACAACACAACTATCTTCCGGCCACGACACAACTATCGTCCGACCACAACACAACTATCGTCCGGCTGCAACACAGCTATCGTCCGACCACAACACAACTATCGTCTGGTCACAACACAGCTATCGTCCGACCACAACACAACTATCGTCCGGCCACAACACAGCTATCGTCCGGCCACAACACAGCTATCGTCCGACCACAACACAGCTATCGTCCGACCACAACACAACTATCGTCCGGCTGCAACACAGCTATCGTCCGACCACAACACAACTATCGTCCGGCCACAACACAGCCATCGTCCGGCCACAACACAACTATTGTCCGGCCACAACACAGCTATCGTCCGACCACAACACAACTATCGTCCGGCTGCAACACAGCTATCGTCCGACCACAACACAACTATCGTCCGGCCACAACACAGCCATCGTCCGGCCACAACACAACTATCGTCCGGCCACAACACAGCTATCGTCCGGCTGCAACACAGCTATCGTCCGGCCACGACACAGCTATCGTCCGGCCACAACACAGCTATCGTCCGGCCACAACACAGCTATCGTCCGGCCACAACACAACTATCGTCCGGCCACAACACAGCTATCGTCCGGCTGCAACACAGCTATCGTCCGGCCACAACACAACTATCGTCCGGTCACAACACAGCTATCGTCCGACCACAACACAACTATCGTCCGGCCACAACACAGCTATCGTCCGGCCGCAACACAACTATCGTCCGGTCACAACACAGCTATCGTCCGACCACAACACAACTATCGTCCGGCCACAACACAGCTATCGTCCGGCCACAACACAACTATCGTCCGGCCACAACACAGCTATCGTCCGGCTGCAACACAGCTATCGTCCGGCCACAACATAGCTATCGCCCGACCACAACACAACTTTCGTCCGGACAATGCCACACCCTGGACATTGACCTCTATTCAACCAACTTATAAGAAGGAGTTATGGATATCCTATATTTCTTGTGCATGAAATCTGATTATATACAATAATCTTTGTCTGATTGTCTGAATGATAAGAACGATATTAATAACATTATTACTAATATTCCTAAATTATAAATAATGTTTTACTTATTATAAATAATAAATAACTTTTTGAATATAATAAATAAATAATGTAAATATTACAAAATAATAACAATTAATAATTTTGTCAACTAACATTAATGTGATAATATTAAACATTAATTAAATTTATTATTTTGTATTTAGTGAATATAAATCTGTTGAGAATTTGCATACATTTTATGAACTTTTAGAATACTTTCCTTGTGCAGTCTCAGTGACGTCATAGTTGTCATGACGTCAATGTGACGTTGAGGTATGGATCGCGTGACGTCACTACATTGTTCACGCATTCTCTCTCTCTCTCTCTCTCTTTTCGTCAATTTAGTTGTGAATGTAAAATTTATTCTAGTTATAATGCGCTCGTATTTATTTTCACACAGGAATTTTGTTTTTGTATACTTATTTTTTTATTTCATTTTGTGTATATGATTTACCCAAGTAATTTGGATGTTTGAATTGGACAATTTAAACAATTTGATTCTTGTGTGTGTTATATCAGTGTTATTTTGAGGATATTTGCTTCTACCTTTATTATTCCATATATCTCAGAGACCATTAATATCTAACTTTAGGTCGTTTCACTTTGTCAGGTATTGGAAATATATCGAACATTGTTTAGTTATTTATAGATGACATTTTGATTCAGGCTTAAATAATTCATGTTTACGTCAGAAGGAAATATCAGAGAGTAGGTAAGGCGTGATCACTCCTTCCCGCTCGTCGGCTTCCAGCGGATTCACTATCGAACGTCTCCGTCTTGAACTGTCAAAATGCAGCGTTTTTTCAACGAGTTCTCAAATTTCGTTCTCTGTTTGCGTTTAAATAGATAACGTTTTGAATTGTTCCGTTCGTTTTTTATATGACAAATTGAAGCACCGTTTTTGGGGGGCGTTTTTAAGTTACATTCTTTTATTGAAGTCGGATCTGACCGGATTTTTTTAAAATTCGTCGGGTTCGTTGTATGACGGCATCAAGTGACGTCACACTGTCAACAAAGGCAAAGGTGACAGAGGATTGGTGGCGGTGTTGCCAGTTTCAATGTTGTTTGTTGGGTTCTTTGTGTGTATTGGCGCAGGCAAGCACAACTAGGTGAGTACACACACACACACACACATTATGAGGAGGATTAAAATAAAGGAAGATAGTATGAGGCTACAAGACGACCTGGACATACTGAAGGAATGGTCCAACAAATGGCTTCTAAAGTTCAACCCAAGCAAATGTAAGCTAATGGAACTAGCTGGAGGAAATAGGAGGCCAGACCAGGATACCGAATGGGAGATGAAGTTCTTCACGAAACGGACAGAGAGAAAGATTTAGGAAATGATATCACACCAAACCTGTCTCCTGAAGCCCACATCAAAAGAATAACATCTGCGGCGTATGCGAGGCTGGCTAACATCAGAACTGCCTTCAGGAACCTGTGTAAGGAATCATTCAGAATCTTGTACACCACATATGTAAGACCAATCCTGGAGTATGCGGCCCCAGCATGGAGCCCGTACCTTGCCAAGCACAAGACGAAGCTGGAAAAAGTTCAGAGGTATGCCACTAGACTAGTCCCAGAACTAAGAGGCATGAGTTAGAGGAAAGGCTGCGGGAAATGCACTTCACGATGCTGAAAGACAGGAGAGCTCGGGGAGACATGATCACCACATACAAAATTATCAGAAGAATTGATAAGGTAAATAAAGATAAACTGTTCAACGCTGGTGGGACGCGAACAAGGGGACACAGGTGGAAACTGAGTACCCACATGAGCCACAGAGACGTTAGAAGGAACTTTTTCAGTGTCAGAGTAGTTAACAGGTGGAATGCATTAGGCAGAGATGTGGTGGAGGCTGACTCCACACACAGTTTCAAATGTAGATATGATAGAGCCCAGTAGGCTCAGGAACCTGTACATTAGTTGATTGACAGTTGAGAGGCGGGACCAAAGAGCCAGAGCTCAACCCCCACAAGTACAACTAGGTGAGTACTCACGCACACACTGCGGATGGTTCCCGCATCATAAAGAACTAACGACCAGGAGCAAGTGTAACACTCTCATGCGCCAGACACAGCAGCACAATAACGCTGCCAACGTTGGATAAAAAGAGCCTACAGAGTGCATTTTACAACATACGTGAGACTCTCTTGAATATGCAGCTCCATGGGAGGACTAAACTGAAGGTGACTGAGCTGTGAGGACAGATGCTAGGTAGAGCTACGAGAAAGACTGAGGGAACTGGAATATAGATATGTATAAATATATATATATATATATATATATATATATATATATATATATATATATATATATATATATATATATATATATATATAACTTTTTAGACACTCAACCCACCAGGGGACTCGAACACTGGCCAACATGGTGGCAGTTGCATGCTGTATCCACTACACCATACTTTAAAGCCATAAAGAGAGGTAGGAATTCTGGGGTATTTGACCAACCAGAACTCCAATCCTCTCCCAGGCAATGAGATAGTGTGGGACCTCTAATGCTCTTTCATCGGTTCCTGTTATATGGGAAAACTCAGTGCCAAATGCTTAATGCACAGACTACCCTATTCCAGTAGCTGAAGTTTATAACTTTTTAGATGTCTAAAAAGTTATAAACTTCAGCTACTGGAATAGGGTAGTCTGTGCATTATATATATATATATATATATATATATATATATATATATATATATATATATATTATTAAATATGACCGAAAAAGTAAGATTAATAATTCTAACACGAATTTTCTCAATCTTTCGTACATTTCTTTTCACTGTTGGAGGTAATTCAAAAATCAATTCTCCAAAATTCATTTTTATTTCTAGTCTGACGCGACACTTGAGCGCGTTTCGTAAAACTTATTACATTTTCAAAGACTTTACACGTACACAACTGAATAGAACTTACATATCTCCGATTTGTTTATATCTACATTTGAGTGAGGTGGATGGGGTGAGGTGGTATTTAATAGGGTATTAATTTCATCAACACAAGACAGAACACGAAACAATGGGTATTGAAATGGAAGTGATTGTAGAAAGCCTATTGGTCCATATTTCTTGATGCTTCTATATTGGAGCGGAGTCTTGAGGTGGGTAGAATATAGTTGTGCATTAATTGGCTGTTGATTGCTGGTGTTGACTTCTTAATGTGCAGTGACTCGCAAACGTCAAGCCGTCTGCTATCGCTGTATCTATCGATGATTTCTGTGTTGTTTACTAGGATTTCTCTGGCGATGGTTTGGTTGTGGGAAGAGATTATATGTTCTTTAATGGAGCCCTGTTGCTTATGCATCGTTAAACGCCTAGAAAGAGATGTTGTTGTCTTGCCTATATACTGGGTTTTTTGGAGCTTACAGTCTCCAAGTGGGCATTTGAAGGCATAGACGACGTTGGTCTCTTTTAAAGCGTTCTGCTTTGTCTCTGGAGAGTTTCTCATGAGTAGGCTGGCCGTTTTTCTGGTTTTATAGTAAATCGTCAGTTGTATCCTCTGAGTTTTGTCTGTAGGGATAACGTTTCTATTAACAATATCTTTCAGGACCCTTTCCTCCGTCTTATGAGCTGTGGAAAAGAAGTTCCTGTAAAATAGTCTAATAGGGGGTATAGGTGTTGTGTTGGTTGTCTCTTCAGAGGTTGCATGGTGTTTCACTTTCCTTCTTATGATGTCTTCGACGAAACATAACATAACATAACACCTATACCCCCTATTAGACTATTTTACAGGAACTTCTTTTCCACAGCTCGTGTTTTCACCTCATCCAAAACTGTTGTAACATATCACCTCACCCAAATGCAGGTATATAAAATGAAAGCCATATAAATTATAGCATAGTAGGACTCTGTTTAGTGTTTGCAGGTTATAGTTGTATGTGTGTAAACTAAAGTCTTTGAAAATGTAATAAGTTATTACGAAACGCTTCAAGTGTCGCGTCAGACTAGAAATAAATATGAATTTTGGAGAATTGATTTTTCAATTACCATCGACAGTGAAAAGAAACATAAGAAATATTGAGAAAATTCGTGTTAGAATTATTAATCTTACTATTTCGGTCATATTAAATATATATATATATATATATATATATATATATATATATATATATGTCGTACCTAGTAGCCAGAACTCACTTTTCAGCCTACAATGCAAGGCCCGATTTGCCTAATAAGCCAAATTTTCATGAATTAATATATTTTCTCTAATTTTTTTCTTATGAAATGATAAAGCAACCCATTTCATTATGTAAGAGGTCAATGTTTTTTTATTGGAGTTAAAATTAACGTAGATATATGACCGAACCTAACCAACCCTACCTAACCTAACCTAACCTATCTTTATAGGTTAGGTTAGGTTAGGTAGCCGAAAAAGTTAGGTTAGGTTAGGTTAGGTAGGTTAGGTAGTCGAAAAGCAATTAATTCATGAAAACTTGGCTTATTAGGCAAATCAGGCCTTGCATAGTAGGCTCAGAAGTGAGTTCTGGCTACTAGGTACGACATATATATATATATATATATATATATATATATATATATATGTCGTACCTAGTAGCCAGAACGCACTTCTCGTCCTACTATTCAAGGCCCGATTTGCCTAATAAGCCAAGTTTTCCTGAATTAATATATTTTCTCTAATTTTTTTCTTATGAAATGATAAAGCTACCCATTTCATTATGTATGAGGTCAATTTTTTTTTATTGGAGTTAAAATTAACGTAGATATATGACCGAACCTAACCAACCCTACCTAACCTAACCTAACCTATCTTTATAGGTTAGGTTGGGTTAGGTAGCCGAAAAAGTTAGGTTAGGTTAGGTTAGGTAGGTTAGATAGTCGAAAAACAATTAATTCATGAAAACTTAGCTTATTAGGCAAATCGGGCCTTGCATAGTAGGCTGAGAAGTGAGTTCTGGCTACTAGGTACGACATATATATATATATATATATATATATGTCGTACCTAGTAGCCAGAACGCACTTCTCAGCCTACTATGCAAGGCCCGATTTGCCTAATATGCCAAGTTTTCATGAATTATTTATTTTTCGACTACCTAACCTACCTAACCTAACCTAACCTACCTTTTTCGGCTACCTAACCTAACCTAACCTATAAAGTTAGGCTAGGTTAGGTTAGGTAGGGTTGGTTAGGTTCGGTCATATATCTACGTTAATTTTAACTCCAATAAAAAAAAAATGACCTCATACATAATGAAATGGGTAGCTTTATCATTTCATAAGAAAAAAATTAGAGAAAATATATTAATTCAGGAAAACTTGGCTTATTAGGCAAAAAGGGCCTTGCATAGTAGGCTGAGAAGTGCATTCTGGCTACTAGGTACGACATATATATATATATATATATATATATATATATATATATATATATATATATATATATATATATATATATATATATATATATATATATATATGTCGTACCTAGTAGCCAGAACTCACTTCTCAGCCTACTATGCAAGGCCCGATTTGCCTAATAAGCCAAGTTTTTATTAATTAATTGTTTTTCGACTACCTAACCTAACTTTTTCGGCTACCTAACCTAACCTAACCTATAAAGATAGGTTAGGTTAGGTAGGGTTGGTTAGGTTTGGTCATATATCTACTTTAATTTAAACTCCAATAAAAAAAAATTGACCTCATACATAATGAAATGGGTTGATTTATCATTTCATAAGAAAAAAATTAGAGAAAATATATTAATTCAGGAAAACTTGGCTTATTAGGCAAATCGGGCCTTGCATAGTAGGCCAAGAAATGCATTCTGGCTACTAGGTACGACATATGTCTATATATATACATGTCGTACCTAGTAGCCAGAACGCACTTCTCAGCCTACTATGCAAGGCCCGATTTGCCTAATAAGCCAAGTTTTCCTGAATTAATATATTTTCTCTAATTTTTTTCTTATGAAATGATAAAGCTACCCATTTCATTTTGTATGAGGTCAATTTTTTTTTATTTGAGTTAAAATTAACGTAGATATATGACCGAACCTAACCAACCCTACCTAACCTAACCTAACCTATCTTTATAGGTTAGGTTAGGTTAGGTAGCCGAAAAAGTTAGGTTAGGTTAGGTAGTCGAAAAACAATTAATTCATGAAAACTTGGCTTATTAGGCAAATTGGGCCTTGCATAGTAGGCATAGAAGTGAGTTCTGGCTACTAGGTACGACATATATATATATATATATATATATATATATATATATATATATATATATATATATATATATATATATATATATATATATATATAATATATATATATATATATAGTGTTACGATA
>NC_091194.1:18477594-18530094 GCF_040958095.1 Procambarus clarkii
ATATAGATGTCACGTCTGTGACGTGAAAAAAATCATGTTTTTTTTTTAAACTGTTTTTCATGTGTTTTTCCATGTGAGGGAAATCTTCGAAACCTCTTTACCGATTGCTTTGAAATTTTGACACAACGTTGAATTCGAATAGGCGCGTGTTTTTACATGCCTGCTATATATATGTCTCACCTGTGAAAGGAAAAAACATGCTTTTTTTTTAAAAACAGCGATATCTGTTGGACGTAAGAGCAACAGACGCTGTAATCTCAGAAAGTTCTTCACCGATTGCGTTTAAATTTTGTCACAACGTTCCATTCGAATACGCGCATGTTTCTATATTCCTACTATATAAATGCCACGCCTGTGACAGGTAAAAACTTATCCTATACTAAATATGTTACAATTCCATTTCAATGTTTTCGATTGCATTAATAAATTGAATTTTCATAGATTTCGATTTAATTTCATTTTGATTTAACTACTTTTTGAGACATTGTGTTAGAATTGAGCTGTGTTGCTTACCATACCGTTCATTTTGTAAGTATAAGTTTAGATGCCACGCCTGTGACAGGTAAAAAACATTCATTTTTTTAAGAAACAGCGCCATCTGTTGCACGTAAGAAAAACCCACGCTATACTAAATATGTTATGATTCCATTTCAATGTTTCCGATTGCATTGACAAATTAATTTTTCATAGATTTCGATTTATTTTCATATTGATTTAATTTTTTTTTTGTGATATTGCATTTGAATTGAGCTTTGTGTTTATCATATGGTTCATTTTGTGAGTATAAGTATAGATGCCACACCTGTGACAGGTTAAATCATGCTTTTTTTAAAAACAGTGTTGTTGTTGTTGCACGTAATGTTGTTGCTGTTGCACGTAATAGCAACACACACTATACTAAATATGTTACGATTCCATTTCAATGTTTCCGATGGCAATGATAAATTTTCATAGATTTCGATTGATTTTCATTTTGATTTAATTATTTATATATTAAATTATTTAAATACACGCTATACTAAATATGTTATGATTCCATTTCAATATTTCCGTTTGCATTGAAAAATTTATTTTTCATAGATTTCGATTTATTTTCATTTTGATTAAATTATTTTGTGGCTCAAAGCGTTGCTGAGCTACGGGCTCACCATAAAGCTACGGGCTCACCATAGCCCGTGCTACTTGAAACTTTTTGTTCCAGGTAGCGAATCTTAAACAACAACAACAACACAGCAAAGCGTGGCTAGGTACAGCTAGTACAAAATAAAAATAAAATAATACAGAAAATAAAGAGAAAGAGCAAAGGGGCTAAAAATTTACAAATTTAGAAATAAATAATTTAATTCGAAGCAAATTCAAAGAAACGTTATACCTAACATCTGAAAGTCATAACTTACCATTGACCTTCGTCGTGGCCTAAGTTATCGTCCAGGCTGTTCTCACCTCTTAAATTTATTTTATTTTGTTAGAAAGCTTCAGACAACGACAAGGAAGTGCGTCTCTGTCTCTCTCTCTCTGGACAATGACCAATATTATTATTATTTTGTTTGAGGTCTGGTGTTGGGCTTCAGGCTTCTCAGCCTCTGGAGGATTATTAAGGTCACCACAATAGCCTACTGACCAACCAGCAACTATACTCTAGTCCTGGACCTTGTCCAGGACTAGAGTACTGGGTGTATATACACTGAGAAGCGGGATGAACTTCTCTTGCTACATAAACCTCTTAATAGAATTTTTTTAATTACTAATATTATTCGTCCAAAGAAATCACATTAACGCGATGTTGCCATGAGAAAAATATAATGCCTCCTACTGATTTTCTCCTTAATATTAATGTTTTATTTGCTATTAATTAATAATAATAATTTTATTCACAAGAAGGTACAATAGGTTGGTGAAATTACATAAGATTAGTATTTTTAGATTTTTGCAGTCATTAACACGCATAGCGTTTCAGGCAGGTCCTAAATCTAACATATCAGGTAAGGTGAAAAGGTAGACTGTAGCAAGGTTTTTATGTTAACAGATATTACAATATAAGTTGACAGCGGTGATTACACTGGTAAGGATACATGTATTAAGTACTAATATTGGGGAAGTAGGTAGTACAAGATACAGTGTGAATTTGAAGCACAAGATAGGAAACTATGAGGATGAAATTTGGTACTTTTTGGGTTTTCTTTTCAACAGGGCATGGGTTGGACAACTTTTTAATTCATTAGGGAGTGAGTTCCATAGGCTGGGTCCTTTTATTTGCATAGATTAAATTTGACTCTGGGGATATCAGAGAAATTTATTTTTGGTGTTGTGCTTATTGGTTCTATTACATCTATCAATGAAAAGTTTCAGGTTAAGATTAGCATTTAGGAACTAGGTTTTGTACATGTAGGTAACACCCGAGAATGTGTGGAGTGCATGTTTAGCATGTTAAGGGACTTAACCAGAGGGGCTGAGTGTTGTCTGAAGACAGAGTTTGTTATAGTTCTGATAGCAGATTTTTGTTGAGTGATGATAAGCTTGAGGGAATTTGCAGTGGTTGAACCCCATGCACTGATACCGTATGTAAGATAGGGATAGATTAGCGCGTAGTATGATGAGAGGAGAGCAGAGTTAGGAACATAATATCTGATTTTAGAAACCGACCGATTTTGAGACTTTTTTTGGTCATGTTGCATGTGGGTGCTGAAGTTCAGTCTCTAGTCTAAGTATAGGCCAAGGAACTTTCCAACATTTTTATTGGTAATGTTAACATTGTCTATCTGAAGTTGAATTTGATTTGATGATTTACTATCAAACAAAACGTAGTAGCATAGGTCTTTTCTATATTTAGTGGGAGTTTGTTGGTTGACATATATGAGTGGACCTTTTTTTAATTAATTATTTACAATAATATTTAGTGTGTGGAGGTTGGGGTCGGAATAGATGAAGGTAGTATCGTGAGCAAATAGTATAGGTTTAAGAATGTTAGAAACATTTGGCAAATGTCATTGAGATAGGAACGAATATAGTTCAAAGCATAGTATAATGAATAATTATTCATTATTAGTATTATCCCAAAATTTAAACACTAACATAGTTACATTCCGGAACCATTGTACTCTCGTTTTAGTTTTTAAATAAATATTAATATAACATATTAAACTGCCTCTGAACTCTGGTTGGCTTGTCCTTCAATTGCTGACCCGTTTTCTTTACCATTATCAATATCGATGCAGCACAGGAGGTAGCAGTAGTGTGGAGGGGAGACTGTGCAAGACAGTGATGGGGACTAAGTAAGTGTGAGGATGGCTGAGACGGATTAAGAGGGACTAAGACGGAGTGAAGAGCTCTAAGACAGCGGGAACTAAAACGGAAGGAGAGTAGCAGGAAAATACGAGAGCATGGAAAACGATAATGGGGAACGTAAGAATGTATTATAGAACAATTACGAAACTGTGAAGGAGAGTGAGAGGTAGAACGTTTTAGCGAACGTGAGAAGTTGTGAGTAAGGGAAGATTGTGAGAGTGAGAACGAAGGCATGTGAGGTCTCTGTTGATCACTTGAATATTCAATTGACGGAATAAACCGTTTGTACCAATATTTCTTGGAACTGTACTTGTGCATTCCCCTCTCTCTCTCTGTCTGTCTGTCTGTCTGTCTGTCTGTCTGTCTGTCTGTCTGTCTGTCTGTCTGTCTGTCTGTCTGTCTGTCTCTCTCTCTCTCTCTCTGTACTAAGCCCAACATCAGACCTCATCAACAAAGTTAAATGCTCGTTAATCCAGAACCCCCCCCCCCCCCCCCCGTGTTTTTGAACGAAAAACACTTTATATACGATTCACAACGCTGTAGTCACTGTTCTCGAACGGTGCTTCGTGCACGTCCTCTGCTCGAATCCCACCTTTCTCACTGTACTCTCATCCATGTACTATAAATACCAACAATTGTCAACAGAACCTAATCTAAGTTAGGTCTAACTATTTAACATATTCTAATATTCAATAATATTAATTTATTTTTAAGAAAATAAAAATTTTGTATGCGCAGGACGTGAAAAATTGAGACTTCGACATTGCTGTTGACCGCTGCTTGGACGAGCGAAGCCTAAACCCAAGTTGATGAAATATTGTAATGGTTATCAAAGCTGGGAAGGAATTTCGACAATAAGCGTAGTAGCAGCCGTCCAGAACTATGTGGAGGCTATCAGCTAAGCTAGCACTACTTGGTGTGGACTCCAGGCATGTCCAGAATGGCTTATTGACCAACCAGGAAGAATAGTCCTGGACAATTTCTGGAGCATAGTTCAGGACTAAAGCAAACTCTTGAGTACCGGAGTATGCTGTCGGAAATTCTGTCACTAAATACTAACTGCTGGCATACTAAGCAATTGCTGTTATGATTAGGCAAAAATTTACACTAACCCTAAATAGCTTAGTGAATCATTCAAAGAAAATAGGATTCCATGATTTCTCGTAGAAAATGGTACTACTGCCACGTCGCTTGAATTGTTGTTGTTGTTGATTTAGGGGCGACGACGATCGTGGGATCGGGTGCGCCCCGGCGTACCCGTTAAGGGTGAATCGTGAAGCCTGGAAAGGTGGAACGCCAAGCCAAATCGCGAAACAAGTGACGCCAATCACTGGAAACTAACATATGCCATACGGCAAATAAACGCACAGACGGGTGATGATTGGGGAGTCCCAGGAGTCCCTCAGGGTGACAAGCACCGGCCCCGCCCCACACAGAGAACACCAGGTAGCAAAACCAAAATTCGGCCCCCAACTAAAACGCAAAAGTCATCCAGTGTCCTCCGGCAGAGCAGAAGCCGGCCGCCCACCACGACTGAGGGCACACCAGGAGCCCACCAAGACCCGCCAACCCCCGGCACCTCTCGGCCAAGCCGGCCCCCGAACACCATCACCCCGCCGGGAGAACCAGCCAGAACACGTAAAAAAAAAAAAAAAAAAAAAACTATCAACAATCCCGTGACCCAAGGCGATATGTGCGCCAGGCGTCGTACTTCTGGACCGTTGAATAGGGACGCCAAACGGCAGTAGCAAAGCCAAAACGCGAAAACAGGACGTGATCAGGCGGCTCCCAGGTGGAGGAGGAGTCCAGACGTCCGCACGGTTGCAAGGTTGAACCAGGAGTCCCGGTCGCTTGAATTTCTATTCATTCATAATACTAACATTAGATAATCTTTAAACTGCCAGTCTGAGGATCAAATTAAATCAAAAAGTGTTACCCCAAGACTGGACATAACTAAATCTTGAATAAAAGCAGTATCCTTCCGATGTCGATACAAGCAAATTTAGAACCGTTCCAGAAGACGCCTCCCTGGAGCAGGGGGGACAAGGAGAGACGTCATTATAGAAACAAACTTGCCACAGTCAACACGTGTTAAACTACCAGAGAAAGTTTCCGCGAGTCACACTAGAAGGTTATCTAGGTTATCTTGAGATGATTTTGGGGCTTTAGTGTCCCCGCGGCCCGGTCCTCGACCAGGCCTCCACTCCCAGGAAGCAGCCTGTGACAGCTGACTAACACCCAGGTACCTATTTTACTGCTAGGTAACAGGGGCATAGGGTGAAAGAAACTCTGTCCATTGTTTCTCGCCGGCGCCCGGGATCGAACCCGGGACCACAAGTCCAGCGGGCTGTCCGCTCGGCCGACCGGCTCCCCAGTCTCTGATCAACAGTACGAAATCGCTAGCATTGGGAAGCAGTCTATATCCGATTAACTAAACTAGTATATGTCATATTGGCCATTTATGGGTATATAGTGTTAATTGGTGACGATGCGGGGCGAGTCACCCGGAACGGATAAGCCTTGTGTTAATCCTTTACAATATTCTTTCCTTGTTATATGCCGCATATATTTGTTGCTGTTTACTACTATAATTATTCGGCAGTTGAGGTCCAAGAGAAAGAAGAAATTTGCAACACGAGTTATACCACGTCACCATTAAAGCCTAACCCACGAGTTTCAACTTAAGTGAAGGAGGCGTGTCCATTGCCTATTACCAGGCTACATTCAACATAACAGCTAAGCTGTCCCTATATTAACTAACCCATGTAGATTAACCATTACTAACAAATTTTAACCAATCGATTAGTTTCGATTAGGATATTATTAAATACTCTCCCAGGTTGTAAAGGGAAGTTCCTAGTAGGACAACTATGAAAATTCAGTCCGCTTAAATTAGATAATAAATTCTTAAGAAATAAATGAGAAATAATATACTAAATAATTAATAAATCAATAAGTAAATAAATCAATTTCAGTTGAGAGATTTCCCCCACATTCTTGTGGTCCTCAACGAACCGGATGAACCAGAATTAACATGTGGTTCATCAAATCCAAAGAATGAAAGAACTAGTGCAATAAATAAATTAACAATAAATAGCATTTAAAGTAAAGTACAATAAAACACTCGCAGCCTAAACTCAGTAAACCTCAATTAGCGGCACAGGTAAAAGTGTTAATGCAAACAATTAAGGCACCATCATTGTTCCAAGGGCAGAAACTAAGGAGCAAAATACGTGCAAACAAATAAAATCGGTGAGTGGAAAAACCACTCAAAACCAGGACTACGCATTCGCGAATTTATCCACCAAATAAGTGGAGTGTGTGGAACCAAAATTACAACAACCAAATTGTGACTATCTACGGAATTATACACTTGAAGTGTGATATTTTAATTTCGCGAACAGGTACCAACAAAACAAAAACATTCAATTAAATAACAGTGATTGAGATTACAGCTACAATTAAATCCCAATTAGCCTGATGTTCAGAGTAGCAATTGTGGGCCATAGTCAAGTACCTAGACAACTTGCTGTTATACCTGAAGATGAGGTAAGGATATTCTGGTCACCAGGAGCTACTGCTCATAACTTTTATAATAATATATTAACTACAGCTCTAGATTGGTGTCATCACTCAACAATAATATACCTAGGTGGCAATGATATGCACCCATCACGTAACCCAGCTGAGCTTATAAATAACCTTAGGAGTATAATTAACTCCTTTACAGCAAACAATACAACTAACGTATTTACTCTAATAGAGCCACGCCAACCGCCGGAAAATAACCGTTGGGGTGTGAGCATTGAGTTGTACACATGCACAACCAACAGTATAAATTACTGCCTCAGGAGAAGGGTACGTCTGGGAGCCACCAATACCCACCTTACTGCGCGTCCATTCTCTGAGAACCTGTCTCCACACGGCGTACACCTCTCACCAGAATCTCGACCATATAATTTTTTATAATTAATTCACTGTGTCGGGGGACAGGAAGCCAGGGGGAATTCATACACATTTTTTTTTATGGAGCCGGTCGGCCGAGCGGACAGCACGCGGGACTTGTGATCCTGTGGTCCTGGGTTCGATCCCAGGCGCCGGCAAGAAACAATGGGCAGAGTTTCTTTCACCCTATGCCCCTGTTACCTAGCAGTAAAATAGGTACCTGGGTGTTAGTCAGCTGTCACGGGCTGCTTCCTGGGGGTGGAGGCCTGGTCGAGGACCGGGCCGCGGGGACACTAAAAGCCCCGAAATCATCTCAAGATAACCTCAAGATAGCCCCCACCCCCCAAAAAAAGGCCGAATTACTGACCCCGCCCAGCATGCAACCCCACTACAAGCTGACTAACTCCTCAGTACTACTCACTGCTAGATGAACAGACGCATTAGGTGAAATGAAATCTGCTTAACCATTTCTGTCCCGCCTGGGTGTCGAACCTGGAATTCTCGATTGTGTGTCGAGAACGAACCCGACTGTACTACCAGGACCCTCTTATGTGGTTATGTGACTAACAAAATAATTAACACCATTAAACATCACCAGAGGTTGATGAGAAGCTACTAACCATAAATGTATATATATTTCTCTTAAGTTTAGAGAGAAACATTTAACATAAACCCAAATAAATTATTGCACTCTACCCTTTACAGCACAATATTATACTAATTTACTCGTTGCCCACCTGTGCAACCCGTTCTCGCAAATTTAATAAGTCAATATTGACTTATTAAATATGTGCATAGGTGACATACTTAACAATAGTTTCCCTTGAAAAGCTTCATAGAAAACACCGACCTTACCTAACCTACTTAGTATGTTAAGATAAGCATCCTATTGCTTCGTAATTACAATTATTACCTAACCTATACCTATAATAGGTTAAGTAACAATTGTAATTACGAAGCTATAAGATGCTTATTTTAACATACTAAGTAGGTTAGGTAAGGTCGGTGTTTTCTATGAAGCTTTTCAAGGGAAACTATTATGTTTATTATGTCACCTATGCACGCAACTAATAAGTCAATATTGACTTATTAAATTTGTGAGAACGCGTTGACCTGTGTTGGGGTAGGATATCACACTTGTCTAGTGTTAAACTAAATATTGAGCAGTCTAGTGATCATTTAAACATTTTGCAGATAATTAGGGTGGGACCAGTAACAACACGAGTTGAGTTGTAAATATAATTATTATATTATTATACACTATATTCATCTATATTTAACTATAACCATTTCACCTTTGATTGTTAATTGGTATCTCTAAGCCATCCAACGGTAATAAAGATGCCTTAAGAACTCCAATAGTGACATTGATTACCACTCAAATTATTTATGTAATTATATATAATTTATGTGCCAACTTCCGAGGAAGTAGGATAGCGTAGCCTAGTGACTGAAAATTTAACCCTAGGCTACTACCATCAGTACTTGTTCAGCATTTATGAACAAGTATCAAAGCTACACTAGCAACCATAGTATAAACCTTATGATGCTTTACCAAACAACCAGTATGGCTACTCCCCAAAAATTGAAAAGGACCCTGATAGGTCTTAAGGGTCACTTAACCAGACAGATTAATAAATGCCAAGATCTGTCGACAGAATCTCCAGTTAATCATATTAAACTGGAAACCTACTGCCGGGAAAACCGACATCCTTTAATGATCCTTATTATAAAATACATCTAATATTACTGTTGTTCTTGTAATAACAAATTAACCGATACTAATACAAATTAGTTAATTTACTCATGCAAAGAAAACGAAATTAATATGGAATTTTCCCTTAAACAATGGAATAATATTGCCACGTTATTCAATATATGTTGTTAAAATATCAATCAATAACTTAAAACACCAGTCTAGGCACAAGAATCAATAAAAAAGTATTATGCGACTGGATCAAATAAAATAATAAATAAAATCAAAGCCATCTTACATTCGTCCATAAATGAGTAGAAAATTGAACCTGTTTCTAGAGGCGTCACTAGACCAGGGAAGAAAGGGAGAACGCCTTCTGAATTTGCATCCACTCCCGCGACGATGCCTAATAACTAGTACCGCCAATACTCACGACCGCGAGCTACCGTGACATAAATCTACTGCTGCAACCTCGGCATTACGGGAGTACCTCGTTTCCAGTTTGCTAAAATACTTGTTATTACGGGGCCTTTTTATTATAAACAGAACAAACGGGTGATGAGGTGGGCGAACACCCTAGGGTAAGCCTCGCATAAGAATCTAAATAATAATAATGTCATGTAATATCTTGTTATGTGGATGTTAGTTGCATTAGTTACAATGTATACTTCTGGCAGATCTTCTGTGGCAACCTGGAGAAATTAGCAACAACTACTTGGTGCAACACATGACATGCATGTGTTGCACCAAGTAATTGTGGGCAAGTCTCCACAAATTTAGCTAATCACCCAAGTGCTCTACGCCGGTACCTGAATGTTGAAGCCTTCTAGTCAGGTGAGGCTTTTATCATTTACATTAACCAAAGTAGTATTAACACTGGTGGTGACATTGGTATAATTAATTAATAATGGTATAATTAATAATCCCCCAACTTGTGTAGGATATGACTTGTGGGAGAATTTAATACCATACAGTCCACTTAATTAAACATAGTCCACTACCGAAACAAATTAACTATAATTTATAAATTATAATTCGTTATATAATTTAATTAATTAATAATTAAAATACATAACAAAATCCCACGAGTCAGAATTCCCCACACCTAATTTCAAGTATCTTCAAGCAAGTTTGGGCAAGTAAAATGCAAGATAGAAAAGTACTTGAACTTGCCGAATTAACTTAACTGAAACATAATTAAATGATATTATGGCTGAACCGGCACAGTACGAAGATGATTGAGTCATTACTCAAAGCACTGAGCCTTAAGGTTCATCTAAATAATGTGAATTGGTTAAGTTATTACACGATGCAAATTACTCAGTGAACACTGGATAAGTTGTGTACCTTACATAACAAATCATCCCTGACCATCCAAGAGATTACTGAAGGTTTACACTCCATTGCAGAGTGAACACTGGATAAGTTGTGTACCTTACATAACAAATCATCCCTGACCATCCAAGAGATTACTGAAGGTTTACACTCCATTGCAGAGAAACATCGAGCATATACAGATGGTAAACCAACAACTAAACATTTGTTAACCACCAATAATAAACGGCCGAGTACACCTCAATAAAACCTAAAACACTTACCTCCACCACAAGGTAGAAGCAAGGCAGTGTGGGCACATATGCAGCGAGTCCCTCCAAACCTATAGTCACTGTATCACCCAAGGCGATGACTCCCAAAGGTGCTGTAGGATGGAAAGCGTGTTCTGCCAAGAACAGCATTCAATATACCACTGCCCAAATTACCCTGATCGTGCTACACGTGTAAAGCGACTCAAGGAGTTGCATAAATGCATCAGGTGCCAAAGGTCACATGACCCCAAATACCTGTGCAACCCAACTACGCACCTACAACAGGTGCAATAAGGGTCCCAAATCACACAGTGCAGTGCGGAGACATAAGACCAAAGTCTCCCAAAACCAAGGTGGAGGAAGAGACTTCTACCACCATACAGTACTGCAAAGTACGACAGGATATAAGTGTCCTATCAAGAAAAGTCTGATAATAACGTGACTTTGCCCACTGCTCAACTAGTCATCAAAAACAAAAGGACCAAGATCACCACTTGTAGATTATTTGACCAAGGGTCCCAAAAAACATTTGTCACACAAAACACCTTACGTGAGTAATCGTGTCAAGGAAATCAGAGAGTTGTCAACAGGGTACAAACTAAGATATGTACCCGTCAAAGAGAATCCAACTACCTCTTCAGAAGCCTGACTTTATGGCAATTAGTCGAAGCAGAGATGTGGTTCAATGGACTTCAGTGATCAGTGGCCTAAACAAAATCCACAAGTCATTGTGACCAATGTCACTGCTCCCACTAAGAAACCAGACCCCCCCCCCCCGACTTTGGTAATTTATCCTAATCAGTAGTACTCTGATCTCAACAAATTGTTAGGTGTCACACAAAGGGTATTTGATATCCTGAATAAAATAGGAATCAAACATCACATCTCTAGTGTCCTAAAATACTGAGTCAAAATAACCCAAAGAAAAACTTATGGGAAGGATCTTGGAAACCATCCTGTAAAAGCTAATAATGATCTGGGTCTCTGGACTGATCCGGACGTCTATTTTATATTAAAGTGTGGGGGGGGGGCACTTACAGCATGCTAAGATAAATCTAGAAATGAAACATCCATTGTTTTCCCCTATAACCACAGAGTAAGCAATCTAATTGTGTTACATATACACAAACACTGCACTCTACATGGTGGGGTACTAGATACCCCCACCTCCTTGAGACAACAGTTCTGGCTTCCTCAAGATCGCCAGACTGTAAAGTCCATATTAAAATCCTGTGTAGTCTGGCGGAGGTACGACGCTCGGGTGTGTCCTTACCCCTGACGTCCACCACTCTCTAGGATACGAGTGGTCCACTTTCGTCCTTTTGACTTCACTGGTGTAGACTTCACAGGAGCTATAACATTAACCAGCACTAAAAATAAAGCTCCGATGAAGGCTTACATCTGCCTATATACAGAACACTGACCTACCTCTCTCACGATCACTTGCAACGTGAGCTATTAAGTCCATCTCATGTGACGTATGGGGAAAGTCTTACTCCTCTAGTGTCCCTCAGGACTGAGGTACAAGAAGATCCTTCTTATGTCAGAGACAGTGATTTGGTTCAGAGCTACGAACATCTGTCAAGAGTTATATGTCGGTGGAATGACGTTTGGACTCAAGAATACCTAACTGCTCTGAGGTAGTATCACTATAGGGCGAACAACTTCTGTAATAAAATTTACTTAAAACGTGGTGATGTTGTTCTAGTGGACATTGATGGCCCACATTCAGAGTAGCCTCTGGGCCGTATAGTCTCTGTCCATCCATCCAGACAGGGTATCGTGAGGATAGTGAAAGTAAAGTGCAGAGGCACCACTAGTCTCAAGACACTAGAGAAATTAGTTCGTTTGGAGCTAGCAGGAACTAAAGTCACCTAAAGACTCCCCACCCCTGCACCTCCAGTACGGGATATCCGCCCTGATAGGACTGCTGCACAACAGTCCTATCCTATACCAACACTCCTATACCACATCGACATTAAAGCCTAACCCATGAGTTTCAGCTTAAGTGAAGGAGGCGTGTCCATTGCCTATTACCAGGCTACATTCAACACAATAGCAAAGCTGTCCCTTATATTAACTAACCCATGTAGATTAGCCATCTCTAACAAATTTGAACCACTCGATTAATTTTTATTAGGATATTATTAAATTACAACCCAGGTTGTGAAGGGAAGTTCCTAGCAGGACAATTATGAAAATACAGTCCGCTTAAATTAGATAATAAATTCTTAAGAAATATATTAATAATCTAAATAATGTATAAATCATTAAATAAATAAATTCCTGTTGGGAGATTTTCCCTACATATGCTATAGCCCGTATTTAGTTTGGTGTTGGGCATAAAGCCTACCAACCTCTGGAAGGTTTTAATAGGCCTCTACAATAGCTACACTAACCAACCAGAAAATATACTTTAGCCTTAAATGTGGACCAGTATTAAAGTAAACTAGAAACTTAAAAAATACACTGTATATAGTATCTTTGTTGATTAGTCAATAAATTAAATGTTGATTGATGAAGATTAAGCCACCCAAAAGGTGGCACGGGCATGAATAGCCCATAAGTGGTGGCCCTTTTGAGCCATTACCAGTATCAAAAGGTATCAAAAGATGATACTGGAGATCTGTGGAGGTGCGACTGCACCCTGCGTGACGGGAGATGTCTCCCGTACCAAATGGTGACCAAATGGTGCCAGTGGGCAGTTCAAGTATGTTTTATATATCTGTTTTAATTTAGTTTTATAATGTTTTAACAATTTTATATAAAAAAGCAACCAACCTTTATAAAGATTTCCGCCTGTTTTCTTCACAATAAAAGACTTTTAATTTTATATTTGATTATTAGTAAAAACTGCAAACACTGATTAAACATAATTTTTTTATTATTATTTATATTATTTATTATTAAATTAATATTAAATTTCATTAAACTGCGCACACTAGTAATCAATATGACTACCACGCCTGGCGATTGCGTGCATGTAACGACACTCATCAATCAATCCAAGGTTGAAACAACCAAAGCAACGCCAACCATTATTGGAAGTAATGCACCAATAGGCACCTGTTATGGTTGAAATATGACGAGGAAGCCGGCAATATGGCGTTTAGAAATCCCGCGAGAGATTGATGACCGCGCAAGAACTGTTTAATGTTATTAGTTACAAAATAATAAATTAAACCATTCTTGGTGACGGGGATATATATATATATATATATATATATATATATATATATATATATATATATATATATATATATATATATATATATATATATATATATATGCAAACAAGCCTGAATGGTCCCCAGGACTATATACAACTGAAAACTCACACCCCAGAAGTGACTCGAACCCATACTCCCACAACTGGTATGTACAGGGACGCCTTAATCCGCTTGACCATCACGACCGGACATAAGGAAGTGATAGCCGAGGCTATATGAACCACTTCCCCGCCGGCACTCGGATGGTAATCTTGGGCATAGCATTTTATCAAATCACCTCATTCTTTGGGGCACACGTGAGGAACACAAATGCAAACAAGCCTGAATGGTCCCCAGGACTATATACAACTGAAAACTCACACCCCAGAAGTGACTCGAACCCATACTCCCACAACTGGTATGTACAGGGACGCCTTAATCCGCTTGACCATCACGACCGGACATAAGGAAGTGATAGCCGAGGCTATATGAACCACTTCCCCGCCGGCACTCGGATGGTAATCTTGGGCATAGCATTTTATCAAATCACCTCATTCTTTGGGGCACACGTGAGGAACACAAATGCAAACAAGCCTGAATGGTCCCCAGGACTATATACAACTGAAAACTCACACCCCAGAAGTGACTCGAACCCATACTCCCACAACTGGTATGTACAGGGACGCCTTAATCCGCTTGACCATCACGACCGGACATAAGGAAGTGATAGCCGAGGCTATATGAACCACTTCCCCGCCGGCACTCGGATGGTAATCTTGGGCATAGCATTTTATCAAATCACCTCATTCTTTGGGGCACACGTGAGGAACACAAATGCAAACAAGCCTGAATGGTCCCCAGGACTATATACAACTGAAAACTCACACCCCAGAAGTGACTCGAACCCATACTCCCACAACTGGTATGTACAGGGACGCCTTAATCCGCTTGACCATCACGACCGGACATAAGGAAGTGATAGCCGAGGCTATATGAACCACTTCCCCGCCGGCACTCGGATGGTAATCTTGGGCATAGCATTTTATCAAATCACCTCATTCTTTGGGGCACACGTGAGGAACACAAATGCAAACAAGCCTGAATGGTCCCCAGGACTATATACAACTGAAAACTCACACCCCAGAAGTGACTCGAACCCATACTCCCACAACTGGTATGTACAGGGACGCCTTAATCCGCTTGACCATCACGACCGGACATAAGGAAGTGATAGCCGAGGCTATATGAACCACTTCCCCGCCGGCACTCGGATGGTAATCTTGGGCATAGCATTTTATCAAATCACCTCATTCTTTGGGGCACACGTGAGGAACACAAATGCAAACAAGCCTGAATGGTCCCCAGGACTATATACAACTGAAAACTCACACCCCAGAAGTGACTCGAACCCATACTCCCACAACTGGTATGTACAGGGACGCCTTAATCCGCTTGACCATCACGACCGGACATAAGGAAGTGATAGCCGAGGCTATATGAACCACTTCCCCGCCGGCACTCGGATGGTAATCTTGGGCATAGCATTTTATCAAATCACCTCATTCTTTGGGGCACACGTGAGGAACACAAATGCAAACAAGCCTGAATGGTCCCCAGGACTATATACAACTGAAAACTCACACCCCAGAAGTGACTCGAACCCATACTCCCACAACTGGTATGTACAGGGACGCCTTAATCCGCTTGACCATCACGACCGGACATAAGGAAGTGATAGCCGAGGCTATATGAACCACTTCCCCGCCGGCACTCGGATG
The DNA here is from genome assembly GCF_040958095.1 of Procambarus clarkii. Classification (NCBI taxonomy): domain Eukaryota; kingdom Metazoa; phylum Arthropoda; class Malacostraca; order Decapoda; family Cambaridae; genus Procambarus; species Procambarus clarkii. Next base: position 18,493,094 of record NC_091194.1, read on the forward strand.
GTAATCTTGGGCATAGCATTTTATCAAATCACCTCATTCTTTGGGTGATTGTGGGAGTATGGGTTCGAGTCATCAGCGATAGATACAGCGATAGCAGGCGGCTTGACGTTTGCGAGGCACTACACATCAAGAAGTCAACACCAGCAATCAACAGCCAATTATTGCACAACTATATTCTACCCACCTCAAGACTCCGCTCCAATATAGAAGCATCAAGAAATATGGACCAATAGGCTTTCTACAAACACTTCTATTCAATACCCATTGTTTGTGTTCTGTCTTGTGTTGATACTTTTAATACCCTATTAATATCCCCTCTTGTTGTGTCTTGTGTTAATGCCACATCACCCCTCCCACCTCACTCAAATGTAGATATAAAATCAGAGATACGTAAGTTCTATTCAGTTGTGTATTTGTGAACAAAAGTCTTTGAAAATGTAATAAGTTTTACGAAACGCGCCCGTGTCGCGTCAGACTAGAAATATAAATGAATTTTGGAGAATTAATTTTTGATTTACCTCCAACAGTGAAGCGTAATGTACGAAAGATTGAGAAAATTCGTGTTAGAATTATTAATCTTACTTTTTCGGTCATATTTAATAATATATGTCTACAGGAAAGACTGCTACCAAAATATACTAATATATATATATATATATATATATATATATATATATATATATATATATATATATATATATCACTAAGAACTCTTTGACCCAGCCAGACAACTAACACAACACCTATACCCCCCATTAGACTATTTTACAGGAACTTCTTTTCCACAGCTCATAAAACGGAGGAAAGGGTCCTGAAAGATATTGTTAATAGAAACGTTATCCCTACAGACAAAAATCAGAGGATACAACTGACGATTTACTATAAAACCAGAAAAACGGCCAGCCTACGCATGAGAAACTCTCCAGACACAAAACAGAACGCTTTAAAAGAGACTAACGTCGTCTATGCCTTCAAATGCCCTCTTGGGGACTGTAAGCTCAAAAAAAAACAGTATATAGGCAAGACAACAACATCTCTTTCTAGGCGTTTAACGATGCATAAGCAACAGGGCTCCATTAAGGAACATATAATCTCTTCCCACAACCAAACCATCGCCAGAGAAATCCTAGTAAACAACACAGAAATCATCGATAGATACAGCGATAGCAGGCGGCTTGACGTTTGCGAGGCACTACACATCAAGAAGTCAACACCAGCAATCAACAGCCAAGTATTGCACAACTATATTCTACCCACCTCAAGACTCCGCTCCAATATAGAAGCATCAAGAAATATGGACCAATAGGCTTTCTACAAACACTTCTATTCAATACCCATTGTTTCGTGTTCTGTCTTGTGTTGATGAAATTAATACCCTATTAATGCCACCTCTTGTTCTGTCTTGTGTTAATGCCACATCACCCCTTCCACCTCACTCAAATGTAGATATAAAATCGGAGATGCGTAAGTTCTATTCAGTTGTGTATTTGTGAACTAAAGTCTTTGAAAATGTAATAAGTTTTACGAAACGCGCTCGTGTCGCGTCAGACTAGAAATAAAAATGAATTTTGGAGAATTGATTTTTGATTTACCTCCAACAGTGAAAAGAAATGTACGAAAGATTGAGAAAATTCGTGTTAGAATTATTAATCTTACTTTTTCGGTCATATTTAATAATATATGTCTACAGGAAAGACGGCTACCAAAATATACTAATATATGTATATATATATATATGTATATGTATATATATGTCGTACTTAGTAGCCAGAACGCACTTGTCGGCCTACTATGCAAGGCCCGATTTGCCTAATAAGCCAAGTTTTCATGAATTAATTGTTTTTCGACTACCTGACCTACCTAACCTAACCTAACCTAACTTTTTCGGCTACCTAACCTAACCTAACCTATAAAGATAGGTTAGGTTAGGTTAGGTAGGGTTGGTTAGGTTCGGTCATATATCTACGTTAATTTTAACTCCAATAAAAAAAAATGACCTCTTACATAAGGAAATGGGTAGCTTTATCATTTCATAAGAAAAAAATTAGAGAAAATATATTAATTCAGGAAAACTTGGCTTATTAGGCAAATCGTGCCTTGCATAGTAGGCTGAGTAGGCTGTAGACATATATTAATAAATATGACCGAAAAAGTAAGATTAATAATTCTAACACGAATTTTCTCAATGTTTCTTATATTTCTTTTCACAAAGAAATATAAGAAACGTGAAAATAAGTGAAAAGAAATATAAGAAACATTGAGAAAATTCGTTTTAGAATTATTAATCTTACTTTTTCGGTCATATTTAATAATATAATATATATATATATATATATATATATATATATATATATATATATATATATATATATATATATATATATATATATATATATATATGTATGTCGTACCTAGTAGCCAGAACGCACTTCTGGGCCTACTATGCAAGGCCCGATTTGCCTAATAAGCCAAGTTTTCCTGAATTAATATATTTTCTCTATTTTTTTTCTTATGAAATGATAAAGCTACCCATTTCATTATGTATGAGGTAATTTTTTTTTTATTGGAGTTAAAATTAACGTAGATATATGACCGAACCTAACCAACCCTACCTAACCTAACCTAACCTATCTTTATAGGTTAGGTTAGGTATGGTAGCCGAAAAAGTTAGGTTAGGTTAGGTTAGGTAGTCGAAAACAATTAATTCATGAAAACTTGGCTTATTAGGCAAATCGGGCCTTGCATAGTAGGCCGAGAAGTGCGTTCTGGCTACTAGGTACGACATATATATATATATATATATATATATATATATATATATATATATATATATATATATATATATATATATATATATATATATAATATATATATATATATATATATATATATATATATATATATATATATATATATATATATATATATATATATATATATATATATATATACACATATGTATACATATACCCACCTAATGTATCGATGGATAAAAAACGTGGATATTGTGACCCGTTAGTGATGTCACTGGGAGCGGCAGAGGCGGCGACTGTGCACCACACGTTAGGGCGGGTGCTGGGTACAAGCCTTGCGTGACGCACTTTTGTAACGGCTCTGACGCGTGCGTGACGCCTGCGTCGTGACGAGAGCGTGACTAAACCTTACAAGGAAGTAGTAACATCGATGGCGATCGACTGCATTTGGTTTGATAACTGTCCGACCAAAAATAGAATCTAGAGTATTTTTAGCTAATCAAGTACGAGAGCTGGCTAGGCTGCCCTGCTCTCTCGACCAGTAGGTCGCGTTTTGTACGGTTTTTTAACCAACGTTACAAATGCAACCTACTTTTAACATATGTAACGACTCACAAATATCCAGGTTTTACTAGGTATCAGAATTCGATAGATTAGGCGGGTTGCTTGGGATCCTACTTCTCGGGCTAGGCTAGGGTAGGTCAGGTTAGGTTAGGAGGATGGATTTTGTACGGAGTGGCAAATCAAGAGAACACGTTCCTGGCTATTAGTGTGTAATAAATGATCGCATTACATTCTCTGAAAACGAAGAGTTATAGACTCCAGCTTAGCTGAAGCTGAACACGTTGTCTGCCTTCAAGAAACTGCTCTGACGATACCAGACGCCAGGGAATGGTGCCCTTAGAGACCAGACTGTGGTGCCCTCAGACACCAGACTGTGGTGCCCTCAGACACCAGACTGTGGTGCCCTCAGACACCAGACTGTGGTGCCCTCAGACACCAGACTGTGGTGCCCTTAGACACCAGACTGTGGTGCCCTCAGAGACCAGACTGTGGTGCCCTCAGAGACCAGACTGTGGTGCCCTCAGACACCAGACTGTGGTACCCTCAGACACCAGACCGTGGTACCCTCAGACACCAGACTGTGGTACCCTCAGACACCAGACTGTGGTGCCCTCAGAGACCAGACTGTGGTGCCCTCAGACACCAGACTGTGGTGCCCTCAGACACCAGACTGTGGTGCCCTCAGACACCAGACTGTGGTGCCCTCAGACACCAGACTGTGGTGCCCTCAGACACCAGACTGTGGTGCCCTCAGACACCAGACTGTGGTGCCCTCAGACACCAGACTGTGGTGCCCTTAGACACCAGACTGTGGTGCCCTCAGACACCAGACTGTGGTGCCCTCAGACACCAGACTGTGGTGCCCTCAGACACCAGACTGTGGTGCCCTCAGACACCAGACTGTGGTGCCCTTAGACACCAGACTGTGGTGCCCTCAGACAACAGACTGTGGTGCCCTCAGACACCAGACTGTGGTGCCCTCAGACACCAGACTGTGGTGCCCTCAGGCACCAGACTGTGGTGCCCTTAGACACCAGACTGTGGTGCCCTCAGACACCAGACTGTGGTGCCCTTAGACACCAGACTGTGGTGCCCTCAGAGACCAGACTGTGGTGCCCTTAGACACCAGACTGTGGTGCCCTCAGAGACCTGTCTGTGGTGCCCTTAGAGACCAGACTGTGGTGCCCTCAGAGACCTGTCTGTGGTGCCCTTAGACACCAGACTGTGGTGACCTCAGAGACCAGACTGTGGTGCCCTCAGACACCAGACTGTGGTGCCCTCAGACACAAGACTGTGGTGCCCTTAGAGACCAGACTGTGGTACCCTCAGACACCAGACTGTGGTGCCCTCAGACACCAGACTGTGGTGCCCTCAGAGACCAGACTGTGGTGCCCTCAGACACCAGACTGTGGTGCCCTCAGAGACCAGACTGTGGTGCCTTCAGACACCAGACTGTGGTGCCCTCAGAGACCAGACTGTGGTGCCCTCAGACACCAGACTGTGGTACCCTCAGACACCAGACTGTGGTGCCCTCAGACACCAGACTGTGGTGCCCTCAGACACCAGACTGTGGTGCCCTCAGACACCAGACTGTGGTGCCCTCAGAGACCAGACTGTGGTGCCCTCAGACACCAGACTGTAGTGCCCTCAGACACCAGACTGTGGTGCCCTCAGACACCAGACTGTGGTGCCCTCAGACACCAGACTGTGGTGCCCTCAGACACCAGACTGTGGTGCCCTCAGAGACCTGTCTGTGGTGCCCTTAGACACCAGACTGTGGTGCCCTCAGAGACCAGACTGTGGTGCCCTCAGAGACCAGACTGTGGTGCCCTCAGAGACCAGACTGTGGTGCCCTCAGAGACCAGACTGTGGTGCCCTCAGACACAAGACTGTGGTGCCCTTAGAGACCAGACTGTGGTACCCTCAGACACCAGACTGAGGTGCCCTCAGACACCAGACTGTGGTGCCCTCAGAGACCAGACTGTGGTGCCCTCAGACACCAGACTGTGGTACCCTCAGACACCAGACTGTGGTGCCCTCAGACACCAGACTGTGGTGCCCTCAGAGACCAGACTGTGGTGCCCTCAGACACCAGACTGTGATGCCCTCAGACACAAGACTGTAGTGCCCTCAGACACCAGACTGTGGTACCCTCAGACACCAGACTGTAGTGCCCTCAGACACCAGACTGTGGTGCCCTCAGACACCAGACTGTGGTGCCCTCAGACACCAGACTGTGGTGCCCTCAGACACCAGACTGTGGTGCCCTCAGACACCACACTGTGGTGCCCTCAGACACCACACTGTGGTGCCCTCAGACACAAGACTGTGGTGCCCTCAGAGACCAGATTGTGGTGCCCTCAGACACCAGACTGTGGTGCCCTCAGACACCAGACTGTGGTGCCCTCAGACACCAGACTGTGGTGCCCTCAGACACCAGACTGTGGTGCCCTCAGACACCGGTGCCCTCAGACACCAGACTGTGGTGCCCTCAGACACCGGTGCCCTCAGACACCAGACTGTGGTGCCCTCAGACACCGGTGCCCTCAGACACCAGACTGTGGTGCCCTCAGACACCAGACTGTGGTGCCCTCAGACACCAGACTGTGGTGCCCTCAGACACCAGACTGTGGTGCCCTTAGACACCAGACTGTGGTACCCTCAGACACCAGACTGTGGTGCCCTCAGACACCAGGCTGTGGTGCCCTCAGACACCAGACTGTGGTGCCCTCAGACACCAGACTGTGGTGCCCTCAGACACCAGACTGTGGTGCCCTCAGAGACCAGATTGTGGTGCCCTCAGACACCAGACTGTGGTGCCCTCAGACACCACATTGTGGTGCCCTCAGACACCAGACTGTGGTGCCCTCAGACACCAGACTGTGATGCCCTTAGACACCAGACTGTGGTGCCCTCAGACACCAGGCTGTGGTGCCCTCAGACACCAGACTGTGGTGCCCTCAGACACCAGACTGTGGTGCCCTTAGACACCAGACTGTGGTACCCTCAGACACCAGGCTGTGGTGCCCTCAGACACCAGACTGTGGTGCCCTCAGACACCAGACTGTGGTGCCCTCAGACACCAGACTGTGGTGCCCTCAGACACCACACTGTGGTGCCCTCAGACACCAGACTGTGGTACCCTCAGACACCAGACTGTGGTGCCCTCAGACACCAGACTGTGGTGCCCTTAGACACCAGACTGTGGTGCCCTTAGACACCAGACTGTGGTGCCCTCAAAGGCTAGACTGTGGTGCCCTCAGACACCAGACTGTGGTGCCCTCAGACACCAGACTGTGGTGCCCTTAGACACCAGACTGTGGTGCCCTCAGACACCAGACTGTGGTGCCTTCAAAGGACAGACTGTGGTAACCTCAGACACCAGACTGTGGTGCCCTTAGACACCAGACTGTGGTGCCCTCAGACACCAGACTGTGGTGCCCTCAAAGGCCAGACTGTGGTAACCTCAGACACCAGACTGTGGTGCCCTCAGTGTTACGGACCCGAGCCCAGCGTCCGAGCACGGAGCAGTGACGACCACGCCATCTGTGGGTCAGCTCCCGAAACCCCCTCCAAATGGACGACGCCATCTAGTAAGGACGAGATATACTGGCCACAACGGCTAGTTTCCCCATCCTAATTAGCTCGTAACGTAGCCGCTGCTGACCTCTGGTGAGGTGACGTTTAGACAGCAACGCCATCTATGAAGTGGATAGGTGGGCGTTTGTGTTTAAGCCTGTGAGGTGCCCTAGAGTGTAACTAGTACTGATGACGTGTCTTGATTACAGAGTCGACCTGGGACTGCTGTAATGGAAGTTGGATCAGTCTACCCAAGGCAGCCGTAGAATCTCCAAGTGTTAGCTGCAGAAGTTGTGAGTCACCCCCTGGATGAACACTGTTGTGTTAGCCTGCCTGTGACGTGGCAGTTGAGGAATTGTCGTACCCGGGACTGACTGGTGGAGAAGACTAACCACTGGGGTGTTGTGGCGAGGAGAGTGATCTGTGGGATCACACGAGGCTCCTGCCTAGGGCTCGCTACCCTAGTATCGGTCGTGGAGTGGCCTAACCAGCGGAACTGATTGGAACCTGCCAGCTACAGGCTGGATTTGTGGTTGAAGGCCTCCACGACGGTGCCCCCAGTGGAACTGTGATTTGGCTGGCCTGTGGCCAGGGGAGACTCGAGAGAATCGAAGGATTCATCGTGAGGCCACAAGAGGACCAAGAGCTAAGCATCGTTAAGCACCGTGGAACACTCCGCGTCTTCAGAGGAAGACCAGATTGTATATAATAGTGTTTATACCTCCCCCGTGTGATAAGATATAATTTATTTATGGTGACGGTGATAATTATATATTTAAGTTTTGAGCAGTTTTATCCCTTCCCCTTTAATTTACTTGCGTTACGGAGCACACCCCTTGAAAGCCACTACTAGCTTGGGGCCGGATACCCAAGCTCTACTAACATCAGAGAAAGAACCCAGTTGCGACCCAAGAGGGCCGTAACCCTCAGACACCAGACTGTGGTGCCCTCAGACACCAGACTGTGGTGCCCTCAGACACCAGACTGTGGTGCCCTCAGACACCAGACTGTGGTACCCTCAGACACCAGACTGTGGTACCCTCAGACACCAGACTGTGGTGCCCTTAGACACCAGACTGTGGTGCCCTTAGACACCAGACTGTGGTGCCCTCAGACACCAGACTGTGGTGCCCTCAGACACCAGACTGTGGTGCCCTCAGACACCAGACTGTGGTGCCCTCAGACACCAGACTGTGGTGCCCTCAGACACCAGACTGTGGTGCCCTCAGACACCAGACTGTGGTGCTCTCAGACACCAGACTGTGGTGCCCTCAGACACCAGACTGTGGTGCCCTCAGACACCAGACTGTCAACAGTAAGGATCCAAGACTTGTCAACTCTCTCAAACATAGAGACTATAGACCCACCAGAACCGGCAATGCCCGACCAAGCCTCAAGGTCAGGACATTGCTGCAGGTTAAAATCTCGCTGGATAAAATCATCCGTAAAAAAATGGGGGAAGCTTTGACAAGCCGCTGTCTTCAAAGCTGGGTGCATAACTAACCGAGCTGTCACGATTATCCTAATAAAGCTCAGTAAATGCCTCCAAATGGTACCTGATCCACCGGCTGTAATTAATGTCAAACTGCAAGCAGTAGCAGCAGCGTCTAACAGCCTGGTTGACCAGACCACAAACCAGGAGGCCTGGTCACAGACCAGGCCTCCGGAATATTAATCCTCGGAACCAACTCAAGGTAACCTCAAAGAGGGGCCTCAGCATTAATAACGAGCACTTACGAGTGGCTGAGGCGGTAACGAGGCAGCGTCGCACCTCAACACCAGCGAGGAGCCGCAACCCAGAGACCACGTGGAACTATTATCCAGTTTGAGCCCGACTCGCTAGGATGGTCCAAGACCTGATACAAATATGCATCCCCCTACGTCATCACTTCTTATTGAAAAACCCTAGCCTAACCTAACACACACACACACACAGATGATAAGGACAAAGCGGCAGTGAATGAAATACTGAAGGCACTAGACATGGAAGGGACTGAGCATAGCATTGAGAAGGTTTTCAGGCTTGGCTGGTACAAAAAAGACCGAGACCGTGTGTTAAAGATAGTGTTTGCAAATGAGAACTCAAAGGAGACGATTCTAACAAAGAAAAGCCACCTGCAACATGTGGGAGAATTCAAAAAAGTATTCCTCCAGAGGGACATGACGAGGGAGAAGAGGGCCATGGCGGCAGAAGCAAGGAAGAAGCACAGGGCGAGAGGGGGGAAAACCAGGAAACCACAGCTCCCAACACATCCCCCCTAGAGGGGAGGGGGGAACCAACAACCAGCTACCCAGTAACACCAGCGTGGACGGCAACCCCACCACCCTCCTCTGCATAGAAAACACCCCTACCCCAAACCCCCCCTGCCCCCACTCAAATTCCCAGCCAAATCTCCCTCCCCCCCCCCACACCCAATCTCCACCCTTCTACCCCTCCCCTCCTCCCTCTGAGTCCCCCTTCCCCCCTTTTCTTCCTATCCTCCCTCCCCTTTCACCCCATACCCTCCCCCTTCACTCGACTCCCCACCCCTCACCCCAGTATCCTCTGCAACCATGTTATCCACCTCACAAATCCTCACACCCATGGAACAGCTTCCCCCAACAGCAGAACACTCACCAAGGAGAAGATTTGAGAAGGGACAGAAGAAAGTGAGCCTCAAGGCAATGTACACTAACATAGATGGAATTACAAATAAAGCAAATGAACTTGGAGAATGGGTGCTAGAGGAAAACCCAGACATAATAGCTCTCACAGAAACAAAGCTAACGAAAACCATAACAAATGCAGTGTTCCCACAGGACAATTATGTTATGAGGAAAGAGAGAGAAGGAAGAGGTGGGGGTGGTGTAGCCCTGCTGGTAAGAAAAGGCTGGGATTTTGAGGAGATGGTTGTTCAGGGATGTGAAGGTTTCAGTGACTACATAACAGGTACAATAACAACTGGAGGGCAAAAAATTCAAGTCGTAGTCATATATAATCCACCACCAAATGACAGAAGACCCAGACAGGAATATGATAGAGGCAACATGGCCACCATTAACATAATAGAGAGAGCAGCTTTTGTTGCTTGCAGGAATGGATCTGGACTACTAATCATGTGAGACTTCAACCATGGGAAGATAGATTGGGAGAACAGAGACTCACATGGAGGAGCAGAAATATGGAGAACTAAGTTGCTGGACGTGGCAACAAGAAACTTTCTGAGCCAGCACATCAAGGAACCAACAAGAATGAGAGGAGAAGATGAACCAGCAATGCTTGATTTGATATTTACCCTCAATGAGTGGGATATAAGGGAAGTTAAGATGGAAGCCCCCTTGGGAATGAGTGATCACAGTGTATTGAACTTTGAGTACCTGGTAGAGCTAGGAATTATCTCCCCCCAAAAAGAACTAGGAAACAAAAGGCTGGCATACCGAAAGGGAAATTATGAGGAGATGTAAAGCTTCCTAAGGGAAATACCTTGGGACACAGACCTCAGGGCTAAGTCTGTACAAGATATGATGGACTATGTCACCCAAAAGTGTCAGGAGGCAGTAAGCAGATATATCCCGGCCCAGAAGGAAAAATCCGAGAGGCAAAAGAAGAATCCGTGGTATAATAGGGCATGTATGGAAGCAAAGAAACTGAACAAAAGGGCGTGGAGGAACTTCCAGAATAACAGAACACCAGAAAGCAGAGAGAGAGATACCAGAGAACCAGGAATGAGTATGTCAGGGTGAGAAGAGAAGCAGAGAAAAGTTATGAAAATGATATAGCAAACAAAGCCAAGACCGAACCAAAGCTACTCCACAGTCACATAAGAAGGAAAACAACAGGGAAAGAACAGGTAGTGAAACTTAGAACAGGCGAGGACAGGTATACAGAGAATGACAAAGAGGTGTGTGAAGAACTCAACAAGAGGTTCCAGGAGGCCTTCACAATAGAACAAGGTGAGGTCACTGTGCTAGGAGAAAGGGAAGTAAACCAGGCGGCCTTGGAAGGGTTTGAAATTACGAGAGAGGTCAAGAGATACCTGCTGGATCTGGATGTTAGAAAGGCTGTTGGCCCAGACGGGATCTCACCATGGGTACTGAAAGAGTGTGCAGAGGCACTTTGCTTGCCACTCTCCATAGTGTATGGTAGGTCACCGGAGATGGGAGACCTACCAGAAATATGGAAGACGGCGAATGTGGTCCCAATATACAAAAAGGGCGACAGGCAAGAGGCACTGAACTACAGGCCAGTGTCCTTAACTTGTATACCATGCAAGGTGATGGAGAAGATCGTGAGAAAAAATCTAGTAACACATCTGGAGAGAAGGGACTGGGTGACAACCCATCAACATGGGTTCAGGGAGGGTAAATCTTGCCTGACTGGCTTAATAGAATTCTACGACCAGGTGACAAAGATTAAGCAAGAAAGAGAAGGCTGGGCGGACTGCATTTCCTTGGATTGTCGGAAAGCCTTTGACACAGTACCGCATAAGAGGCTGGTACATAAGCTGGAGAGACAGGCAGGTGTAGCTGGTAAGGTGCTCCAGTGGATAAGGGAGTACCTAAGCAATAGGAAGCAGAGAGTTACGGTGAGGGGTGAGACCTCCGATTGGCATGAAGTCACCAGTGGAGTCCCACTGGGCTCTGTACTCGGTCCTATCTTGTTTTTGATATATGTAAATGATCTCCCGGAGGGTATAGATTCATTTCTCTCTATGTTTGCTTACGATGCCAAAATTATGAGAAGAATTAAGACAGAAGAGGACTGTTTGAGGCTTCAAGAAGACCTAGACAAGCTGAAGGAATGGTCGAACAAATGGTTGTTAGAGTTTAACCCAAGCAAATGTAATGTAATGAACATAGGTGTAGGGAGCAGGAGGCCAGATACTAGGTATCATCTGGGAAATGAAATCCTTCAAGAGTCAGAGAGAGAAAGACTTGGGGTTGACATCACGCCAGACCGGTCCCCTGCAGCCTATATCAAGAGGATAACATCAGCGGCATATGCCAGGCTGGCCAACATAAGAACGGCATTCAGAAACAGAAAATTGTGTAAGGATCATTCAGAACTTTGTATACCACATATGTCAGGCCAATCCTGGAGTATGCAGCCCCAGCATGGAGTCCATATCTAGTCAAGGATAAGACTAAACTGGAAAGGTTCAAAGGTTTGCCACCAGACTAGTACCCGAGCTGAGAGGTATGAGCTACGAGGAGAGACTACGAGAATTAAACCTCACTTCACTGGAAGAGAGAAGAGTTAGGGGAGACATGATCACCACATTCAAGATTCTCAAGGGAATTCATAGGGCAGATAAAGACTGGCTATTTAACACAAGGGGCATACACACTAGGGGACACAGGTGGAAACTAAGTGCCCAAATGAGCCACAGAGATATTAGAAAGAACTTTTTTAGTGTCAGAGTGGTTGACAAATGGAATGCATTAGGAAGTGATGTGGTGGAGGCTGACTCCAGACACAGTTCAAGTGTAGATATGATAGAGCCCAGTAGGCTCAGGAATCTGTACACCAGTTGATTGACAGTTGAGAGGCGGGACCAAAGAGCCGAAGCTCAATCCCCGCAAGCATAAATAGGTGAGTACACACACACTTGCCAGTTTCCATGGGGTGTTCACAACCGAGCCTGAGCAGCTCCCATTGTTACAAGGGATTACCCTAGATGAAAGACTATCAGATATAGAGGTAACAGCAGAGGAGGTAACGAAACAGTTGACAACACTGGATGCAACTAAAGCGGTTGGACCAGACAAAGTATCACCGTGGATACTAAAAGAGGCAGTGGAGGCCTCAGCTGGCCTCTGGCAAGAATCTTTAATGAGTCACGTACGAATGGAGAGTTGCCCAGTTGCTGGAAGAAGGCAAATGTGGTACCAATTTTCAAGAAAGGAGATAGGGAAGAGGCACTTAACTATAGACCTGAATCACTGACAAGCATCCCCTGAAAAGTACTTGAAAGGATAATCAGGCCAAGACTTGTTACACACCTAGAGAACATTAGGTATGTAAACAAACACCAACATGGGTTCAGAGAAGGGAAATCATGCCTAACAAACCTTCTGGAATTATATGATAAATTAAAACGAATAAGGCAGGACTTGTAAGGATGGGCAGACTGCATATTTCTGGACTGCTAACAAGAATTTAATACAGTGCCGCACGTGAAACTGCTATTCAAACTTGAGAGGCAAGCGGAAAGGCGCTAGCATGGATTAGGAACTACCTAACAGGAAGGAGCCAGAGAGTAACGGTAAGGGGCGAGAAATCTGACTGGCGAACAGTAACGAGTGGAGTACCTCATGGATCGGTGCTGGGACCAGTTCTATTTCTAATATACGTAAATGACATGATTACAGGAGTAGAGTCTTATATGTCGATGTTCGCGGATGACGCAAAATTAATGAGAAGAGTTGTGACAGAGATGTCAGAGAAATGGCTACTGGAGTTCAACACGAGCAAATGTTGTTATGGAAATGGGATTAGGTGACAAGAGACCAAAGGGACAGTACACAAAGAAGGAAAACTACCTACTTGTGACGACTCGAGAAAGAGACCTGGGAGTGGACGTAACACCTAATCAAGCTCCAGAGGCACATATAAATAGGATATCAACAGCAACATTCTCTACACTGGCGAAAAGTTAGAACATCATTCAGAAACCTAAGTGAGGAGGCATTTAGGGCGTTTAACGCTGCCTACGTGAGACCAGTCTTAGAGTATGCCGCACGATCATGGAGTCCCCACCTGAAGAAACACATAAGGAAACTGGAAAAGGTTCAGAAGTTTGCAACGAGGCTCGTCCCAGAGTTACGAGGGATGGGATATGAAGAGCACCTGAAGGAACTGAACCTTACGACACTAGAAAAAGAAGGGAGAGGGAGGATTTGATAGGAACATATAAAATACTCAGGGAATTAACAGAGTGGAAATAGACCAAATGTTCACACGGTAGAGTAACAGAACGAGGGGACATGGGTGGAAACTGGAAACTCAGATGAGTCATAGAGATGTTAGGAAGTTTTCCTTCAGCGTGAGAGTAGTGGGAAAATGGAATGCACTTCAGGAACAGGTTGTGGAAGCAAACTCTATTCATAATATTAAAACTAGGTATGATAGGGAAATGAGACAGGAGACATTGCTGTAAACAACCGATGGCGCAAAAGGCAGGATCCAAGAGTCAATGCTCGATCCTGCAGACACAAATAGGTGAGTACACACCAGCTCGCAACTAACCGGAGTGAAAATTGTTATTCGATGATGATAATGGAGAGTTTGGCGTGAGAGTGATGATTGGCTCATACATACCGAGCCAGGGAGGGAGGAATGTATTGAAGTATTGTTGTGTGTATTGATGTTGGTGAAGAGAACACCAGCCGTGGAGGAGTGAGAGTTTGTGTGCAAATTTGAGAAGGGAAGTGGCACTGAGTGGTGTGAACAAGTGCCAGTAACACTGTTTACAGGTGACAGTAACACTTTACAAGTGCCAGTAACACTTTACAAGTGCCAGTAACACTTTACAAGTGCCAGTAACACTTTACAAGTGCCAGTAACACTTTACAAGTGCCAGTAACACTTTACAAGTGCCAGTAACACTTTACAAGTGCCAGTAACACTTTACAAGTGCCAGTAACACTTTACAAGTGCCAGTAACACTGTACAAGCGCCAGTAACACTTTACAAGTGCCAGTAACACTTTACAAGTGCCAGTAACACTTTACAAGTGCCAGTAACACTTCACAAGTGCCAGTAACACTTTACAAGTGCCAGTAACACTTTACAAGTGCCAGTAACACTTTACAAGTGTCAGTAAAACTTTACTAGTACCAGTAACACTTTACAAGTGTCAGTAAAACTTTACTAGTACCAGTAAAACTTTACTAGTACCAGTAACACTTTACAAGTGACAGTAACACTGTTTACAAGTACCAGTAACACTTTACAAGTGACAGTAACACTTTACAAGTGCCAGTAACACTTGACAAGTGACAGTAACACTTTACAAGTGACAGCAACACTTTACAAGTGACAGTAACACTTTACAAGTACCAGTAACACTTTACAAGTGCCAGTAAGACTTTACAAGTGCCAGTAACTTTACAAGCGACAGCAACACTTTACAAGTGACAGCAACACTTTACAAGTGACAGTAACACTTTATAAGTGACAGCAACACTTTACAAGTGACAGTAACACTTTACAAGTGACAGTAACACTTTACAAGTGACAGTAACACTTTACAAGTGACAGCAACACTTTACAAGTGACAGTAACACTTTACAAGTGACAGCAACACTTTACAAGTGACAGTAACACTTTACAAGTGACAGCAACACTTTACAAGTGACAGTAACACTTTATAAGTGACAGCAACACTTTACAAGTGACAGTAACACTTTACAAGTGACAGTAACACTTTACAAGTGACAGCAACACTTTACAAGTGCCAGGAACACTTTAAAAGTGTCAGTAACACTTTACAAGTGTCAGTAACACTTGACAAGTTATAGTAACACTTTACAAGTGACAGTAACACTTTACAAGTGACAGTAGCACTTTACAAGTGCCAGTAACACTTTACAAGTGACAAACACTTTACAAGTGCCAGTAACACTTGACAAGTACCAGTAACACTTTACAAGTGTCAGTAACACTTTACAAGTGTCAGTAACACTTTACAAGTGTCAGTAACACTTTACAAGTGACAGTAACACTTTACAAGTGACAGTAACACTTTACAAGTGACAGTAACACTTTACAAGTGACAGTAACACTTTACAAGTGCCAGTAACACTTTACAAGTGTCAGTAACACTTTACAAGTGACAGTAACACTTTACAAGTGACAGTAACACTTTACAAGTGCCAGTAACACTTTACAAGTGTCAGTAACACTTTACAAGTGTCAGTAACACTTTACAAGTTACAGTAACACTTTACAAGTGCCAGTAACACTTTACAAGTGCCAGTAACATTTTACAAGTAACAGCAACTGACGGAACAAAGAACACTAAGGCACGCGTACCTTGACCCGGAATTCCATGTATAGATCGTGAAGGTCCAGTCTGCCCCCCAGCCCTTATGGGCCACACTATGGACACTGATGAATTTATTTATTTATTTATATATATACAAGAAGGTACATTGGGATTGTGAGGATACATAGCATAGTAATTACATTCTTGTAAAGCCACTAGTACGCGCAGCGTTTCGGACAGATCCCTGAAGGTCACTGCCCTCTGCTCGAACCTCTACGGGTTGTCTCCCTACACCTACACCTCCCTATTTTTAAGTTTTAGTCTGGTTTTTTCCCCTACCTCACCTTGCCCGAAATGCTATGTGTACTAGTGGTTTTAGGTATTGTATGCACTAGTTCTATCTATCAATCAATCAGGATGTTTGTAACTCTGCATCTTTGTATGTAGTTTTCCTAAATAAAATATTATTTTTATTATTATTACCTCACGACCAGTCGCTCCGGTTTTCATTGGTTACCCTTTCAATTATCCTCCAATTTTTTATGATTGCTCCCATTCTCTATACTCGTCCTTTCCAATTTGCCACCATTTTATCACCTTTACATAGCTGTTTAGCTTAGCCTAAGCACTAGCCTTAGCCTAAGATACGATGTGTACAGTGTCTTTTGTACACATCTTCTATAACATTCGATGTGTACAGAAGATATGATGTGTTATGAAGATACGATGTGTTAAAAAGATACGATATATACAGAAGATACGACGTTTGCAGATGATACGATGTTTACAGAAGATACTATGTGTTAAGAAGATACGATGTGTTGAAAAGATACGATGTGTTGAAAAGATACGATGTATACAAAAGATACGATGTTTGCAGAAGATACGATGTATTAAGAAGATACGATGTTTGCAGAAGATACGATGTATTAAGAAGAAACGATGTTTGCAGAAGATACGATATATTAAGAAGATACGATGTTTGCAGAAGATACGATGTATTAAGAAGATACGATGTTTGCAGAAGATACGATGTATTAAGAAGATACGATGTTTGCAGAAGATACGATATATTAAGAAGATACGATGTTTGCAGAAGATACGATGTATTAAGAAGATACGATGTATTAAGAAGATACGATGTTTGCAGAAGATACGATGTATTAAGAAGATACGATGTTTGCAGAAGATACGATGCATTAAGAAGATACGATGTTTACAGAAGGCCGTCACAAAGTGACGAGTTAATCATTGCTCAGCAGCAAGATAATTGTGCAGCTCTGTAATTAACTTTAGTCTAACCATTATGTAATTAGCCTTTTATTAAATATTGTTCTACATTCTGGTTTAGTCTTGTTCTTAAGGCCTATCAGCCTCTGGTGGGTTATTATGGCCAAGTGCTTATTAGCCAACCAGCAAGTATACTTTAGTCCTAAATATTGTCCTGGGTGGAGGGAACATCCGAGCAGGTTTTTATATACATACTATATAGATGTCACGTCTGTGACGGTAATTTAAACATGCTTTTTCTGAAAAACTGTGTTTTTCATGTGAGGATAATCTTCGAAACCTCTTTACCGATTGCTTTGAAATTTTGTCACAACGTTGCATTCGAATAGGCGCGTGTTTTTATATACCTACTATATACATGCCTCACCTGTGACAGGAAAAAACATGCTTTTTTTGAAAAACAGCGCCATCAGTTGGACGTAAGAGCAACACATGCTGTACTCTCCGAAAGTTCTTCACCGATAGTTTTGAAATTTTGGCACAACGTTGCATTTGAATAGGCGCGTCTTTTTATATACCTACTATATAGATGCCACCCCTGTGACAGGTAAAAACATGCGTTTATGAAAAACAGCACCATCTGTTGCACATAACAGCAACATGCACGCTATCCTAAATATGTCACCAATTCCATTTCAATGTTTCCGATTGCATTGATAAATTTGATTTTCATACATCTCGATTTATTTTATTTTTTATTGAATTATTTTGTGACATTGTGTTGGAATTGAGCTGTGTTGATTACCATACCATTCATTTCGTAAGTATAGATGCCACACCTGTGACATAAAACTATGCTTTTCTTGAAAAACAGTGCCATCTGTTACATGTAAGAGCAACACACATGCTATACTAACTATCTACGTGAATGTGAACACCTGAGAGACATTAGGAATAACTGTAGAATAATAAACCCCACATTGTTTGAGTTAGGAAAACACTATTTGTCAAATATTGATACTGTTCTTAAAAGATTTCCCCATTTTGCACCCGCAAGATAACGTAAGCTTTTAAGGGTTGATAAATGTTAATCTTCTTGTTTGAGGAGCTGTTCACTTGAGACAGTTAAGCAAGTCCCAGCTGTGTCTGGGTACAAGTGACAGGATGAACAACCCAGCGGGTTTTCTTCCTATTGGGGAGTGTTGTACATTCTGCTATGGCGGTGTGTCCACTCACAAGATAAGTGGCGCTGCCCAATAAACTCGCCCCTCGGGGCAAAATTTAATGCTATACTAAATATGTTACAATTCCATTTGAATGTTTTTGATTGCATTGATAAATTGAATTTTCATAGATTTTGATATATTTTCATTTTGGTTTAATTATTTTGTGTGAATTGCATTGGAATTAAACTGTGTTCTTTACCAGACCGTTCATTTTGTGACTATAGTTTTTTTATTCTTTCATATTTTCATTTCCTTTTTTAACTGTTTTTCTTATATTTCAGTGATGGGAACATCAGATCATTTGATGTTCCCAATTTTCTGATGTGAACATCAGACCATTTGGGAAGGCATCGGACGAGGGAGTGGGGAATGGTGGAGATGACGAGGAGACGGAAGTAAGAGATGGTGGGGAGGACGAGGGGACAAGGGAGGGGGTAATGGTGGGGAAGGACGAGGGGACGGGGGAGTTTGGGATGGTGGGGACGAGGGGATGGGGAAATGGAGAATGGTGGGAAAGACAAAGGGACAGGGGAGTGGGGTATGCTGGGAAGGAAGAGGGGATTTCATAAAAAGAAAGGTGAAACGCCATGCAACCTCTGGGGAGTCAACTAACACAACACCTGTTCCCCCTATTAGACTATTTTAAAGAAACTTCTTTTCGACGGCTCATAAAACGGAGGAAAGGGTCCTGAAAGATACTATTGATAGGAACGTTATCCCTACAGACAAAAATCAGAAAATACAATTGACAATTTACTATAAACCAAAAAAACGGCCAACCTACTCATGAAAAACTCTCCAGACACCAAGCAGAACGCCTTGAAGGAGACCAACGTCGTCTATGCCTTTAAATGCCCACTTGGGGACTGTAAGCCCCAAAGAACTCAGTATATAGGCAAGACAACAACGTCTCTTTCTAGGCGATTAACAATGCATAAACAACAGGGCTCCATTAAGGAACATATAATCTCTTCCCACAACTAGACCATCACCAGAGAAATCTTAACAAACAACACAGAAATCATCGATAGATACAACGATAGCAGGTGGCTCGACATCAGCGAGGCACTACACATCAAAAAGGCAACACCAGCAATCAACAGCCAATTAATGCACAACTATATTCTACCCACTTCAAGACCCCGAACCATCATATAAGCAGCAAGAGGAGGTATGGGCCAATAGGCCTTCTGCAGTTACTTCCATTCTTATGTTCTCATACCCAACTTATACCCATTGTTTCGTGTTCTGTCTTGTGTTTGTCACAAGTTTGTTCACCTCACCCAAAACTTTTGTACCATATCACCTCACCCAATTAAGTCTTTGAAAATGTAATAAGCCATTAAGAAACGCGTTTAGGCGTCAGATCATAAATAAAAATGAATTTTGGAGAATTGATATTTTCATTACCACCGACAGTGAAGAGAAACATAAGAAATATTGAGAAAATTCGTGTTGGAATGAATAAACTTACCTTTTCGGTCATATATATATATATATATATATATATATATATATATATATATATATATATATATATATATATATATATATATATATATATATATAGTATATGCAATTGACGATCACAAAACACTGATCATTTTATGCGGAAAATCCACAGAGAAATATGAAAGAAAGTGAACGTTCTTTAGAAGATCCTCTGTAGAGTCCCTGAGGGCACCACATTGGAATAATCAACTATACATTAATATACTTGACGTATACATCCCATGATTGACTTCAGCCCTCGACTATGTTGAGGACTACTGTATATTGAAGGTTGATCAGTAAACTATTGTGGTAGTCTTACTAAATTCCCTGTGGTTGATAGGCCTTAGGCCCAACGTTGATAGTCCTTAGGCTCTTGCGTGACAGGGCCATCATACCTGCGCTGAGTGGCCAGTTAGCCGACGCTAACCTCTCTACATTAATACAATAAATGTATTTCAACATCCCATTAACATCTATATTCTAATCAAAGACATAAAACAATTATTGAATAATTATTGCAATCGTTTAGCATAATGTTAACGAAACAAATATCAGGTGAATCAATGCAGGTATAAAGTGAATAAATGCAGATGTAAGGTCAATCAATTTATGAATAATGTCAGTCACTGTAAGTGTAAGGTCAATCAATGCAGGTATAAGGTCGATCAACACCAGATAAAAGGTAATGAAACACAGAGAACAAACCCTTAGCAATAAACACTACATATGAGGCACACAACAATAAGCAGCAGATATTAAGCAGATAACACTATCAGGTGTAAAGTAACAGGCAGCACAAGTTTACTGCTGACGCTGCAGCTGGTGGGCAACAATTAAGGGCAGGTGAGGGGCTTGACGTACCTTTGCAGGATGGGCAGGTGATGCCTTGAGTCTGCAAAAGCGATTCGGAGAGAGATTCCATTAGGTCAGTCACCGCCGCCAACCTCTGTTGAGATGAAGAGGGTGGTGGTGAGGCCGGTGGTGTGGTGGTGGTGTGGTGTGGTAGTGGTGTGGTGGTTGTGTGGTGTGGTGTGGAGTAGTAATGGTATTGCTTGGTGATGGTTGTGTGGTGTAGTGATGGGTAGCCTAGATGCTGGAAGAGTAAAACTTAGACACACACACACGCACGCACGCACGCACGCACGCACGCACACACGCACGCACACACACACACACACACACACACACACACACACACACACACACACACACACACACACCATTGCCGACAGGAATGGCTCAAGACTCTTAATCATGAGCGATTTGAACCATGGAAAGATAGACTGGGAGAATGGGGACCCACATGTAGGTGCAGAAACATGGAGAGCTAAACTCTTGGAAGTGGCAACAAAGAACTTTCTGAGCCAACATGTCAGGGAACCCACAAGAATGAGAGGCAATGACGAACCAGCTAGACTCGACCTGATATTCACTTTGAGTGAGTCAGAAGTAAGGAAAGTCTAATTTGAAACCAGCATGGGAAAGAGTGATCACAATGTATTGACATTTGAGTGTCTGGTGGAGGTAGGGATAACATATCCAAGGAAGGGATTGGAAGGGAAAAGACTGAATTACCGAAGAGGAAAATATGACAAGATGAGGAACTTCCTAATGGGAATACCATGGGAAACAGAACTCAGAGCGAAGACTGCACAGAATATGATGGATTATGTCACCTAGAAGTGCCAGGAAGCTGCAGATAAGTTTATCTCGGCCCAAAAGGAGAAAAATAAAAAGCAACAGAAGAATCCATGGTTTAACCAGGAATGTGCAGCAGCGAACCAATTGAGAACAAGAACATGGCGAAACTACAGGAATAACAGAACACCAGAGAGCAGGGAGAGATACCAGAGGGCCAGAAATGAGTACCTCAGAGTGAGGAGAGAAGCAGAGAGACAGTAGGAAAATGACATTGCGAATAAAGCCAAGACCCAACCAAAACTGCTCCACAGCCACATCAGGAGGAAAGCAACAGTGAAGGAACAAGTGATGAAACTGAGAAAAGGGGAGAACAGATACACAGAGAATGACAAGGTGTGTGAAGAACTCAACAAGAGATTCCAGGAGGTCTTCACAATAGAACAATGAGAAGCACGTGCACTAAATAAGGAAGAGGCAAACCAAGTAACCTTGGAGGAATTTGACCTCACCAGTGATGAGGCCAAAAGGAATCTGTTGAAGCTGAATGTGACAAAGGCTGTTGGGCCTGACAGAATCTCACTGTGGATACTAAAGGAAGGTGCAGAAGCACTAAGTGTGCCACTCTCTATGGTGTATAACACTGGAAACCGGAGACCTACAGGAAAGCTGGAAGACAGCTAATGTAGTCCCAATATACAAAAAAGGTGACAGGCAAGAGGCACTGGACTACAGGCCAGCTTTCCTAACTTGTATACCATGCAAGGTGATGAAGAAGATCGTGAGGAAAAGGCTCGTGGAGCATCTGGAGGGAAATAACTTTGTAACGCACCACCAACATGGGTTCAGAGATGGTAAATCGTGCCTCACAGGTTTACTAGAATTCTATGACCAAGCAACAAAAATTTGGCAAGAAAGAGAAAGGTAGGCAGACTGCATTTTCTTGAACTGTCAGAAAGCCTTTGACACAGTACCCCATAAAAGGCTGTTACAAAAGTTGGAGCAACAGGCAGGAATAAAAGGTAAGGTGCTCCAGTGGAAAAGGGAGTACTTAAGCAATAGGAAACAGCGAGTAAAGGTGAAGGGGGAGACATCAGAGTGGCGAGATGTCACCAGCGGAGTCCCACAGGGCTCTGTACTTGGATCCATTTTGTTTCTAATATATGTAAACTATCTTCCAGAGGGTATAGACTCATTCCTCTCAATGTTTGCTGATGATGCAAAAATTTTGAGAAGAATCAGAACAGATGAAAATAGACAGAGACTACAAGACGACCTGGACAAACTGGAAGAATGGTCTAGAAAATGGCGACTAAAGTTCAACTCAGGAAAGTGTAAAGTAATGATATTAGGTGAAGGGAACAGGAGGCTGAACACAAGGTACCATCTGGGAGGTGAAATCCTGCGAGAGTCAGATAGAAAGATCTGGGGGTTGATATCACACCGAACCCGTCCCCAGAGGCCCACATCAAAAGGATATCATCAGCGGCATATGCTAGATTGGCCATCAAAAGAACTGCCTTTAGAAACTTGTGTAAGGAATCGTTCAGGACCTTGTATATCACTTATGTCAGACCAATCCTGGAATATGCAGCTCCAGCCTGGAGTCCATACCTAGTTAAACACAAGACAAAGTTAGAGAAGATTCAGAGGTATGCCACCAGGCTCGTCCCGGAACTGAAAGGTATGAGCTACGAGGAAAGGCTAAGGAAGCTGAACCTCGCGTCCCTGGAAAACAGAAGAGTAAGGGGAGACATGATAACCACCTTCAAAATTCTCAGGGGTATTGACAGGGTGGACAAAGACAAACTCTTTAGCACGGGTAGAACACGAACAAGAGGACACAGGTGGAAACTTAGTACACAGATGAGCCACAGAGACATTAGGACGATTTCTTCAGTGTCAGAGTAGTTAGTAAATGGAATGCATTAAGCAGTGATGTGGTGGAGGCTGACTCCATACACAGTTTCAAATGTAGATTTGATAGAGCCCAGTAGGCTCAGGAATCTGTTCACCAGATTCACCAGACTCATTCAGGTGAATATCAGATCAAGCATTGCTGGTTCGTCTTCTCCTCTCATTCTTGTCGGTCCCTTAATGTGTTGGCTTAGAAAGTTTCTTGCCATGTTTAGCAGCTTAGCTCTCCATTTGTCTGGTCCTCCATGTGGGTCTCAGTTCTCTCGATTTATGTTCCCGTGGTTGAAGTCTTCCATGATTAGCAGTCTGGATCCGTTCCTGCTAGCGACAGAAGCCGCTCTTTCTTTTATATTAATGGTAGCCATGTTGTTTCTGTCATATTCCTTTCTGGGTCTTCTGTCATTAGGTGGGGGGGGGGGGGGGTATATATGACTACTACTATAAGTTTTTACCCTCAAATTGCTATGGTACCTGTTATATAGTCACTGAAACCTTCACAGCCCCGAATAACCATCTCCTCAAAACTCCAGTCTTTTCTTATCAGCAGAGCTACTCAACCTCCACCTCTTCCTTCCCTCTCTTTCC
This sequence comes from Procambarus clarkii, assembly GCF_040958095.1. Classification (NCBI taxonomy): domain Eukaryota; kingdom Metazoa; phylum Arthropoda; class Malacostraca; order Decapoda; family Cambaridae; genus Procambarus; species Procambarus clarkii. The sequence goes on from NC_091194.1 coordinate 18,517,049, forward strand.
TTATTACATAGTAGTCCTGTGGAAACACTACATTTGTTATGGTTTTCGTTAGCTTTGTTTCCGTTAGTGGTATTATGTCTGGGTTTTCTTCTTGTGCCCATATTCTAAGTTCACTTGATTTATTTGTAATTCCATCTATGTTTGTATACATTGCCTTGAAGCTCACTTTCTCCTGTCCATTCCTGTTTTCTCTTCTTGATGGTCTTTCTACTGATGGAGGAAGTCGTTCAATAGACGTGGAAATTTGTTAGTTGGTTAACAGGGGTCTCAGAGGATTCTGGGGTGAGGGTTAGGGGGTCAGGGGAAGTGGGGACTGGGAGGGGTATGAGGTGAGGGAGGGGTGGAGGGACAAGGAGGATATTGGGTGAGGGAAAGCAGAGGGACAGGGGTGGTATGGGGTGTAGGGAAGGGGGGATAGGGAGGGTATGGGTGAGGGGGGGAGGGTTGAATGAGTATTTGAATGTTGACAGGGAGGGTTCAGGTAAGGAGGGGTTATATAGGAAGGCGGGTGGGAGGTGTTGTCCTCTCCTCTGGGGGTTACTGGGGTGCTGGTCAGGAGTTCCCCACTCCCCTCTAGGACTTTTGTGTTGGGGGTTTTGATTTACTTGGTTCTCTCCTCTCTCCCTGCACTTCTTCCTTCCGTCTGCTTCCATTGCTCTCTCTTCCCTCGTCGTGTCCCTCTGGAAGAATACTTTCTTGTATTCTCTCACATTTAACAGCCGGCTCTTCCTTGCTAGAATTTCCTCCTTCGTGGTCTTATTTGTAAACACAATCTTTATCAGGCGATCTCTGCCCTTGTTGTACCAGCCAGGCGTGAAAACCTTCTCTATGCTTTGTCCAGCCCTTTCCATCTGTAACCCCTTTAGGATCTCTCGCTGCCACACTGTCCTTATAATTTCATTCTGTCTTTCTGGAGCCTTCCTGTTCTTTAATGCCCACTGCTACCACTGATATTTTCCTCTCCAGCAGGTGACTAGTGCACCTTGCTGCTTTCTGTGAGGTAGCTGCTTTCATGGCTACTTTCTTCACTGTGGACGTTGCTTCTAAACTCTTTCTAATCATTTCTGTAAATGTTGCATGTACAGTGGCAGTCCCTTCCATTGATACATTTCCCATCTTCTTTTGGTATGATTATATGATGCTGAGTCTGAGTATTGTTCTCTTTGAGGCTTCTTATCTCCTCACAATTAGGTGAGTACCCAGGTGGATACCCGGGGTACCTGTAAACCAAGGCGAGGCGCAGAGAGATCTCCAAGGAAGTCTTTAAGGTACGACTCACAAGTGAATGGAAGTGTCTGCAAGAAGATAGTATAGAGGCGAATGCAACAAACAGCTTGCAATAGGAAACGCGCCGTGAAGCGTGAACCATGGAAGTCATTGTATTAGCTTACAAGAAGCACGAAAGGCGGGACTAGAGAGCTAATGTTCAACCCTGCAAGCACACCTCAGAGACAAGCACACTCACACATTAAAGGGACTCAGACTCCTCCATCGCACAATGAGAAAACAAATTGGATTTACACGCGATCACAACTCTAATGACTGAGTCACATATTATATATGTGGCTCTGGCGGCGTCGGCCACACCTGCCACCCTCCGCCAGGCCCTCATCACGTCACGATCTCGGATAAATATATGACACCTACGTGGGACCCACTTTCATGTATGCAGCTCTCATATAGAACCCAAAGGTGAAACACACGAAACGAAACTGGAAATGTTGAAAAATATGTAATTAGTCTCGTTCCTGAGTTGAGAGGAATGATTGAAAGAAATGAGTCTTATTGCACTCAAGAAGAGATGTATGTGGGACATGATCGTGACATCGAAGATTCCAAAGAAAGTTCAAAAGAATCAATGTTCAAAGCTAAAATCGGCAGAACAATATAATATAGATGACAATTAGAGTAAAAAATGTCAGGAAAGAACCTTTCCAATATTACAAGTAATATTAAACTGAGTTAGACGAGGAAGTGGTTTTAACACAATGCAGAACTTAAATGTAAATAGAAGAAAAACGACAGAGCTGAGTCATTACATTTCACAACAAAATGGTGGGCAGGCGGGGCCTGGGAGCTGACGCTCGACCCAGCAAGTCCGGCCAGGTGAGCAAGAGGGGGGGGGGGGGGGAGTCAAGCCCCCCCCCCCCTCCCTAACCAATACACAGACCAGACGACCCATTACCAGCGGCCTTGTAAACATCATTTTCCTCGCTACGCAAACTCACTCACATTTTCAGAGAGATTGGTGGAGGAATATGAGGGAGGGAGGATGTGAGGGGGGGGGGAGTGGGGGGGGGGCTGGACATGAGTGAGGGGAGATGAGGGGGAGGTGAGAGAAGGTGAGGTACAGGACACGACTGAGGGCAGCCAGGCGTCATATGCTCATGATCAGTTCAGTAAGTAGCAAAATTAATAAACAAGAAATATAGAAACAAATATATAAGAAATATATGTGTCCACACTCTATACCAATATACAGAGAAGCACCTCTGGGGATCGAACAAAGGACCTGGAAACACACACACTGCTACACGACTAAAATTAAGAAAATTAAATACTGTAATTCACAATTCTTCCAACAACATACGTTGGACCGATTATGGAATATGCAGCGCCACCACTCGTCAATTGTATAAATAATTTGAATCAAAATTTAAATTCTGGAACCAAGCATCCTGGATGTTTATAATTCCAACATCATTTTAACATAATTCTTAACGTTAAGATCATACATAATTCTTAGCCTTACGACACTGCAGGAAATTGAGGAAACATGATTACGACATACTTGATATTTCAGGGTGATAAATCTTCAGTGATCTAAAAGTGAATTAGAGAGCACGAAACCAGAGATCAGGTGGAGGGTAAGTGCCAAAGCTAGATGCTATAGGCCTTATAGACATATACAGTCAAACTAATCGTGAATAGACCCTATACGAGGCTAGGTCTAGAAGGTTGAGTTATTCCCCTTGTAGGTACACACACACACACACACACACACACACACACACACGCACACACACGCACACACACGCACACACGCACACACGCACACACACACACACACACACACACACACACACACACACACACACACACACACACACACACACACACACACACATGAGGAAGTGTTTACTAGAGTTGGACGTGACGAAGGCTATAGGCCCAGATGGAATCTCCCCTTGGGTTCTAAAGGAAGGAGCAAGAGAACTGAGCCTACCACTCTCCATAGTGTATAACAAATCACTGGCAACAGGGGAACTGCCAGATACTTGGAAAGCAGCTAACGTAGTCCCGATATACAAGAAAGGGGATAGACAGGAGGCACTGAACTACAGGCCAGTGTCCCTAACCTGCATACCATGCAAGCTGATGGAGAAGATTGTGCGAAAAAAACTAGTGGAGCATCTGGAGCGAAGGAACTTTGTAACACAGCATCAACATGGGTTCAGGGATGGCAGGTCCTGCCTCACAGGGTTACTTGAATTCTACGACCAGGCAACAAAAATAAGGCAAGAAAGAGAAGGGTGGGCAGACTGCATATTTTTGGATTGTCAGAAAGCCTTTGATACAGTGCCACACAAGAGGCTAGTGCGAAAGTTGGAGATGCAGGCTGGAGTGAGAGGGAAGGTACTCCGGTGGATAGAGGAATACCTAAGCAACAGGAGACAACGAGTCTGTGTGAGGGGTGAGGTCTCAGATTGGCGAGACGTCACAAGTGGAGTCCCGCAGGGGTCAGTCCTTGGACCTATACTGTTTCTGGTATATGTAAATGATCTCCCAGAGGGTATAGATTCGTTCCTCTCAATGTTTGCCGACGATGCAAAAATTATGAGGAGGATTGAAACAGAGGATGATAGTAGGAGGCTACAAGATGACCTGGATAGACTGAGTGAATGGTCCAACAAATGGCTGTTGAAGTTCAACCCGAGTAAATGCAAAGTAATGAAACTAGGCAGTGGAAACAGGAGGCCAGGCACAGGATACAGAATAGGAGATGAAGTACTTAATGAAACAGACAGAGAGAAAGATCTAGGAGTTGATATCACACCAAACCTGTCTCCTGAAGCCCACATAAAGAGAATAACGTCTGCGGCATATGCGAGGCTGGCTAACATCAGAACGGCGTTCAGGAACCTGTGTAAGGAATCATTCAGAATCTTGTACACCACATATGTAAGACCAATCCTGGAGTATGCGGCCCCAGCATGGAGCCCGTACCTTGTCAAGCACAAGACGAAGCTGGAAAAAGTCCAAAGGTATGCTACTAGACTAGTCCCAGAACTAAGAGGCATGAGTTATGAGGAAAGGCTGCGGGAAATGCACCTCACGACACTGGAAGACAGAAGAGTAAGGGGGGACATGATCACAACCTACAAAATCCTCAGGGGAATCGACCGGGTAAACAAGGACGAACTTTTCAACACTGGTGGGACGCGAACAAGGGGACACAGGTGGAAGCTGAGTACCCAAATGAGCCACAGAGACGTTAGAAAGAACTTTTTCAGTGTCAGAGTAGTTAGCAAATGGAATGCATTAGGAAGTGATGTGGTGGAGGCTGACTCCATTCACAGTTTCAAATGTAGATATGATAGAGCCCAATAGGCTCAGGAATCTGTACACCAGTTGATTGACGGTTGAGAGGCGGGACCAAAGAGCCAGAGCTCAACCCCCGCAAGCACAATTAGGTAAGTACACACACAGAGTTGTTGCGTAATAGTTGCGGTCATTTACAACCCTCCCCTAAACAACAGAAGACCCAGACAGGAGTTTGATAGGAACAACATGACAACCATTAATATAATAGAGAGAGCAGCTTCAGTTGCCTGCAGGAGTGGCTCAAGACTCTTAATCATGGGTGATTTCAACCATGGAAAGATAGACTGGGAGAATGGGGACCCACATGGAGGTGCAGATACATAGAGAGCTAAACTCTTGGAAGTGCAACAAGGAACTTTCTGAGCCAGCATGTCAGAGAACCCACAAGAGTGAGAGACAATGATGAACCAGCTAGAGACGACCTGATATTCACCTTGAATGAATCAGATATAAAGGAAGTCAAATTTGAAGCTTCCATAGGAACAAGTGACCACAGTGTATTGATATTTGAGTATTTGGTGGAGGTATATCTTGAGGTTATCTTGAGATGATTTCGGGGCTTTAGTGTCCCCGTGGCCCGGTCCTCGACCAGGCCTCCACCCCCAGGAAGCAGCCCGTGACAGCTGACTAACTCCCAGGTACCTATTTACTGCTAGGTAACAGGGGCATTCAGGGTGAAAGAAACTTTGCCCATTTGTTTCTGCCTCGTGCGGGAATCGAACCCGCGCCACAGAATTACGAATCCTGCGCGCTATCCACCAGGCTACGAGGCCTCCCTACGAGGTAGGGATAACTTATCCAAGGAAGGGATCGGAAGGGTAAATGCAAAATTACCGAAGGGGAAAATATGAACAAGGAGAAAAGCCCCTGCACTAAATGAGGCAAACCAAGCAACCTTGGAAGAATTTGACCTCACCAGTGATGAGGTCAACAAGAATCTGTTGGAACTGAATGTGACAAAGGCTGTTGGGCCTGATAGAATCTCACCGTGGATACTAAAAGAAGGTGCAGAGGCACTAAGTGTGCCACTCTCTATGGTGGATAACAGGTCACTGGAAACAGAAGACCTACCGGAAAGTTGGAAGACAGCTAATGTAGTCCCAATATACAAAAAGGGTGACAGGCAAGAAGCACTGAACTATAGGCCAGTTTCCCTAACTTGTGTACCATACAAGGTATTGGAGAAAATCGTGAGGAAAAGGCTCGTAGAGCATCTGGAGGGAAATTGATTTGTAACGCACCACCAGCATGGGTTCAGAAGTGGTAAATCGTGCCTCATAGGCTTAATAAAATTCTATGACTAAGCAACAAAAATTAGGCAAGAAAGTGAAGGGTGGGCAGATTGCATTTTCTTGGACTGTAAGAAAGTCTTTGACACAGTACCCCATAAAATGCTGTTACAAAAGTTGGAGCAACAGGCAGGAATAAAAGGTAAGGTGCTCCAGTGGATAAGGGAGTATCTAAGCAACAGGAAACAGCGAGTAACTGTGAGGGGGGAGATATCAGAGTGGCGAGATGTCACCAGCGGAGTCCCACAGGGCTCTGTACTTGGACCCATCTTGTTTCTAATATATGTAAATGATCTTCCGGAGGGTATAGACTCATTCCGCTCAATGTTTGCTGATGATGCAAAAATTATGAGAAGAATAAAAACAGATGAAGATAGACATAGACTACAGGATGACCTGGACAAACTGGAAGAATGGTCTAGAAAATGGCTACTAAAGTTCAACTCAGGAAAGTGTAAAGTAATGAAATTAGACGAAGGGAGCAGAAGGCTGAACACAAGGTATCATCTGGGAGGTGAAATCCTACAAGAGTCAAATAGAGAGAAAGATCTGGGGGTCGATATCACACCGAACCTGTCCTCAGAGGCCCACATCAAAAGGATATCATCAGCAGCATATGCTAGGTTGGCCAACATAAGAACTGTCTTTAGAAACTTGTGTAAGGAATCGTTCAGGACCCTGTATACCACTTATGTCAGACCAATCCTGGAATATGCAGCTCCTGCCTGGAGTCCATATCTAGTTAAATACAAGACACAATTAGAGAAGATTCAGTGGTATGCCATCAGACTCGTCCCAGAACTGAGAGGTATGAGCTACGAGGAAAGGCTAAAGGAGCTGAACCTCACATCCCTGGAAAACTGAAGAGTAAGGGGAGACATGATAACCACCTACAAAATTCTCAGGGGAATTGACAGGGTGGACAAAGACAAACTCTTCAGCACGGGTGGGACACGAACAAGGGGACACAGGTGGAAACTTAGTACCCAAATGAGCCATAGAGACATTAGAAAGAATTTTTTCAGTGTCAGAGTAGTAGACAAATGGAATGCATTAGGCAGTGATGTGGTGGAGGCTGACTCCATACACAGTTTCAAGTGTAGATATGATAGAGCCCAGTAGGCTCAGGAATCTGTACATTAGTTGATTGACAGTTGAAAGGCGGAACCAAAGAGCCAGAGCTCAACCCCCGCTTGCACAACTAGGTAAGTAGTTGTGCACACACATACACTACCTAACAAGAAGGAGCCCGAGAGTAACGGTAAGGGGCGAGAAGTCGGACTGGCGAACAGTAACGAGTGGAGTACCTCAAGGATCGGTGTTGGGACCAATTCTATTTCTAATATACGTTAATGACATGTTTACAGGAGTAGAGTCCTACATGTCGATGTTCGCGGATGACGCAAAGTTGATGAGAAGAGTTGTGACAGATGAGGATTGCAGGATCCTCCAAGAGGACTTGAACAGGTTGCAGAGATGGTCAGAGAAATGGCTACTGGAGTTCAACACGAGCAAGTGTAAAGTTATGGAAATGGGACTAGGTGATAGGCGACCAAAGAGACAGTACACAATGAAGGGGAACTGCCTACCTGTGACGACTCGAGAAAGAGACCTGGGTGTGGACGTAACACCTAATCTATCTCCTGAGGCACATATAAATAGGATATCAACAGCAACATACTCTACATTGGCAAAAGTTAGAACATCATTCAGAAACCTAAGTGAGGAGGCATTTAGGGCGCTTTACACTGCCTACGTGAGGCCAGTGTTAGAGTATGACGCGCCATCATGGAGTCCCCACCTGAAGAAACACATAAGGAAACTGGAAAAGGTTTAGAAGTTTGCAACAAGACTCGTCCCAGCGTTATGAGGGGACGCCTGAAGGAACTGTGCCTTACGACACTACAAAGAAGGGAGAGGAGGGATATGATAGGAACGTATAAAATACTTAGGATGATTGACAGAGTGGACATAGACGAAATGTTCACACGGAATAGTAACAGAACGAGGGGACATGGATGGAAGCTGGAAACTCAGATGAGTCACAGAGATGTTAGGAAGTTTTCTTTTAGCGTGAGAGTAGTGGAAAAATGGAATGCACTTAAGGTGCAGGTTGTGGAAGCAAACTCTATTCATACTTTTAAAACTAGATATGATAGGGAAATGGGACAGGAGTCATTGCTGCAAACACCCGATGATTCGGAAGGCGGGATTCAAGAGTCAATGCTCGATCTTGCAAGCACAAACAGGTGAGTACACACATCGGTGTGTGGGCGCACGCTGTCTACACAGCGGTGGCTGTGTGGACAGCACGCAGTACACGTAATCCTGTGGCCTGGGTTCGATTCCCGGCGCCGGCGAGAAACAATGGGCAGAGTTTCTTTCACCCTGATGCCCCTGTTACCTAGCAGTAAATAGGTACCTGGGAGTTAGACAGCTGTTATGAACTGCTTCCTGAGGGGTATGTATGTGTGTGAAAAAAATAGTAGTTAGTAACAGTTAATTGATTGGCAGTTGAAAGGCGGGCCGAAAGATCAGAGCTCAACCCCCGCAAGCACAACTAGGTGAATACACACACAAACCACTCTGTACGTAGTGTTTTAACAACTGAGTAAATACCTAGGTGTAGCGACGTGACTCACTGTTCTAAGGCGACCGTATGTATGTGTGTGTGTTTGTGTGTGTGTGCGGCCTGGCGTGTGTGTGTGTGTGTCGTGTGCACATGACCGAGCCCAACACGCACGCACCTTAGATGTTGTGTTGGTCAGCTTGCTCGCGCTGTTTACAGATTTACTGGCTCACCAGCGATTATAGACGGTGTCTGTCAGCGGCAGGCAGAGAACCGTCTGGCAGACGGAAGCAGACAGACACACAGCCAGACAAGACCCACATTGACAGGCAGACAGATATACAGAGGCAGATAAGCAAACAGAAATGCTGAATACAGACGGGCACAGCCTGGCGCACATACAAACACACACATTTTCACACACACATACATATACAGTGATTAAAGCAGCATGATAACACAAGTAAAACTATTAAAATTGTAAAGATATATGAAAATACTAACATCGATAATAAAAAGACAATAAAAGTAGCAATAATAATAACTATTATAATTAAAAGTTATTACTTACACAGAGAAATCACACTAAGGTGATGTATCAATCAACTGGTCCACATAACCACTGGTTCGAGTCACCTACGAGCTCCAGTAGATTTACTCATTATTATTGTTATATAAATGTTATTGATTATATGTTGTTATTTTTATTATTAAAAAATGTATGTAAAGATGTTTACATAATTGTTTGGCCGATGTTACGTACCCTGAGTCGGTTGGTGTTCGGGGTGAGCAGCTGTTCTCTGATCTGCTGCCACTCCGTCGTCATATTGTCAGTTGGGTCATCGTCGGCGTCTCCAGCAGGCGGGGAGGCTCTACCACCTTCCTCTTCCGTCTCTTCCCTTTCTCCTGACGCTCCCTGGGATGGGAGTCCACCCTCGTTACGCCCCTCAGAACCTCTCCTTCCCCAGGGGCGTGCCCACAGGCGCCTCAGGGTGGCCCCCCCATAGTGACGCTGCTCGTGGGTTGACGCCGCCAGGTCCGCAGTCTTTTCCCGCCAACACGATGAAGAATTTCTTGAAATGTTATGTTTATATTTTTGTTGGTTATCTGTTATTCATTTGCATATTACGGTGATTTTTGTACCTTTGTAAATTAACACACAACTTGTTGGAAATCGTGGCAATAGATTTTACTGTCAATGAGTGGAAGGAATTGTCGTGAAATATAACTGCAGTATTTTCCGTTAATTTCAAAACTTGTATTGCACGTTGTTGCAGTAACTTTACTCAGTCATTCCCGTCACATCGAAAACTGTACTGATTTTCTGTAAGTTAAATATGCACGTTACTTATGTCTTGTAAATTATTTAGGCACAATTAAGAAATGTATATGATGAACTACAGAGTGAGAGAGAAGGCAGGACACACCCTTCGTGTGCTTACATAGTCTCCATCTCAGACCGATAATATTATGTATTTCTTAGAAATATGTTTTTATTGTTCTTATTATTATATGTTCCTGTACTGTATTTAACATATTGTTTACATTTTGTTTTCTGCTACTTACGCATGCGTTTGTAAAGCGCAGTTTGTAACGAGACCAGAGAAGCATTACAGCCTGCAGGGGTGACCACAGGAGCAATACAGCCTGCAGGGGTGACCACAGGAGCAATACAGCCTGCAGGGGTGACCACAGGAGCAATACAGCCTGCAGGGGTGACCACAGGAGCAATACAGCCTGCAGGGGTAACCACAGGAGCAATACAGCCTGCAGGGGTGACCACAGGAACAATACAGCCTGCAGGGGTGACCACAGGAGCAATACAGCCTGCAGGGGTAACCACAGGAGCAATACAGCCTGCAGGGGTGACCACAGGAACAATACAACCTGCAGGGGTGACCACAGGAGCAATACAGCCTGCAGGTGTGACCACAGGAGCAATACAGCCTGCAGGGGTGACCACAGGAGCAATACAGCCTGCAGGTGTGACCACAGGAGCAATACAACCTGCAGGTGTGACCACAGGAACAATACAACCTGCAGGTGTGACCACAGGAGCAATACAACCTGCAGGTGTGACCACAGGAGCAATACAGCCAGCAGGGGTGACCACAGGAGCAATACAGCCTGCAGGGGTGACCACAGGAACAATACAGCCTGCAGGGGTGACCACAGGAACAATACAACCTGCAGGGGTGACCACAGGAGCAATACAACCTGCAGGGGTGACCACAGGAACAATACAGCCTGCAGGGGTGACCACAGGAACAATGCAGCCTGCAGGGGTGACCACAGGAGCAATACAACCTGCAGGGGTGACCACAGGAACAATACAGCCTGCAGGGGTGACCACAGGAACAATACAACCTGCAGGGGTGACCACAGGAGCAATACAACCTGCAGGGGTGACCACAGGAACAATACAGCCTGCAGGGGTGACCACAGGAACAATACAGCCTGCAGGGGTGACCACAGGAGCAATACAACCTGCAGGGGTGACCACAGGAACAATACAGCCTGCAGGGGTGACCACAGGAACAATACAGCCTGCAGGGGTGACCACAGGAACAATACAGCCTGCAGGGGTGACCACAGGAACAATACAGCCTGCAGGGGTGACCACAGGAGCAATACAACCTGCAGGGGTGACCACAGGAACAATACAACCTGCAGGGGTGACCACAGGAACAATACAGCCTGCAGGGGTTGTATTGATCCAACTCAGTACTCTGTACTCAACAAATTATCAGTCACTCAAAGGGTGTTTGACTCCTTAAATAAAAAAGAAATTAAACACGAATTCCCTAGTGCTCTAAAATAATGGGTAAAGCAAGCCCAAACCTCAACCTACGGGAAGGAATTTCAAAACCTTCCTTTTAAAACCAATAATGATCTGGGTCTCTGGATTGACTCAGACAATAAACAAAATTGCATTGCAAGGGACACATGCAACACGCAAATGTTGACTTAGAAGTAAAACATTCGTATTGTCTCCCCCCGCGACCACTGGGTAAGCAGGTTGATTGTATTATATGTACGCAGACGCTGCACCCTACATAGTGGAGTACTAGACACCCCTCACCACATTAAGACAACAGTACTGGCTGCATCAGTCGCCAGACTGGGAAGTCAATTCTTAAATCCTGTGTAGTCTGCCAGAGGCACATTGCTCTGGTGTGTCCTTACCCAGGACCTCCACCACTCCCAAGGGAACGAGTTATCCACCCATCTCCTTTTGAGACCACTGGTGTAGACTACACAGGAGCCATAACTGACAGGCACTAGGTGCAAAATCCCTGTCAAGGCATACATTTGCCTATTTACCTGTGCCACTACAAGAGGAGTGCACTTAGAAGTGATTCCTGATATAAGTGCAGCAGCATTCGTCCAGGCCTTTTGCAGGTTTGCTGCCCATCGATCCTGCCCCAAGTTGATGATATCAGACACGGCTACAACTTGGTGGCAGGGGAAGCATGCCTGAGGGAGGTCTGGAACCACCCAGTTGAATGCACTGCCCTGAACTAACAGCAGTGCCACTTGAAATTTATACCTCCCAGAGCACCATGGCACGGCGGCTTCTAGGAGTGGATGGCGGAGACAGTGAATGCTGTCCTAAGAAAACTTTACACCACCAAAAAATTGATCTCCAGGAGTTACACCATTGTCACGGAAATTTAATCTTGGGTCAATAACCGCCCACTGATCTTCCTCTCTAATGATAACTCGCAGCACGAGCCATTTAGTCCGTTTCATCTGATGTATGGAGGACCTCTAACTCCTATAGTGTCTCTCACTGAAGAGGAACTGGGATGTCAGAGAGAATGACCTGGTTCATAGCTACAAACATCTGTCCAAAATAATTAGTCGGTGGAATGAAGTTTGGACCCGAGAGTACCTAACAGTTCTGAGGGAGTATCACCATGGGACCCACAATCCTTACAATAGAATTCAATCACAATCTGGCAATGTTGTTCTGGTGGACAGTGATGGTCCACACTCAGAGTGGCCTCTAGGCCATATAGTCTCTGTAAATCCAGACAGCCAGGGTGTCTTGAGAAGAGTGAAAGTAAAGTTCAGAGACATCACTAGTTCCAAGACAGTAAGAAAACTAGTTCCTTTGGACCTAGCAGGAAATGAAGTCTCCCAAAGACCTCTTAACACCTGCAATGTCCAGTACTGGAAAATCTGTTCTGTAAGAACTGCCACACAAGAGTGGAAATTCAAACTAAAACAATATTATAGTAATTCTGAAGGAGCAGTGATGTGTTTGCCAGTCGTAAACAGTGGACTGCGACCTTTGTTTCTTCCACCCAGAATTATGTTGGAAATTTCTGACCTCATTTATTAACCCTTAAAATAATATGCAAGAAAAGAGTTGCTATTATATACTAAATAAATATTAAACATAATTATTATCAAATACCTTAGTTAAATCGACTAAAAAATTGTGTTTGTGGAATCTCTACTAGAAAATGAGTTACACTGCCACATTACCAAAATTAAATTCACCCACGAATAATATTAATAATTAATCTTTAAAACAATAGTCTGTGGACTAGAATGAACTAAAAAATTGCTTTCTT
>NC_091194.1:18535094-18785094 GCF_040958095.1 Procambarus clarkii
CTTTGAGTATCACTCTAAATGGTGCCAAACAGATGGAAGAAGTACTAAGGAATGCTAGAAAATTACAAAGTGTGAGGATGGGAAAGTGTGGTCGTTAAGACGAGATCTTTCAAGAGAAGACAGAGAGAAGCTGAAACTGAACCTCGCCGAGGCAAAACGTTTAAATGAGAGCAGGAATGAAGAAGAAATAAATTCTTTTTTCTACAAAGTGATAGAGGTAGGCAGACCAGTAAAGTGGTACATAAAGGCAAACCAACAAAATCCTTAGAGAGAGGGGGTGAAAAATAAGAAGAGGGGGAACAAGTTCATGAAGATTGCATACACCAACAAAGATGGAGTAAGATCGAAGATACTGGAGTTAAGTGATGTAATACAGCTGCAGACACCAGACATTGTTGCACACACGGAGACAAAACTTGAAGATAATATTTTAAATGAGGTCATATTCCCAAGGGGCTACTCAATTTGGAGACGAGACAGAAAAATTAGGAAAGGCGGTGGCGTTGCTGTGCTGGTGAAAGAACACCTAAAGATGAACGAAATAATGACTGCCAATCCACAAGAAGTTGACATAATAGCACTAGAGATCTGCCATGAGGATGATAAACTAATGATCATAAATGCATATAGTCCACCGCCAAGCAGCACATGGTCAAAGGAGGAGCTAGATAGTAAACGAGAAGGTCTTATAACAATAATGAGAGAGATTATAGCGAGAGCGGATAACGATAGATCACGACTGTTGATAGTCGGTGACTTCAGCTTGAAATCCATAGACTGGGAAGCATATGAAGCTAAAACAGAAGATTTTTGGACCTGTAGATTTGTAGACCTCATCCTGGAAACATTCTTGTATCAACATGTTAAACAAGCTACGAGAATGAGGGAAGGGGATGTTCCCTCCATGCTAAATTTGATATTTAACAGGAAGGAGGAAGAGATATTTGACATTCAGTACCTTCCTCCCTTGGGTAAAAGTGGCCATGTCTTTTTGGGAATAAAGTATGCAATGCGTTACAATCTGGAAGAAAATATGGAGGTTGAAGCAGTTGAAAACCCTGACTTCCGGAGAGGACATTATGGCGACTTTAGATTTTTTTTAGTGAGCATAATTGGACAGACTTGATGCTAGACAAGGAAGTGAATGAGATGTATGTCAAGTTTTGTGAAATATATGATAAAGGCACAAAATTTTTTATACCAAAACAGAGATGCAGAACTAGGAAACAGGATTGGTTCAATAGAAATAGCGAGAGGGCCAGAGACCAAAAGACACAAAAATGGAATCAATACAGGAAGAGAACAAACCCCCAAACATACCGGCGATCCACGATGCGAGAAACAACTACACGGCAGTGAGGAGAGAGGCAGAAAGAAATTTTGAAAAAGGGATTGCAGACGAATGTAAAACAGAACCAGGTCTATTCTATAAATTCATAAACAACAAATTGCAGGTAAAGGATAATATACAGAGGTAGAAAATGGGAAATAGATTCACGGAAAATGAAAAGGAAATGTGTGAAACACTAAACGAAAAGTTCCAAAGTGTTTTTGTACAAAATGAGATCTTTAGGGAACCAGACACAATAAGAATTCCAGAGATTAACATAGAGCACATAGAGGTGTCTAGAGACGAAGTGGAAAAAATGCTCAAGGAGCTAAGTAAGAACAAAGCAGTTGGTCCAGATGGAGTTTCACCATGGGTTCTGAGAGAATGTGCACCTGAGCTCAGCATTCCACTTCAACTGATTTTTCAGGCATCCCTGTGTACAGGAGTTGTAGCTGAGGTGTGCAAAAAGGCTAACATAGTTCCAATCTACAAAAGTGGAAGCAGGGAAGACCCCCTTAATTATAGACCTGTATCATTGACAAGTGTAATAGTCAAAATACTTGAAAAAATAATTAAAACTAAATGGGTAGAACACCTGGAGGAAAACAATATAATATCAGACAGACAGTATGGTTTTCGATCTGGAAGATCCTGTGTAACGAACTTACTCAGATTTTATGATCGAGCCACAGAGACTTTACAGGAAAGAGATGGTTGGGTTGAGTGCATCTATCTGGACCTAAAAAAGGCTTTCGACAGAGTTCCACATAAGAGGTTGTTCTGGAAACTGGAACATATTGTAGCAGTGACAGGTAAGCTACTAACATGGATGAAAATTTCCTAACTGATAGAAAAATGAGGGCCGTAATCAGAGGCAAGGTATCGGATTGGAGGAATGTGACAAGTGGAGTACCACAGGGTTCAGTTCTTGCACCGGTAATGTTCATTATCTACATAAACGATCTACCAGTGGGAATACAGAATTATATGAACATGTTTGCTGATGATGCTAAGATAATAGGAAGGATAAGAAACCTAGATGATTGTCATGCCCTTCAAGAAGACCTGGACAAAATAAGTATATGGAGCAACACTTGGCAAATGGAATTTAATGTGAATGAATGCCATGTTATGGAATGTGGAATTGGAGAACATAGACTCCACACAACCTATAAATTATGTAAGAAATCTTTAAAGAATTCTGACAAAGAAAGGGATCTAGGGGTGATAGAAAACTGTCCCCTGAGGACCACATTAAGAACATTGTGCGAGGAGCCTATGCTACACTTTCTAACCTCAGAATTGCTTTTAAATACATGGATGGAGAAATACTAAAGAAATTGTTCACGACTTTTATTAGACCAAAGCTGGAATATGCAGCGGATGTGTGGTGCCCATGTCTTAAGAAGCACATCAACAAACTGGAAAAGGTGCAAAGACATGCTACTAAGTGGCCCCCCAGAACTGAAGAACAAGAGCTACGAGGAGAGGTTAGAGGCATTAAATATGCAAAAACTAGAAGATAGAAGAAAAAGAGGCGATATGATCACTACGTTCAAAATAGTAACAGGAATATATAAAATTGATAGGGAAGATTTCCTGAGACCCGGAACATCAAGAACAAGAGGTCATAGATTTAAACTAGCTAAACAAAGCTGCCGGAGAAATATAGGAAAATTCACTTTTGTAAACAGAGTGGTAGACGGTTGGAACAAGTTAAGTGAGAAGGTGGAGAGGCCAAAACCGTCAGTAATTTCAAAGCATTATATAACAAAGAGTGCTGGGAAGACGGGACACCACGAGCGTAGCTCTCATCCTGTAACTACACTTAGGTAACTACACACACCACACACACACAGTTTACCGTAAACATTAATCATGATGAACCGCAGGGCCACACATTGCCAGGTGTGTCAGAGCCACACATTGCCAGGTGTGTCAGAGCCACACATTGCCAGGTGTGTCAGAGCCACATATTGCCAGGTGTGTCAGAGCCACACATTACCAGGAGGATCAGAGTTACATATTAGTAGGTGTGTCAGTCACATATATTGCCAGGTGTGTCAGATCCATACATTGCCAGGTGTGTCAGAGCCACACATTGCCAGGTGTGTCAGAGCCACATATTGCCAGGTGTGTCAGAGCCACACATTGCCAGGAGGATCAGAGTTACATATTAGTAGGTGTGTCAGTCACATATATTGCCAGGTGTGTCAGATCCATACATTGCCAGGTGTGTCAGAGCCACACATTGCCAGGTGTGTCAGAGCCACATATTGCCAGGTGTATCAGAGCCACACATTGCCAGGAGGATCAGAGTTACATATTAGTAGGTGTGTCAGAGTCACATATATTGCCAGGTGTCAGATCCATACATTGCCAGGTTTGTCAGAGCCACACATTGCCAGGTGTGTCAGAGCCACACATTGCCAGGTGTGTCAGAGCCACACATTGCCAGGTGTGTCAGAGCCACACATTGCCAGGTGTGTCAGAGCCACACATTGCCAGGTGTGTCAGAGCCACATATTGCCAGGTGTATCAGAGCCACACATTGCCAGGTGGATCAGAGTTACATATTAGTAGGTGTGTCAGAGTCACATATATTGCCAGGTGTGTCAAATCCATACATTGCCAGGTGTGTCAGAACCACACATTGCCAGGTGTGTCAGAGCCACATATATTGCCAGGTGTGTCAGAGCCACACATTGCCAGGTGTGTCAGAGCCACACATTGCCAGGTGTGTCAGAGCCACACATTGCCAGGTGTGTCAGAGCCACACATTGCCAGCTGTGTCAGTCACACATTGCCAGCTGTGTCAGTCACACATTGTCAGGTGTGTCAGAGTAATATATATTGACAGGTGTGTCAGAGCCACACATTGCCAGGTGTGTCAGAGCCACACATTGCCAGGTGTGTCAGAGCCACATATATTGCCAGGTGTGTCCGTTGTGACTCAACACAAAATCTAGCACTTATAACAGTCACGTGTAGGACCCGCTCCGCCAGTAACACTACAACACTCCACTGCGTCGCTCCGGAAGACTCACAAGGTAGCACACAGTAACACAGGTGTTCCGTACACCGCGAGGGGAGAGCCCCCATCAGCGGAACACTAAGGAGCACGAGGTGTCCGGATGGAGCACGTTATCAGGCACCAACCAGAGAGGAAACACCGCGAGGTGTTGACGCCACGGCGGTCGGAGGAGGAATGCCGCGTGGTCTGTCTTGGGACCCGGGCGGGAGGCGGGGAGGGCCAGGGGGTGGGAGCCACGGAGGGCCTGGGGGGAAGGTGCCACGGAGGGCCGGGGGAGGGTGCCACGGAGGGCCGGGGGAGGGTGCCACGGAGGGCCGGGGGAGGGTGCCACGGAGGGCCTGGGGGAGGGTGCCCCGGAGGGCGGGTGGGTGCCACGGAGGGAGGGAGGGAGGGTGCCACGGAGGGAGGGAGAGGAGGTGCCACGGAGGGACGGTTGGTGCCACGGAGGGAGGGTGCCACAGAAGGGAGTGGGTGCCACGGAGGGAGGGTTGTTGCCACGGACGAAGGGTTAGTGCCACGGAGGGAGGGAGGGTGGGTGCCACGGAGGGAGAGAGGGTGCCACGGAGGAAAAGCGGGTGTCACGTAGGCAGCGTGGGTGCCACGGAGGGAAAGTGGGTGCCACAGAGGGAGGGAGGGTGTCACGGAGGGAGGGTTGGTGCCACGGAGGAAGAGAGGGTGCCACGGATGCCACGGAGAGGGAGGGTGCCACATAGAGAGAGGAAGGGTGCCACGGAGGGAAGGAGGGTCCCACAGAGGGAGAGAGGATGCCACGGAGAGGGAGGGTGCCACGGAGGGAAAGAGGGTGCCATGGGGGGAGGGTGGGTGCCACGGAGGGAGGGAGGGAGGGAGGGAGGGTGCCACAGAGGGAGGTAGGATGCCACGGAGAGAGGGAGGGTGCCATGGGGGGAGGGAGGGTGGCACGAAGGAATGGTGCCACGGGGGAGGGAGGGTGCCATGGAGGGAGGGAGTGCCTCAGAAGAAGAGTTGGTGCCACGGAAGGAGAGAGGGTGCCACGGAGTGAGGTAGTGTGCCACGGAGGGAGGGGTGCCATAGAGGGAGAGAGGATGCAACGGATGCCACGGAGAGAGGGAGGGTGCCATGGAGGGAGGGAGGGTGCCAGGGAGGGAGAGAGGGTGCCACGGAGGGAAGGAGGGGTGCCACGGAGGGAGAGAGGGTGCCACGGAGGGAGGGAGGGTGCCACGGAGGGAGAGAGGGTGCCTCGGAGGGAAGGAGGGGTGCCACGGAGGGAGAGAGGGTGCCACGGAGGGAGGGAGGGTGCCACAGAGGGAGGGAGGGGTGCCACGGAGGGAGAGAGGGTGCCTCGGAGGGAAGGAGGAGTGCCACGGAGGGAGAGAGGGTGCCACGGAGGGAGGGAGGGTGCCACGGGGGGAGAGAGGGTGCCACGGAGGGAGAGAGGGTGCCACGGAGGGAGGGAGGGTGCCACAGAGGGAGGGAGGGGTGCCACGGAGGGAGGGAGGGGTGCCACGGAGGGAGGGAGGGTGCCACGGAGGGAGGGAGGGGTGCCACGGAGGGAGAGAGAGTGCCACGGAGAAAGAGAGGGTGCCACGGAGGGAGGGAGGGGTGCCACGGAAGGAGGGAGGGTGCCACGGATGCCACGGAGGGTAGGAGAGTGTCTTGGAGAGAGAGTGCCATGGATGCCATGGAGAGAGAGAATGCCATGGATGCCATGGAGAGAGAGAATGCCATGGATGCCATGGAGAGAGGGAGGGTGCCACGGAGGGAGGTGAGGTGCCACGGAGGGAAAGAGGGTGCCATGGGGGGAGGGTGGGTGCCACGGAGGGAGGGAGGGAGGGAGGGAGGGTGCCACAGAGGGAGGTAGGATGCCACGGAGAGGGAGGGTGCCATGGAGAGAGGGAGGGTGCCACGGAGAGAGGGAGGGTGCCACGAAGGGAAGGAGGGTGCCACGGAGGGAGAGAGGGTGCCACGGATGCCACGGAGGGAGTGAGGGAACCACGGAGTGAGAGATTGTGCCACAGAGGGAGGGAGTGTGCCATGGAGGGAGAGGGTGCAATGGAGGGAGAGAGGGGTGCCACGGAGGTAGAGAGGGTGCCACGGATGCCACGGAGGGAGGGAGGGTGCCACGGAGAGGGAGGGTGCCACATAGAGAGAGGAAGGGTGCAACGGAGGGAGGGAGGAAGGGAGGGAGGGTGCCACAGAGGGAGGGAGAGTGCTATGGGGGGATGGACAGTGCGAAAGAGGGAGGGAGGGTGCCACGGAGGGAGAGAGAGTGCGCCGGAGGGAGGGAGGGTGCAACGGAGGGAGAGAAGGTGCCACGGAAGGAAAAAGGGTGTCACGGATGACACGGAGGGAAGGAGGGTGCAACGAAGGGAGAGAGGGTGCCAAGGATGGAGGGAGGGTGCCACAGAGGGAGAAAGGGTGCCACGGAGGGATAGAGGGTGCCACGGAGGGAGGTTAGGGTGCCACGGAGAGAGGGAGAGCGCCACGGAGATGGAGGGTGCCACGGAGGGAGTGTGCCACGGAGAGAGGGTGCCACAGAGGGAGAGGGTGCAACGGAGGGAGAGAGGGTGCCACAGAGGGAGGGAGGGTGGCACGGATGCCACGGAGAGGGAGAGTGCCACATAGAGAGAGAGGGAGGGTGCCATTGAGGGAGGTAGGGTCCCATAGAGGGAGAAAGGGTGCCACAGATGCCACGGAGGGAAGGTGCCACGGAGGGAGGGTGGGTGCCACGGAGGGAGGGTGGGTGCCTCGGAGGGAGGGAGGGTGCCACAGAGAGAGGGCACCTAACACGGTACCTAACAATATACCTAACATGGCACCTAACATGGTACCTAACACGTCACCTAACAATGTACCTAACACGGCACCTAACACTGTACCTAACACGGCACATAATACTGTACCTAACACGGCACCGAACAATGTACCTAACACGGCACCTAACAATGTACCTAACATGGCACCTAACAATGTACCTAACATGGCATCTAACACTGTAACTAACATGGCACCTAACACAGCACCTAACACTGGACCTAACACGGCACCTAACACGGCGCCTAACACGGCGCCTAACACGGTACCTAACACTATACCTAACACTATACCTAACACTGTACCTAACATGGTACCTAACACTATAGCTAACACTTTACCTAACACGGCACCTAACACTGTACCCAACACGGCACCTAACACGGCACCTAACACTGTACCTAACACGGCACAGAACAATGTACCTAACACGGCACCGAACAATGTACCTAACACGGCACCTAACAATGTACCTAACACGGCACCGAACAATGTACCTAACACGGCACCTAACACGGTACCTAACACTATACCTAACACTATACCGAACACTGTACCTAACATGGTACCTAACACGGCACCTAACACTGTACCTAACACTATACCTAACACTTTACCTAACACGGCACCCAACACTGTACCTAACACGGCACCGAACAATGTACCTAACACGGCACCGAACAATGTACCTAACACGGCACCTAACACGGTACCTAACACGGCACCGAACAATGTACCTAATGTGGGACATTTGGGGCTTGACTCTATTTATTTAAATATTAATGTAATGAAATTCTATTACGAAGGACCACCCGCTTTTATAGTAAAGAGGGAAACTAAGAAAATATGATCATTAGAAAATTCCTAGATGAACCAGTAACTATGGATAAAATACTAGAGAATATGATCACTTATATAATTAATGGGCTGTATAATTAACTGAATCAAAGCCTCAAACACCTACATTGGGGGGTTATTACTGGAACTTCATATATGTCCAGGAACTAGTGTGGTTCGTGCACCAGTTCATTATGCAATAATCTAATCCTATGACCAATTATAGAATCATTGTATTTGTCACCAATAAGAACATAGATTATGAACATGAGAAATTAATAATTATAATAAACACATGTTAATCCAGAAAACAGTGCTCCGCATGAATAATACTACAGATAATGTAATTTAAGGAATACGGAAAGGGTCTTAGCTTGAAGACGTTTTCCAAGACATCGATTATGCCTCATCCTCGGAATCTCCAGAACTCATCATGGAACACTGGGAGATGATTAACACGGGAAATGACAGCTCGTGGAATTCTTCACACACGCTGCAAATCAAATTATATTCAGTAGCAACATATTAAGCTGCTAGACATCTATGTTCAAGAAAATTAAATTAGAGAATGGAGACTGATAATAACCTGTGGTTTTTTATAGTCGCTCTGCGTGACGACAAGCTACCCAGCTATAACCCCCTCCAAAATGATGCATCAAATGGGAATAAAGGTACTTAGCTAATAGGGCACTGTGTAAGTTAAGGCTTGCCGAAGTTCGCGTCCTAGGTTCAGGCGTCGTAGTAACGAACACGTGGTGTCGAGCCTTGCCTAGATGTTGACGCGCTTCTCTGGCCGGTCACGTTGTGCTACACGGAACAAATTAACAGGTTCCTGGCTGAATGTCAAATTAAATCTCTTGACAATTCAACACGACGCATAAAGTGACACTGACACCAGCTAAGTTGTTGTCTGCAAAGGTTCTTCACACCTCACAGTGGCGACTTTCGTCTCGCGCTCTTGGTGGCGTCTACCCGGGTGGCTTGGGTAATGGCGTCTCTCTCTCCCCGCTCCGCGTCCCGCATTTGCTACACAAATTATTAACTACGAATAATATCATCTATCGCAGTTGTGGTTGAAATGCTCGAATAAGGACGGGTTTATTATTCAGAGGAGGTAAATATTATTATTCGCCCGTTTTACGGTGGTAAACAAGCAATGGAGAGGAATTAAAGTCTCTCCAGGGCATTCACGCGTGACGTTAAATTTTTTACCAGATAACAGTTATAACTATAAACGCTCTATTTGGCATTAGTTGGGGATCAGTTTATCAGTAAATAATTATCACACAGAACACCTTTGTTTTATAGAGAATCAAACTCAATTTTCAGACACACTGGATATAGTTGTGTTTATTATAATGGAATCTGACGCAATACTGGCGTCTGGTGACGTAAGAATTCTAGCCTTATTGTACAGATGTAATTATTAGTACATGTGAACTCTACGTTTGGTTAATTTTAATTACTACAATGATTAGTAGATTTAGTAATAATTAATAATAATACAACAGTGTTGTATTAGTGTTGGAAATTTCCAACATAACTCCGGGGGGAGAATTCTAGGGTCGTAGTGTAATGTGGAGTACTGACACACCCATCCCGAAGTTAATATTAATATTAGTATATTAGTATGTTAGTATGTTAGTACACACATAACGAATGTCCCGTATTTGTCAAGGACATACAAGAAACTTAAGTCTTGCGGATTTCATGTTAAATAGAACATGTTATTAAAAATTACCTAAAGTTGACAATTAAGAAAGCTTACAATAAACTCTGAGACTGGTGTCGCTATGACATGTAATGTGTATGTTACAAAATCTCAACGTCTGCAAACTCTCAGGTACTCTAGATAAATAATGTTATTTATAGCCTATACAACAATTAAAGATTTAAATCACACAATTCAAACAACAGAATCTGCTGCAAAGAGAATGTCCTGGGTCACAGTGACTTGTAATGGTTTGTTACTTGACATCACACCACAGTATCATCATAGTTGTTTAAACTGGATGTAAAGGGATTTACTCTTGGTCAGAGCTGCAATAGGCTTGCAGTTTCCTCTTACACTGTTGAGCAGCAACTCTAGTGGGGCGGTTGCTCGGAGGATCAGAATTACTGTCCTCGGAAACTACTGGGGAAGCTAGTTCTGGTTGATACTCTCATTCAGCCAATTCGAGAGGAACCAGCTTCTCTAAAGTTTTTAGAGTAGTGTTGCCTCGGCATAAAACTTTCACTACTCTCAGGACACCTTGATGATCTGGATGAATGGCAACAATTTTGCCTATGGGCCACTCTGACCTTGGTCCATCAATGTCGACCAGTACTAGGTCCCCTGGTTTAATCTGTACTTTATTGTAAGGACTCGAAGCTCCGTAGTGGTACTCTCGTAGAGCTGTGAGGTACTCTCGAGTCCACACCTCATTCCACCTGTTAATAACCCTTGAGAGATGCTGGTAGCTTTCCACCAAGTCACCTCTGGTCACATGTGACGGGTCTACGGGGTCCTCTTCGGCTAAAGGGATGAGAGGGCTCAGTAGACCTCCATGGATCAAGTGTGAGGGACTCAGAGGCTCTCTCTGGGTGAAATCATCAGACAGGTATGTTAATGGGCGGTTATTGACTCGCGCCTCGATTTCCACAACAATGGTTTGGCGTTCGGAGTAACTGACCTTTTGTCTGTGTAAGGTTTTTCTTAAACACTTCTTGACTGTGCCTATCATTCGCTCATAGAACCCACCTTGCCAAGGGGCTCTTGGTGCTATAAATTTCCAGTGACATTGTCGTCTCTGCAGGACTGACTGTACTTCTGGGTGATTCCAGACTTCTCGCAGACAAGCTTCTCCTGCCACAAAATTGGAACCATTGTCCGATATCATCAATTTGGGACAAGATCTGCGAGCAGTAAATCTGCGGAAGGCCTGGATGAAGGCTTCAGCACTCATATCTGAAGTCACTTCTAAATGTACGCCTCTGGTTGTAGCACACGTAAAGAGACAAATGTATGCTTTCACTGGTATCTTATTTGGGTTGCCAGTGAGAAGTAAGGCTCCTGTGTAATCAACCCCAGTGGTTTCAAAAGGACGAAGATGAACCACTCTTTCTTCAGGGAGTGGAGGAGGTCCTGGGTAAGGACATACTCTAGCATCGTACCTTTTACAGATTACACAGAATTGAATTATTGACTTGACTGTCTGACGACCTTGAGGAAGCCAGTACTTTGTCTAAGGTCGGTGAGAGTATCTAACACTCCACCATGTAAAGTACCATATTGATGGTGATGTAAAACAAGAAGTTTAGTGATGATGTGGTGACGAGGTAGAAGAATTGGATTCTTTGTGTCCAGATCAATTTTTGCATGAAGCAAACGTCCTCCACATCTTAGTATATTATGAGTGTCGGCATCATACCAGATACCCAGAGACTTAGTTAATTTATCTGGAAGATTTTCATATTCGCTTCCATATGTCTCTTGTTGGGCACGTTTGATCCAGTAGAGGATAGGATTGGGAAACTTATGTCGAATTCCTATCTTAGCAAGAAAGTCAAACACATGTGCAGTCACTCTTAATAACTTACTTAAGTTAGAATAATTGTGAGGATCAATGGCTAAGATTCGTTGAGGTTCTGGTTCTTTCATGGGAGTGGTGATATTGGTCACTATGACTTGCGGCTTTTGTTTGGGCCACTGACCACCAACAAGCCATGAAGGTCCATTGAACCACAGCAAAGACTTGATAAGTTGTTTTATCGTTAATCCTCGAGATAAATAATCTGCAGGATTGTCCTTAGTAGGAACATGTCTGAATTTATATCCAGCAGATAACTCATGAATTTCCCTAACACGATTACTGACGTAGGAAGTCTTGTTGTTGTTGTTTCTTACCCATTGTAAGACTGCCTCGTTGTCTGACCACACGACAATCTCACCAAAGTGGATATTATTGAGTGTCTGTCAGGCAATGAGCCAATCTTACTCCCACCAGCAATGCAGTCAACTCCATTTGAGGTAAAGATCTCTTCTTAATGGGAGCAACTCTTGCTTTAGATGTGAGCAAAATTGATTGTGCACTATTAACTAAGTAGGCTACAGCGCCATATGCTTTGCCAGAGGCATCGCAGAAAACGTGCAAATTGGTGGGTAAGTTTGGTCCTGAAGCATTACGAGGAAATTTCAAAACACCTAACTGATGAAAATCCGTTGAGAGTATCTGCCATTTAGCTTGTAACTCACTTGGTAACGGATCATCCCATCCCATATGTTTCTGCCAGCACTCCTGCATTAGGAGTTTGCCCCTTATTAATATAGGACTAAGTAAGCCTAAAGGGTCAAATGGTTGACTGACAAACGAGAGCAATGTTCTCATGGTAAGGGTTGAGTTATCGGTTTGTACTGACTTGACATTCATCTCGTCAGTACTGGTGTTCCATTCCACGCCTAGAACCTTTAATTGATTGGGTACCTGATAACCTGGAAATTCTTTCTCGATTACCTGGTTGAGTAATTCATTATTTGAGGCCCATGACTGTAGTGGCATATTGGCTTCTAATAGCTCACGGTTAGCCTCATGGTAGATTTCTACCAAATTAGTTTGATCATTAGTTGTTCCCTGGAAATTGTCGACATACAAGTTGTCGCTAATGTCTGCCTTATAAGGGCTATTTGATTTCCTCAAATGTGTGTCTAATGTTGCTTGCAAAAGAAACGGTGAGGACGTAGCTCCGAATAATACTGAGGCAAAACGATATGTGATGATATCACTGTTAGGATCCAGTGGGTCCTTAATCCAGAGGAACTTTGTGTAGTTACGATCTTCCTCCTGCAAACCTACTCGGAGGAAAGCTTTGCTGATATCAGCAGTATAGGCGAAAATACCAGTGCGAAATCGTAACAGCACATCATGTAGCCTTTGGGTTAGGCTAGGTCCCGTTTGGAGACATTCATTTAAAGACACACAGCTTGGCTTTACTTTAGCACTACAGTTAAAGACAATACAAATAGGTGTTGTCAACGAGTCTTTCACCACAGCGTGATGAGGTAAATAATGACCTATTTTTCGGTCATCGTTATCAACAACTTCAATAAATTTACTGTTAAGTTGTTGTTGGATGAGTTGATGATACATGTTCAGTTTGTCTGGCTGCTTCTGTAGTCGTGCTAATTGAGACTGCAATTGTGAGGCTGCCATAAAATAATTAACTGGAAGTTGTGGATGATTCAACTTCCATGGGAGTCTTACCCAGTATTGTTTATTTTCATAGACAACTGTATCCAGATATTGCTGGTAAGTCCACATATCATCAGGGCTTGGTTGTTCAGGGATAATACCTAAAGTGTCTAAATCCCACAAACGATGTATTGGTGGGTCAGACTCAATATCTTCAGATATTTCTCTGAAACGTAGGGGTGACTGTTCCAAGCCTAGTCACGCCACTATTATGTTATTAGATTGTTGGTTTGTTGACGCTGGATTTTGTCGGAAAAGCACCGGTCCCGTAAGCAATTTGCCTCCAGCAGACGACAACAAATTCATTCCGTGTTGTCTGGTGCACCCAGTTATAAATTTGTAATAATGATCCGCGCCTATAAGTATTCCAACATCAGTGAGGTAGTCAGAATTTATTTTGTAATCTGCTAGCCTCATGTGGTTTCGTCTAAGATGTTTCGCAGTGCGAGCTAACCCTGTGACCTGCAGGTCTGTAGGAAGTTTATCTACTACTACCGCTTGTATTGGACTAGTGGAAGATCCAAGTCTCACTAATACCTTAACTACTTGGTATTCACGAGGTCCACTATTCGTCAAGAAACCAGAAATATTTAACCTCACACTTTTGGCAGGTTTTAAATTTAACTGCTCTACTAACTGTTGTGTAATGAAGGTTTTCTGTGATCCTTGATCAAAAAGACCTCTAGTGTTAACTCTAGATCTCCGGTTTATTAGTCTAAGTTGAGCTGTAGGCAGAGTGGTATTATTGCCTGACTCAGTAGCAAGTACATTTATTTCTTGATGCACTTTGCAATATTGCACTGTGGTAGAATTCGTGGAATTCTCCCCAGTGGTCATGGTTGGTGTAGAAGATTTTCTACATAAGGCGTAGTGATGTACACCTTGGTTGCATCTGTTGCAGGAACGTAGCTGCACTACACATTTTTTGGGATCATGAGAGCCCATGCACTTGTGTATTTCTTGCAACCTTTTAATCCTAGTATTATAAGTAGGATAAACAGAGCATTGGTAAATGGTATGTCCTTGATTACAGAACAGACACCTTCTCTCTTTAGTTGACTTGGTCTCTTTAGTAGACAAGTCATTGGTTATCTCAGAAGGAGACACCGAATAAGTACCTACATTTCCACTTCTTTTCCCAGTGGATGGAGTAGTCTTGGATTTATATTTACTAGACTTATTCAAAGCCTGTTTGGGTTTGACTGAAGTGTCAGTATTAGTTGGTTTAAACTCAGGTTTAATTTCATCATGGGTCTTCAACCTGTTAACCGTTATTCTCAGTCCCTCGAATATTTGGTCAAGAGTGAGAAACTCGGTATTATAGTGTGAGCAGAGCTCTGTTAAGACATTTCGAGGTAATTTCCTCTGCAAAAGTAACTTGATTGACCATTCTGAAGCTGGTATATCAACTTTAGTACCTAAGGCCTTTACTAGAGACTCTACTTCTAGTCTGAAGCTTTGAAGTAACTCTGGTCTACTATTTGGTGCATTCAGATCTAGCAATTGGTAATAGAGGGTAGCTATACTTAACTCTTTGTTGCAATAGTTCAACTTCAAAAGTTTTATAGCTTCCTCATAATTACTCTCATCGAGAGTTAGGTTATGTATGACCTTTTTAGCCTCTCCTTTGAGAAGACTAAGTAGGTATGAGAATTTAGAAACCTTGTCAAGAGACGGTTTCTTATGTATATGAACTTCAAATGAAGTCCAAAAATTGTCCCAATTTTCTGTATCTAATCCTAAAAATGTAGGTAAGTCTAAAGTAGGTAAACGAACCTCTGGTAGTTGGTTACTGAATTGAGACCCTGTGTTACTGGTATTGGATTTAGATTGTTTTGCTAGTTTAGATAGCATGTAAAGTTTATCTTGAGTCTCATCTTCATACTGGGAGATATCGTCTACAATTTGACTTACTTCATCAGGATCAGTTTCTGTGGTATTCAGTAGAGTAATATAAGACTGACTGGTAGATCTAACTTGATCAAATTTCAGTTCAGCTACTCTTACTGATGTCTCTAAGTGATAAGAGTCAATGGGAGTATCTTTAGATAAGCCCTCAGCCTTGTTAATTAATCTGGTCAAATGACCTTTAAGGCCAATATAGGTTCTCCTTAATTGCTCAGGAGTAGCCATGTTGGGCTTGGGTCCAAACTTCATGGGATTAGTATATGTATTACTAATGAAGCTTGGGTACTTGTTCATTAGTTGACAAGTAACATTAAATGTAGCCTAATTTAATATGGCTAATTTATACTCTACCTCACTTGAGGTTAAATGTACCTACCTAACAACAAGTAGCTAGATATTTTGTGCATTGTCTGAACTTCACCATTAGTTCTCGTCCGGTTAGCTCTTCTATATCACCATCAGAGGTAATGGGGATCATCCAGCAATACACAAAATAGATACATAAAATAATGAGTACAAGAGAAATATTATGGAGACACTCCAATCAGTTATCTCAAAATTTAATCCCACCCTGTTTAGGGTTAGCACAAATAGTATAATACATACACTAGTGACTAGCTTAAATCTAGTCGTGATAATTCCTACCTAAGAACTATAAATTTATTTAGTCTGGGCTTGTACCAAATTCAGCACAATCTCAGCCTAAATTCTACCTAATAAGATTGGTAAAGATTATTGTGGTGCAGTAAGGTGAATATAATTGTGCTGTATTTTTGGGTTTTTTGTTTTTATAAGGGTGCACTTACACACACAAGTGAAAACAATTATGTACAGTTAAGTTTGGCTTGCCAGCCACAGCCGTTTGTGATAGTTGATGGTGTTGATCAACTTGTCAACCACATGCAACCTAGACTCACCTGACAAGTGTACACCATCTCTGGTCAGGTTTTGTCTATAAGGTCTGGCTGTAAATTGGATATAAGTGGCATCCAATCTCACTCGTTTTTTCAGCCTGAAATTTATGTACTTAGCAGCTCTCTGGTAGTATTCTGGTGTTACTCCCCAACGATTATCTTGACTTTGTTGGCGAGGTTCCACTAACGTGAATACTACCGAATTACTGATGAGCTTGAAAGAAGAAATTATGGCTTTAAGACACTCCAATCAGTTATCTCAAAATTTAATCCCACCCTGTTTAGGGTTAGCACAAATAGTATAATACATACACTAGTGACTAGCTTAAATCTAGTCGTGATAATTCCTACCTAAGAACTATAAATTTATTTAGTCTGGGCTTGTACCAAATTCAGCACAATCTCAGCCTAAATTCTACCTAATAAGATTGGTAAAGATTATTGTGGTGCAGTAAGGTGAATATAATTGTGCTGTATTTTTGGGTTTTTTGTTTTTATAAGGGTGCACTTACACACACAAGTGAAAACAATTATGTACAGTTAAGTTTGGCTTGCCAGCCACAGCCGTTTGTGATAGTTGATGGTGTTGATCAACTTGTCAACCACATGCAACCTAGACTCACCTGACAAGTGTACACCATCTCTGGTCAGGTTTTGTCTATAAGGTCTGGCTGTAAATTGGATATAAGTGGCATCCAATCTCACTCGTTTTTTCAGCCTGAAATTTATGTACTTAGCAGCTCTCTGGTAGTATTCTGGTGTTACTCCCCAACGATTATCTTGACTTTGTTGGCGAGGTTCCACTAACGTGAATACTACCGAATTACTGATGAGCTTGAAAGAAGAAATTATGGCTTTAAGGTGTTTGATCACCTCAGCTGGATGACGAGTAGGATGGATGTCATTACCACCTAAGTATATAATGGTTAGATGGTGAGGCCACTCTAACACAGGTATTAGTGTGGACTTGTTATAAAAGTTATGAGCTGTTGCTCCTGGTGACCTAAAGATTCTTACTTCTGTATGAGGTATAGGTCTAAGTGTTGTGGGTAATTGACTGTGTCCCACTAGGGCTACCTTATACATGAGGTGAAAGTAGCAATGTATTGGTGTGACTTAGACTAACTTATGTGTTACGTTGTTGGCAGACACAATTAATTTGATCATTAGAAAATTCCTAGATGAACCAGTAACTATGGATAAAATACTAGAGAATATGATCACTTATATAATTAATGGGCTGTATAATTAACTGAATCAAAGCCTCAAACACCTACATTGGGGGGTTATTACTGGAACTTCATATATGTCCAGGAACTAGTGTGGTTCGTGCACCAGTTCATTATGCAATAATCTAATCCTATGACCAATTATAGAATCATTGTATTTGTCACCAATAAGAACATAGATTATGAACATGAGAAATTAATAATTATAACAAACACATGTTAATCCAGAAAACAGTGCTCCGCATGAATAATACTACAGATAATGTAATTTAAGGAATACGGAAAGGGTCTTAGCTTGAAGACGTTTTCCAAGACATCGATTATGCCTCATCCTCGGAATCTCCAGAACTCATCATGGAACACTGGGAGATGATTAACACGGGAAATGACAGCTCGTGGAATTCTTCACACACGCTGCAAATCAAATTATATTCAGTAGCAACATATTAAGCTGCTAGACATCTATGTTCAAGAAAATTAAATTAGAGAATGGAAACTGATAATAACCTGTGGTTTTTTATAGTCGCTCTGCGTGACGACAAGCTACCCAGCTATAACCCCCTCCAAAATGATGCATCAAATGGGAATAAAGGTACTTAGCTAATAGGGCACTGTGTAAGTTAAGGCTTGCCGAAGTTCGCGTCCTAGATTCAGGCGTCGTAGTAACGAACACGTGGTGTCGAGCCTTGCCTAGATGTTGACGCGCTTCTCTGGCCGGTCACGTTGTGCTACACGAAACAAATTAACAGGTTCCTGGCTGAATGTCAAATTAAATCTCTTGACAATTCAACACGACGTATAAAGTGACACTGACACCAGCTAAGTTGTTGTCTGCAAAGGTTCTTCACACCTCACAGTGGCGACTTTCGTCTCGCGCTCTTGGTGGCGTCTACCCCGGTGGCTTGGGTAATGGCGTCTCTCTCTCCCCGCTCCGCGTCCCGCATTTGCTACACAAATTATTAACTACGAATAATATCATCTATCGCAGTTGTGGTTGAAATGCTCGGATAAGGACGGGTTTATTATTCAGAGGAGGTAAATATTATTATTCGCCCGTTTTACGATGGTAAACAAGCAATGGAGAGGAATTAAAGTCTCTCCAGGGCATTCACGCGTGACGTTAAATTTATTACCAGATAACAGTTATAACTATAAACGCTCTATTTGGCATTAGTTGGGGATCAGTTTATCAGTAAATAATTATCACACAGAACACCGTTGTTTTATAGAGAATCAAACTCAATTCTCAGACACACTAGATATAGTTGTGTTTATTATAATGGAATCTGACGCAATACTGGCGTCTGGTGACGTAAGAATTCTAGCCTTATTGTACAGACGTAATTATTAGTACATGTGAACTCTACGTTTGGTAAATTTTAATTACTACAATGATTAGTAGATTTAGTAATAATTAATAATAATACAACAGTGTTGTATTAGTGTTGGAAATTTCCAACACCTAACACGACACCTAACACTGTACCTAACACGACACCTAACACTGTACCTAACACGGCACCGAACAATGTACCTAACACGGCACCGAACAATGTACCTAACACGACACCTAACACGGTACCTAACACGGTACCTAACACTGTACCTAACACGGCACCTAACACTGTACCTAACACGGTACCTAACACGGTACCTAACACAGTACCTAACACGGCACCTAACACGGCACCTAACACAGTAACTAACACTGCACCTAACATGGTACCTAACACATTACCTAACACTGTACCTAACACTGTACCTAACACGGTACCTAACAATGTACCTAACACTGTACCTAACACGGCACCAAACAATGTACCTAACACTGTACCTAACACTATACCTAACATGGTACCTAACACTATACCTAACACTTTACCTAACACGGCACCGAACAATGTACCTAACACGACACCTAACACTGTACCTAACACGGTACCTAACACTGTACCTAACACTGTACCTAACACGACACCTAACACTGTACCTAACACGAAAACCTAACACTGTACCTAACACGGCACCGAACAATGTACCTAACACGACACCTAACACGGTACCTAACACTGTACCTAACACGGCACCTAACACTGTACCTAATACGGCACCTAACACTGTACCTAACACGGCACCTAACACGGTACCTAAGACGGCATCTAACACGGTACCTAACACTGCACCTAACATGGTACCTAACACGGTACCTAACACGGTACCTAACACTGTACCTAACACGGTACCTAACACTGTACCTAACACTGTACCTAACACGGTACCTAACACGGCATCTAACACAGCACCTAACACGGCACCGAACAATGTACCTAACACGTTACCTAACACTGTACCTAAGACGGCACCTAACACCGTACCTAATACAGTACCGAACATGGTACCTAATACGGCACCTAACACGGTACCTAACACGTTACCTCACACGGTACCTAAGACGGCACCTAACACTGTACCTAACACGGCACATAACATGGTACCTAACACGGTACCGAACACTGTACCTAACACAGCACCTAACACTGTACCTAACACGGAACCTAACACTGTACCTAACACGGTACCTAACACGGTACCTAACACTGTAGCTAACACTGTTCCTAACACGGTACCTAACACTGTACCTAACACGGTACCTAACACTGTACCTAACACTGTACCTAACACTGTAGTTAACACGGTACCTAACACTGTACCTAACACGGTACCTTACACTGTACCTAAAATGGTACCTAACAATGTACCTAACACGGTACCTAACACGGTACCTAACACTGTACCTAAGACGGTACCTAACACGGTACCTAACACGGTACCTAAGACGGTACCTAACACTGTAACTACCATGGTACCTAAGATGGCACCTAACACTGTAACTACCACGGTACCTAAGACAGCACCTAACACTGTAACTACCATGGTACCTAAGACGGCATCTAACACGGTACATAACACGCCACCCAATACTGTACCTAATGTCGTGAAGGAAAGCTAACTCTCAATATATTGATATATAATTGATTGATATAAATTACTCGAAGGACCACCCTATTTTTACTGGAAAGGGAAACAGATAAATAAGCAATAGAAAAGGACTGAAATACCAGTGCCTGTGGATAATGTAACTATTAAGAATTATTCCTTGAATATTAATGGACTGTAGAATAAATTACTATTCAAGAGGTAACAATGTACGGAAGGTGCCACGGAGGAAGAGAGGGTGCCACGGAGGAAGAGAGGGTGCCACGGAGGAAGAGAGGGTGCCACGGAGGAAGAGAGGGTGCCACGGAGGGAGAGAGGGTGCCACGGAGGAAGAGAGGGTGCCACGGATGGAGGGTGGGTGCCACGGAGGGAGAGAGGGTGCCACGGAGGGAGGGTGGGTGCCACGGAGGGAGAGAGGGTGCCACGGAGGGAGAGAGGGTGCCACGGATGGAGGGTGGGTGCCACGGAGGAAGAGAGGGTGCCACGGAGGAAGAGAGGGTGCCACGGATGGAGGGTGGGTGCCACGGAGGGAGAGAGGGTGCCACGGAGGGAGGGTGGGTGCCACGGAGGGAGAGAGGGTGCCACGGAGGGAGAGAGGGTGCCACGGATGGAGGGTGGGTGCCACGGAGGGAGGGAGGGTGCCACGGAGGGAGAGAGGGTGCCACGGATGGAGGGTGGGTGCCACGGAGGGAGGGTGGGTGCCACGGATGGAGAGAGGGTGCCACGGAGGGAGAGAGGGTGCCACGGATGGAGGGTGGGTGCCACGGAGGGAGGGTGGGTGCCACGGATGGAGAGAGGGTGCCACGGAGGGAGAGAGGGTGCCACGGAGGGAGGGTGGGTGCCACGGATGGAGAGAGGGTGCCACGGAGGGAGAGAGGGTGCCACGGATGGAGGGTGGGTGCCACGGAGGGAGGGTGGGTGCCACGGAGGGAGAGAGGGTGCCACGGAGGGAGGGTGGGTGCCACGGAGGGAGAGAGGGTGCCACGGAGGGAGAGAGGGTGCCACGGAGGGAGAGAGGGTGCCACGGATGGAGAGAGGGTGCCACGGAGGGAGAGAGGGTGCCACGGATGGAGAGAGGGTGCCACGGAGGGAGAGAGGGTGCCACGGATGGAGGGTGGGTGCCACGGAGGGAGGGTGGGTGCCACGGAGGGAGAGAGGGTGCCACGGAGGGAGGGTGGGTGCCACGGAGGGAGAGAGGGTGCCACGGAGGGAGGGTGGGTGCCACGGATGGAGGGTGGGTGCCACGGAGGGAGGGTGGGTGCCACGGAGGGAGAGAGGGTGCCACGGAGGGAGGGTGGGTGCCACGGAGGGAGAGAGGGTGCCACGGAGGAAGAGAGGGTGCCACGGAGGAAGAGAGGGTGCCACGGAGGGAGGGTGGGTGCCACGGAGGGAGGGAGGGTGCCACGGAGGAAGAGAGGGTGCCACGGAGGGAGGGTGGGTGCCACGGAGGGAGGGTGGGTGCCACGGAGGGAGGGTGGGTGCCACGGAGGGAGGGTGGGTGCCACGGAGGGAGGGTGGGTGCCACGGAGGGAGAGAGGGTGCCACGGAGGGAGAGAGGGTGCCACGGAGGAAGAGAGGGTGCCACGGATGGAGGGTGGGTGCCACGGAGGGAGAGAGGGTGCCACGGAGGGAGAGAGGGTGCCACGGAGGGAGGGAGGGTGCCACGGATGGAGGGTGGGTGCCACGGAGGGAGAGAGGGTGCCACGGAGGGAGGGTGGGTGCCACGGAGGGAGAGAGGGTACCACGGAGGGAGGGAGGGTGCCACGGAGAGAGGGAGGGGTCCCACAGAGGGGGGGGAGGTTTCCAAACTTCATAAATGGGGGGGTTAATACTAGAAGTTGGGTACTGCTAGTACACTTCATCGAGGCTGGTTCTTCCTCGAATAAAATTAGTAACTCTTACTAAGATACAAATAAAATAGACATTTGATAATTTGGTTAGTAGTAGCAAGAATATATTGGATAATGATTAAATAAGAAGATTGTTCTCATCTAAAGTTCATGAGGCTATCAAATTATACTTGACTTCCTAAATCACGTAAATGAAATGTAATCTCAAATTATTATTAGGTTTCAACCGTTCATTAGTAAATAGTAACTAAATAAGAATAATTTCAGCTGCTTAGTTGTAACAGTGAACGGAGGTGCGGTGTCGAGATGGCGTCATCTGGGGCTTGCTGGAACACGTGATCCACTAGCGTAGCGTGGGAAATTGTTGCAATCAAGGCAGCTCCAACACACGCCGAAAACCCAATAGAGTGTAAAAGTTGTCTACACAAATTAGGTTATATCATTACGATTCAATGGAAGGGACAAATTGAATTCCTTGCGGACGTACTTGGCGTTAGGGGAAGTATTACGACGTAACGATGAACTAAGTGCACAGTAATAATATAGGGAGGTTATCTTGAGATGATTTCGGGGCTTTAGTGTCCCCGCGGCCCGATCCTCGACCAGGCCTCCACCCCCAGGAAGCAGCCCGTGATAGCTGACTATCACCCAGGTACCTATTTACTGCTAGGTAACAGGGGCATAGGGTGAAAGAAACTCTGCCCATTGTTTCTTGCCGGCGCCTGGGATCGAACCCAGGACCACAGGATCACAAGTTCAGCGTGCTGTCCGCTCGGCCGACCGGCTCCCTACAGGGAGCTCCTATAAAAATACTTGTACACTTAACCTGCTGATGTGGTTGCAATTATAGGGAGTTAAATATTGTTTCTATTCTCGCTGAATAACAATAATTATGAACAGTGTTCTTATTGAACGAGAAATGGAGACAAGTTTTGTTTCCTCCATGACGGTTTAAGATAACAGATAAACTGTTATATAGTGATATTTTAGTTGATAACTCGTTGTTATTGAATCACTAGTTGTTATATTATTAGGTATTAGTTCTTGTAAAGAATACTGATAAAGGTTGGGAATATTATTCAATTCTCTGGCATGTTGACAATAATTATGCCTTGCTGGATATTATCTGACGCAATACTGCCCCTCCATGTGCGGAGAATTTTAGTAAATGACGCGCAGACAGAAAATATTAATTTATATTAGTACTACAGTTAGTAGGGTTAATAGATACTATGCTTAATATACAATAGTGATGTATTATGATACAATAAGGATGTATCAGTGTTGGAACTTTCCAACACCTAACACCATACCTAACACGTCACCTGACACGATACATAACTCGACACCTAACACAATACCTAAGACGGCACCTAACATGATGCCTAAGACAGCACCTAACATGGTACCTAACACGGTACCTAACACGGTACCTAACACTGTACCTAATGTGGGGAAAAACCTGACTCCAATAACTTGTAATTAAATAAATACTTCGATAGCTATGAAGGACCACCACTTTTTGAGAAAAAGTGGAAAACAAAATGAGACAATGGATTAAACTGATCCCAAGAACTAGTGTCCTATGGATCTTAGTGAAACTGTATTTCTTATATAAATGGAGTCAAATTAACCTACACAAAATTGGTGGGGTTACATGCTAAAAGATTAATACATCCCTAGCATTATGCTGGTTCTTTACCAGAGAAAATAAATTATGAAAGTAAATAAGGTTGATTATATAATATTAATTGGAGGTAAATGTACCTCAATATACTACTGGATAGAATAGTACGGTGGATATAAATCAACGGGTTAATGTAACTGATCTCTTTGGGAGATCACTACTGTAACTACAGAGTTATTACTACAGGTAAAAAAGGGACAGCTTAGCTGTAAATCTAGAGAGGCGTAATCGGTTACCACGCTCCACCGACGACGTGTTGCATAGGGCAAATTGTTGCAAGTGAAGGTGGGGAAGCCTAGCACCTCGGTTGGCGTCGCCTTGGAACTGGAAGGCAATTACATTGTAGAAATCTTCTACATAATAGGTAACTACAAATACATCCTACATTATAAGGATAACTGTAGAAATCTTCAGCCAATATCTGTGCAATTTATATTCAAGCACTAAATTTCTTCTGCAGAAATAATGAAAATAATCATCTATTTAGATTGTAAAATTACTAAAGACACGTACGGGATTTTATTATTTTATATACGGTCTAAGGACAGCTAGCCTAAATGTTAACTGTAGCCACATGATAACAAACAGGTGAACCTAGCTGCCGAGCCGCGTGTCCGTTGATGTAGAGAACTGAGCAATCCTTCGTTCTCCAGCTGCTGCCTGAAAGGCGTTGACTATGGAATTGCAGATATACTAGTCTGGGACACGGCTATAATACGCCAGATAACGTGGCACCGCTCTACTGGTCGTGGGAGCGAAAATAATACGATCAAAACGTAGTCTCTGCTGCACGCCGTCAATGGCGTCCGAGTCGTGAGGTGGCTGGTGACGCTCTCCCGTCTTCCTCCTCTTCCTTATTGCGCATGCGCGGCTCTCGATAGACATCTCGAGCGTAAATAGATATATATATATATATATATCATATTTAACTAAGGAAGGAAGAGGTGGTGACTAGTATTAATATCACATTAAATTCTTCTGTGATAAAATAGAATTTCGCGTAACATAAATTGGCTTATTAAAGTTGTGCAGCTAATCGAGGAAATTAAAGTGAAATCATTTACATTAAAATAATTTCCTCTAGCATGTTTAATATCAACTAAATAAAGGAGTTCCAGTAAGTAGTAGTATACTACGAAATTAAACTTATTAGTAAGTAACTATTTTTAGTAAAGGAAATGATAAACTGGACTCTGTTATAAATCCAACTAAATGTGGAGAGAATTCATGTTACTGCCCGTCGTTCCTCACGTCGTCACTCTGACTAGGAAGAATCTGGCAATATGTTTAAAATAAATCATGATAATGGTTAAATCTACAAGTTAGTAATTTTAGTAACTACTTGTGGTTAATACAAAGGTTGCATAAAATACAAAGATGTATAAAACTGTTGGTTATTTCCAACACCTAACACGGTACCTAAGACGGCACCTAACACTGTACCTAACGCTGTACCTAACACGGCACCTAACACTGTACCTAACATGGTACCTAACACGGCACCTAACACTGTACCTAACACGGCACCTAACACTGTACCTAACACTGTACCTAACACGGCACCTAACACTGTACCTAACATGGTACCTAACACGGCACCTAACACTGTACCTAACACGGCACCTAACACTGTACCTAACACGGTACCTAACACTGTACCTAACACGGTACCTAACACGGCACCTAACACTGTACCTAACACGGCACCTAACACTGTACCTAACACGGTACCTAACACTGTACCTAACACGGTACCTTACACGGCACCTAACACTGTACCTAACACGGCACCTAACACTGTACCTAACACGGTGCCTAACACTGTACCTAACACGGTGCCTAACACTGTATCTAACACGGTGCCTAACACGGAACCTAAGACGGTACCTAACACGGCACCTAACGTCACTTAACACAGTACCTAACAGGCACCTAACATGGCACCTAACACACTACCTTGGACGGCACCTAACACGGTACCTAAAACTGCACCTAACATGGTACCTAATGCGGTACCTAACATGGCACCTAACATGTCACTTAACACAGTACCTAACAGGCACCTAACACACTACCTTGGACGGCACCTAACACGGAACATAAGACAGCATCTAACACAGTACCTAAGACGGCACTTAACACTGTACCTAAGATGGCACCTAACACGGTACCTAACACCGTACCTAAGACGATACCTAACACTACCTAAGACGGCACCTAACACTACCTAAGACGGCACCTAACACTGTACCTAACATGGCACCTAACACTGTACCTAACACGGTACCTAACACCGTACCTAAGACGATACCTAACACTACCTAAGACGGCACCTAACACTACCTAAGACGGCACCTAACACTGTACCTAAGATGGCACCTAACACTGTACCTAAGATGGCACCTAACACTGTACCTAACATGGTACCTAACACCGTACCTAAGACGATACCTAACACTACCTAAGACGGCACCTAACACTACCTAAGATGGCACCTAACACTGTACCTAAGATGGCACCTAACACCGTACCTAAGACGGCACGTAACACTACCTAAGACGGCACCTAACACTACCTAAGACGGCACCTAACACTGTACCTAAGATGGCACCTAACACTGTACCTAACATGGCACCTAACACTGTACCTAACACGGTACCTAACACCGTACCTAAGACGATACCTAACACTACCTAAGACGGCACCTAACACTACCTAAGACGGCACCTAACACTGTACCTAACATGGCACCTAACACTGTACCTAACACGGTACCTAACACCGTTCCTAAGACGATACCTAACACTACCTAAGACGGCACCTAACACTACCTAAGACGGCACCTAACACTGTACCTAAGATGGCACCTAACACTGTACCTAAGATGGCACCTAACACTGTACCTAACATGGTACCTAACAAGGTATCTAACATGCCAACTAAGGTGTAGCGCTAGCTGGACAAAGAGTTTACGCTATGCTATAATAATAACTAAGTTCCTAGCCTAGCTAAATTCTATATAAAGTAGAAAACTGAGTATATGGGTATCAGTCAATAAATGTAGTCAGTGGTATGTTTTAGTGAGTACAGATTCAACTTGCACTCAGCTGACCCTAACTAATGTTTCCTAATCTACCTAAGTAGAGGGTAAATGCAAATTATATACATTAGGCTACAGTGCTATAATTCTGGAGGTATAACTAAACACATATAACAATCTAAAGATTCTGAATGAGCAGTAGACCTGCTCAGTTTATGTACATCAAGTTACAGTACTATAACTCTCTGGAGATATAACTAAGCACATAATAACTTAAAGGATGAGTATGAGTTTATTCTATGGTGAGAAACTGTTTGTTTCACTACTGATAGTCCTCTGGTAAATGTTCACTTACAGGCTTTTGCAAAGTTCAATTTTGCTTGTGCTAAGATACTTCCTCAAACTGTCTCTAAGGTTGCTTGTGGGCAGAAACGAGAAAGGAGAAGTAGCTTAAACAAAACTGATACAACCCTGCAAGTGTATCACATTTAATGGATTACTAAATCCTAGTCCGGACGACTTGGTATAAATGCGGTCTTATCTGGAAGACTTACCCTAAGGTATGATAAATGCGATGAGGACTGAATGTGGTTAAATATTACCGTCGAGAATAGTTCTGGGTCTGCAGTGGAGTCAGTGACATTTGTCGCTGTGCAACCCGTCCTCGACTCAAGTCCATTACATCCAGCGGTCAACCCCACAGACGCATTCATAAATTATAACTTGCTGTTCATTCAAAACGGGAATTTTCTCAAGTATAAATTAATATTATAATATATTAGCATATTGTGCATATATAGGCATAGGATAGGTTAGGTTAGGTGTTTAGGTTCTGTTGGCGATTATTTGTATTTTTAGTACGTGGGTGAAGCATTTATAGCGTTGTGATTCGAACAAAATTCGTCAGTGAAGCACTTGTTCCGGATATGTTCGAACTTCAGCAGTTGTGAGTCGTGTGTAAATCGCTTTTCATTAATAAACAGGGGGTTTGGCGGGTGCATGGAATCACTTTTGGATCTTTGTTTGGAGGACGGGCTGCGCTGTGACGTGAACCATTTAGACTGCTGGTCACTAACTAACTTATGAGACTCATAGAAACTATCTCGGCTAATATTAATTGTACCAGATTCAATCTTTTCTTATTATTATTGGTGGTCAGCTGGCATAGGTTTCTTCAGGTTTAAGATTTTACCTTGTAAGTAAGTAGCCTCCTGCTGACCTTACCAGGTTCATTCCCTGTTGTCTTGTTGTTCTAGTAATGAACTGATAATAATAGTCTACCCCCTACTAATAGACGTACATCGGTGAGGCGGTCAGACGTTATCTTGCTGTCAGCCAGTTTGATTCTATTGTTCTGCAAAAATCTGGTTGTGTTCCCTAGACCCTTAACATTTAGATCAGATGGGATGTGATCAACTACTATGGCCTGGACAGGTTGGACATAACCGCCTAGGCGTACTAGTGGTTGAACTACTTTGTATTCTTGAGGTCCAGTATTTGTTAGGATTCCTGCTATGTTCAATTTCACGTTACTCAAGGGTTTAAATTTCAACTTGTTAGCCGCTTGTTGAGTGATAAACGTTCTCTGTGATCCCTGTTCGAATAGCCCTAGTGTAATGATCTTCGATTTCTTGTTATTTACTTGTAGTTGTGCAGTAGGTAATGCGACATTATTAAGAGACTTTGTATTAAGCACCTTAACCTCTTGTCGTGAGATTCGCTCACTGGCCGCCAGAGGGCCAGGACGTGCTCGTTTGACCTGCCAGTTGTCGCCTGGTGCTGAGTGGAGGCGGGTGTGGATTGTGGTGTGGTGCGCCCGCTGGCCGGAGGGCCCGGCTGGTGGTATGGTGGTTGGTGGTGTGTCCCGCGTACGGCGGGTGGACACGGCGTGCCTTGACTTCTCAGGGGATGTGGACTGGGCGATTGTGGAAGTTGCTGTCGTCGATGTGCTTCAAGCGGATGTCCAGGATTTGATAGGGCTGGAAAAGCTTTCCCCTACGCGAGTGGCGATGACCTTCTGCAGGAGCTCGCTGTACAAGGAGTTTGTGGCGCGCTGGGCCGGCCACTCTGTTCCAGTCACCGACACGGCTGTGTCTGTGGCCGTTTCGGATCCCTGGGGGGCCGTGCAGTACGTGAGTGTGCATGGTGTACCGGTGACGTTCTCTGAGGATGAGCTGCGGGTTGTGTTTGGAAAATATGGAGAGGTGCAGTTTCATCGTTTCAACCATCTGCGTACAGGTCGGCTGAGCGGGCTGCGTACGGGCGTTCGTACGCTAGGTATGAAGATTACGTCACCGGTACCGTCTCGTCTTCTGTATCGTGGGCTCTCGCTCAGAGTATTCTATCAGGGACAGACTCGTACTTGTTTCCGGTGTGGTGCTGAGGGCCATGTGGCAGCGAGCTGTGATGCTCCTCGGGCTGAGGCTCCCTCCGTTTTCTTGGAGGGTGACTTCCCCCCTTTGGAGACGCGGGGGGCTTCCTCATCGCTTTCTCGCCCTGGCGAGGTGCCTGGGGTGGTTCCTGCGGCGGGTTCAGCAAGTGCTCCCTCGGTCCCTGTTTGGTCGGGACATAGTACGTCTGCTTCCCCAGTGTGCTCTGTGGGAACGGGAGCTCCTACCTCGGGGGTTCCTCGTTCGGTGGTGGCGGAGGTGCATCCACGGCCGGAGGCTTCTGTGCGGTCCTCGGCTGCTGCTGTTGGTGTGGTGCCTGCTTCCCCTGCTGAAGATTGTCTGCTGCCCGGGGATGCTGGGGTGGTGGGGTGTGTGTCCTCCTCCCTGCCCTCTGACTCTGCGTCGACTCCCTCGTCGTCTACGAAGGTCGCCTTATCCAGTGGTTCGTCAGCTGCGATTGCCTCGGCGTCCGTAGTGGATGCCTCCTGTGAGCTGGAGTGTGCTCTCCCGCTTTCTGGACCTGCTCCTTCTGCTCCGGTCTCCGGGCGTGGTGGTAAGCTGTGGCCCCATGCTGTGGAGGTTGCTGCTGTGTGTGCCCGTGCTGCTTCGGCTTTGGGCCCGCCTGCGTCGGGTTCTTCTGGAGCACCCCTTGCTGGGGGTCGTTGTACCGACGATCAGCAGCCTCATGTGAAGCGCCGTCGTTCGGCTCAGGATACATCGCCTCGTCGGTTGTGGGCGGAGGGCGGTGTTGCGATGGAGGTTGCGGGCGAGGACATCGAGGAGGTTTCTTCTGTGGTGCCTCCAGTGACGACAGCTGCGCCTCCTGATGGTGGCACCTCTGGGTGGGTGGCTCATCGCGGTGACCGGGACCTGGTGGTCGTGTTGTCTAAGAGTACCTGTCGGGGGTCTTCGGCCCTTGTTCCGGTTGGTGGGGGCTCTGCGGATCCGGCAGAGGGCTCGTCCGTGGGGCTGGGTACGGCGACTGGCGGTGTTCATTGTGATCGCCCTGGGGTCCGGGATGAAGTGCGGCCTGTGTGTCGCGACGGGTTGGGGGTGTCCTGAGGTTGTTCCGATGGCGCCCTCTGTAGTTTGTGCGTCCTTGAATGTTCGGGGTTTGAATGCTCTTGGGGTCCAGTTGGGCCTGTTGGATGTTTTGCAGGAGCAACGTGTGAATGTGGCTCTCATACAGGAGCATAATGTGCATGATGTGTCTGTGTTGCAGTGTCTAAGCGTGCATTATCATGTGGTGCTCAACTCGCCGAGGACGCCTTTCGGGGGGACCCTTATGTTATTCTCTCATAAGGCCTCCTTCTCCGTGCTTCACACGGAGTTGGACGAGGATGGGCGGGTGTTGTTTGTGCGGGTGGAGTTTTTGGGGGTCGTGATTCCGTTTTTGACGGTGTACGCCCCCTCGGGTGCAGCGCGTCGTCGGGAGAGGGAGGAGTTTTTTCGGGTGGGGCTTCTTCCTTTCTTGCGCCATGATACGCGGGGCATGATTTTTGGAGGGGACTTCAATTGTGTGACGAGTGCGCGGGATTGTTGTAGCGCCCGTCCGCAGAATGTCTCGGGTGCGCTGCTGGAGGTGGTGCGTTCATGTGGTTTCCGGGACGCTGCCGTGCTCTTTGGTGGAGGGTTGTCGTTTACTTTTGCTGCACGTGGGGTGCGTTCGCGCATCGATAGGGTGTATGTCAATGGTGGGGAATGTACGGTGTATGATTTTCGCACTGTCCCGGTTGCATTCTCCGACCACAGTTTGGTGGTGGTCCGGGTTGGGGTACCCAGTCAGGTGCGGGGTGGTGGAAGCTAAACTGTGGGTTGTTGCGTTCTCCGCGTGTTTGTCGTCAGTTTCGGCGTTGGTGGGTCGGGATTCGAGCCCGGCGTTGTGAGTTTCTCTCTGTCTTGGAGTGGTGGGAGTGGTGTAAAGAGCAGTGTCGTTTGTTTTTTCGCATGGTTGCTAAGCGCGAGGCTGCTGGGCGCTTTGGGTTGCTGCGGTTGTTGCAGGCGCAGCTGTCGAGGTTGTATGTACGGTACGATGCTGGTGTTGATTGTTTTGATAAGATTGTGGACTGCAAGGCGCGTATATGCGGGTTGCGGAGTGAGTGGGCGGAGGGTGTGCGTGTGAGGGCTCGTGTAAGTGAGAGGGTCGACGGGGAGCGGATTTCTCCATTTCTTTTAAGTAAGGTACGGGCCGCGCGGGACTCTGTTCTTTTTACGGCCTTGCAACGGCCGGATGGGACAGTTGTTTCGGACACTGGTGGGGTGTTGCACTATGTTCGGCAGGAGTTGGCTGCGCTGTATGCAGAGGTGGCTGGGGACGCCGCACTTGCGGAGGATTTCTTGGGTCGGTGCCTTCCTGGGTTGTCGGTTGCGGAGTGTGCTGGTCTGGTGAAAGAGGTCTCCTTGGCGGAGCTGCTTGTGGTGGTGCGGTCGTTTCGTTCCGGGAAGGTGCCGGGTTCGGATGGTCTTCCTATTGAGTTCTATGTCGCCTTTTGGGATGTGT
Organism: Procambarus clarkii; assembly: GCF_040958095.1. Lineage (NCBI taxonomy): Eukaryota > Metazoa > Arthropoda > Malacostraca > Decapoda > Cambaridae > Procambarus > Procambarus clarkii. The sequence continues at coordinate 18,566,832 of NC_091194.1, forward strand.
TGGGGGATGTTCTGCTGGAGGTGGTCCAGTCTTGTCTTCGGGAGTGTGTTCTGCCTATGTCTCAGTGCGTTGGGATTGTGCGGCTTCTCCCGAAGTCGGGCGATCTACGGTTATTCTCAAACTGGCGGCCCATTACTTTGTTGAATGTCGACAACAAGATCCTGTCTAAGGTCTTGGCTGGTCGGTGTCGCAGTGTTGTTGCGTCTGTTGTCTCTGTGGAGCAGTTTTGTGGTGTTCCGGGTCGTTCCTTGTTGCATTGCAATGCATTGTTTCGAGATGTGCTCTTGTACGTGTCCGACGCTCGCTTGTCGGCAGCGATGCTTTGTATGGAGTGGTCGAAGGCTTTCGACCGTGTGTCGCTCGATTTTGTGTTTCGCGTGTTGGGGAGGCTGGGATTTCCGCCCTTGTTTGTTCGTTGGGTGCGTATGTTGTACGCTCAATGTTGTAGTCGGGTCTGTGTAAATGGGTTTTTGAGTGATTCTTTCCCTGTGCGTCGCTCGGTGCGGCAGGGTTGTCCGCTTTCGATGCTCCTGTATATCGTCTTTCAGGAGCCGTTTTTTCGGGCGATCAAGGGATGCCCGTTGATCGTCCCCCCCCGTTTGCCGTCGGGTCTTCGGTTGCCTATCTGCGGTTATGCAGATGATACCATCCTGTTCCTGGCCTCGGAGGGGTCGGTTGGGGCGGTCCAGGTTGTGGTTGAGAGGTTCGAGTTGGCCACTGGGGCGCAGGTGAATCGTGCGAAGTCCGGTCTTATGGGTCTTGGTGGGTGGTCCTCTCGCCTTGTGTGGGTGGGGTCATGGTTTCCGGTTGTCACTTCTATGCGGGTTTTGGGGCTTACCTGGTTCGCTTCCTATGAGAGGTCCTTGGCTTGCAATTGGGATATGGTTTCCCGGAGTGTCGGTGTTGCGATTGGGTTGCTGGCTGTGCGCCCGTTGACGCTTTATCAGCGGGCATTGCTTGTGAATTGCAAAGTTTTGTCCCGGGTCTGGTTCGTGGCTCGGGTTTTCCCCCTGGATCGTAAGCTGGCTTTCGGGTTGGAGCGCCAGGTTTATCGTTATGTGTGGTGTGGTCGTTACCACCCAATTCGCCGGTCGACGTTGGTGTTGGCTGTGCAGGAGGGTGGGGTGGGCATTCCTGATGTGTTCACGAGGGCTCGGGCGCTCTTTTGGGTCTCGTTGTGTCAGGGGTTTGAGTTGGGTGGGGGGCTCAATGGTTTGTGTGTTTATTATTGCTCTGTTAGGTTTAGCTATTTGGTGGATTTTGGTGTTTGTCGGGAGGTGGCGGTCTGTAACCCCCCGGTTTACTCTTGGGCGGTGGCAATTCTTCGGGAGGTATGCCGTTGTCTGGGGTTCCTGTCCTTGTCGGTCAAGGCGGTGTATCGGGTTTTGTTTCGTCGGTGGAAGGGTTTTGTTTCGTCGTGTTCCACCGCGGGTGGAGGGTTTGTTCCCGTGTTGGGATTGGGGGGATGTGTGGGCGGCGCTGGGGGCTCGGTTTCTGGCTCCGCAACAGCGGGAATTGTTGTTTCGGCTCTTGCATTTGTCGTTGGCGACTAATGCACGGTTGTGCATGCTGGGTTTGCGTGCCTCTGATGCGTGTGTGCACTGTGGGCTCCCTGAGACGCAGTTGCATGTCTTTTATTTTTGCGGGCGGTTGCGGGGTTTGCTTGATTGGTTTCGGGACGTGTTGGTTGGAGTTTGTGGACCTGGGTGTCGGGGTGACCTTTTGAGATTTTTGTTTTTGTCCTTTCCGCGGAGGTCGCGCCGTGTTCGTAATACGCTTTGTCTTCTTGTTGCTGACTTTGTGTATTGTGTGTGGGTGGGTCGGAGGGAGGGTTATGGGGTTGCTAGGCTTTTGGGGTTTTTGAGGGGTCGTTTGCGGTTCACTTGGTGGTGGGTGCAGCGTGCGTTTCCGAGCGAGTTCCGTGGTTGGTTCACGGGTGGGTATGTGCGTGGGGTTGCTTTTGGGTGAGTGGTCTTCTGTTTTCATCCTAGATCCCCGGCCCTCCGGTGGGCCTCCTCGGGGGAGTTGTGCTGGGTGTGTGTGTGGTTGCTCCTGTGGTTGTGTGTTCGGTTTGGTGTGTGGGGTTGTGTGTGAGTGTGGGTTTGCTTCTATGTTGGCTCCTGCGTGGGCCGTTGCTTGTGCCTTGAGTGAGTTGAATGCGGCTGTTTTGTTACTCATTTTGTTGGTTTGATTGCTGTTCTTCCTGGAAGTGTGTTTGTTTAGGGTACATGTATCTCTGTGTTACATTGTTCGCCCCGGATTCTTTCTTGGGGTTGTCATATAGTAGTGCCTGGGCCTTGGCCATGGTTTGTTTTTATGTTACTTATATGGTTTGTGTGCGATGTGCTTATGCTTTGTGTTATTTCTGTACTTGTGTGCATTGTGTATTTATATGTGTGTGTCTGGTTTATTCTTTATATGTTAGTTGTGTCTTTCCATGTCCGTATGCGTCCGTTTGTTGTGTGTCCGTTACTATGTTTATTTGTATTCAGACTTGTGTCCCTGGAGTTTCTGGGGTCTTATTATGCAATGTTCTCTTCTATGCCTGTTTATGATTATGTTTTTGTTGTTATGTTCTGTTCTTAGGTTCATGTCATGTATATATTGTGCTATACTTTGTATATTTCTTTTATCAAAATAAAAAAAAAAAAAAACTATGGCCTGGACAGGTTGGACATAACCGCCTAGGCGTACTAGTGGTTGAACTACTTTGTATTCTTGAGGTCCAGTATTTGTTAGGATTCCTGCTATGTTCAATTTCACGTTACTCAAGGGTTTAAATTTCAACTTGTTAGCCGCTTGTTGAGTGATAAACGTTCTCTGTGATCCCTGTTCGAATAGCCCTAGTGTAATGATCTTCGATTTCTTGTTATTTACTTGTAGTTGTGCAGTAGGTAATGCGACATTATTAAGAGACTTTGTATTAAGCACCTTAACCTCTTGTCGTACCTTACAGCACTGCACAGTGGTGGAAGTATCCTGTTCCACCTGGAGTGTTAGGCGATTTGGGCCTATCAACTTCACACAGTGCGGAATGATGTTGATCCTGATGGCACTTGTTACATATGCGTAATGGGGTGGTGCAGGTATTAGGATCGGGTTGCATCAAGCACTTAGTGCTCTTGTGCAGTTCCTTGAGGCGCTTTATCCTAGTAACGTGATCAGGAAAGGCTTGACACTGATAAATAATATGATTCTCTTGACAGAATAGACAGCATTTCCTTCCTGTAGTAGATGCAGGAGTCACAGTTTTGGGTGACGTATGGACTACAGGTTTAGAAGGGCTGACTGGATGAGCATCCATGCTGTTATTTTCTCGCACCTTGCAGCACTGTACTTATCTTGGTTATCTTGAGATGATTTCGAGGCTTTAGTGTCCCCGCGGCCCGGTCCTCGACCAGGCCTCCACCCCCAGGAAGCAGCCCGTGACAGCTGACTAACACCCAAGTACCTATTTTACTGCTAGGTAACAGGGGCATAGGGTGAAAGAAATTTTGCCCATTGTTTCTCGCCGGCGCCTGGGATCGAAGCCAGGACCACAGGATCACAAGTCCAGTGTGCTGGACTTGTGATCCTGTGAATGGCAGCTTTACTTGAGTGGATTTTCTATCTCTCACTCTGGGTTTTGAATACTTTGATTTAGTATTGTTGCACAGTGCAGCATGATGCTGGCCCTTTGACACCTATTGCATGTGTTCAGTGGGGGTCTTACAGCTGGTTGCATTATGCGGTTTGAGACACCTGGTACATCTGTGTAGCTGCTTGAGTCGTCTGACTCGGGAGTGTCTATTGGGATAACTTGTGCACTTACATGAGGAATGATACTGATGGCAAAACAAACATAACCCTCGACCTACAGCCCATTTAAGGGTCACCGGTTTAGTGAAACTGCAACTACAGGTTGTGAAGGTTTTGCTGCTTGCATATGCTTGCTGGTTTGTTTCTTAAGCGTAATTGTTGTACTTTTAGGTCTCACTGATAAATCAGTGTTCGACCTGTTAATGCTAAAGGAATTATTAGTATTACCTAAAGACTGTGTCACTTTAAGAGGGTCAGTTAAGGAATCTGATGTGGGTACATTTTCTGTAGATTTGGTGTACGCTACAAATGCCTAGTTTGCTTACCTCTACTTCACGACTAAATGCAAACTTTCTACGATATCCTACACGGTCAGGATGGTATTATGTTGATGAGATAAGACCAATAACTGGTATACGAGATTTATGATAGTCCTTTCTTTATCCTTGGGACCATCACTATTCTGATTCAAAGCTAGTGATTCAACTTCAGCTTCTGATTCAGTTTCAGTTTCACCCTTGGGTTCACTTTGGAGGCATAATGGTTCTGTAGCTTCATGTACTGAGTTTTCTGAATCCATAGAACATGTGGATAAATGTTCAGAAAACTGTTCAGTTTCTTTTTTTTTTTTGCAGGGATTTTCCTGCGCAGGCCCTAAGCCTCTGGCTGGCCCACAGTGCGGGCCCTAAGCCTCTGGCTGGCCCACTGTGCGGGCCCTAAGCCTCTGGCTGGCCCACTGTGCGGGCCCTAAGCCTCTGGCTGGTCCACAGTGCGGGCCCTAAGCCTCTGGCTGGCCCACTGTGCGGGCCCTAAGCCTCTGGCTGGTCCACTGCGCGGGCCCTAAGCCTCTGGCTGGCCCACAGTGCGGGCCCTAAGCTTCTGGCTGGCCCACAGTGCGGGCCCTAAGCCTCTGGCTGGCCCACTAAGTGTTGCTTGTTTCTGTTTTACTTGGGCGGAGTATGAGTATTTATGACCCGTATGGTCGCTTCAGTAAGATTTTGCCATATGTGTTTAACAACTTCTGCTCTGTTGAATCTACGTTGAAATCTTAATGGGTTTGTAACTGTGCACTGTGTTAGATAATGTTCCAGTGGTCTGTTGTGGCTGTAACTGTGCACTGTGTTAGATAATGTTCCAGTGGTCTGTTGTGGCTGTAACTGTGCACTGTGTTAGATAATGTTCCAGTGGTCTGTTGTGGATGTAACTGTGCACTGTGTTAGATAATGTTCCAGTGGTCTGTTGTGGATGTAACTGTGCACTGTGTTAGATAATGTTCCAGTGGTCTGTTGTGGCTGTAACTGTGCACTGTGTTAGATAATGTTCCAGTGGTCTGTTGTGGGTGTAACTGTGCACTGTGTTAGATAATGTTCCAGTGGTCTGTTGTGGGTGTAACTGTGCACTGTGTTAGATAATGTTCCAGTGGTCTGTTGTGGATGTAACTGTGCACTGTGTTAGATAATGTTCCAGTGGTCTGTTGTGGATGTAACTGTGCACTGTGTTAGATAATGTTCCAGTGGTCTGTTGTGGCTGTAACTGTGCACTGTGTTAGATAATGTTCCAGTGGTCTGTCGGGCATATCTCCACAGTGCCAGTTTTAGTTGATGTAGTGTTGGGTGAAGTTGTATTAGATGAGACTGTTGACAATGAAGTTTGAACCTGTATTATTGACCCATTCTAATAAGCTCGAAGGACCATAATTCTATTCGAAATGAGAGAACCAGTGGCTTATGGATCTCTATGATTAAAGGCAATTAAATTCTAAAGATTCTATTAATATACAATAAATGAACTGTAAATTCTATAAATTCTAAAGCCTCTTCTCACTACTCATTTTGGGGGTTTATTCTATAAGGTTAGTCTACGTAACGCATGTAATGTATAATAAATTACATAAATGATGAGCAGGCGATGAGTCACAATAACGTGGCTAAAGTAAGTGACCATTCGCAATCGACTTGAGAATGGTCCAGGACGGACCGAAACGTCGTCGTCCCTTCTCCTTCTAGTGTGTGGTCTGGTCAACATAAATGATGAGAATAAGAAATGCAACTATATAGATTATAAATCATACAATATTCAATGGTTAGTTAAATTGCAATGTTTGTCTACTAAAAACGAGAATGACAGCTTAGCTGTAAGTGGGTATCACAGCGTGCGTCTTGCAAATCTTATCCTCGTAGACGTAAACTTGTTGTACAGGCTACTCGTTTGTACTCCACCTGAAATGCAAATATTATGTAAATTTCACTCCAAACCTTAGAATCATTCACTTAATCGTAAATTCTAAATGGATTTGGGGGTCAGAAGTGCACTTACGTAGGATTATATGTTGTCATGCATCGTCATGACAGGGAAACAACCTAATTAAATTTTAAAGGCATGTAAAACTTATTAAAGGATACTTATTCCGTGCCGAACGTGGTGTACGTATATAATTGAAGTTGCAGAATCAGTCTGGAGCCTGTAGGTAGCCAGATGCTCCAAATTTGGACTGATGTCAATAAGCAAACTTCAGAACACCTACACAATGACAGCTCTCCTGTGTGTCTCTCCCCTTCCTTCTCGGATGGCGCATGCGCAATCGCTCCCAGAGCTGTGATCCTTAGTAAAAATAATATGGAAGCATATGTGTATGACGAATATTTACGTCATAAATAGATGTATTATGCTGCAACAATTATTTCCTCGTAATGCAGTCAATTAATTTAGACGATATTAAATGAACGAGAAAGATTTATAGTGGAGATACGGTTTATCATTCTATTCACTGGTGCAGCTAATCGTGTCTGTATAATTATTCCAGTAAAACATGATAGATTTATTAACTAGAGATGAATCTATTCATAAACGATTATCCTTAATAAAAGGGCAAAATAAGGCTAGATTCTACTCGATTTGTTAATTTTAAGAATTGATTCCCTGTGGTTGCTGACTGATGCAACATTGCCATGATTCTAAGAAAAAATATATATGACATACGCCTTAACTTTAAAGAATTCAACGCCTTTATGAAATGAATTCAGTATTACTAAACTACGGATTAGTAGTGTTAGTTAATTATGACGCCTAATACAGAAAATACATCCTGTTGTGCTAAGGATTAGTAAATAAGTGTTGGATGATTATGACGCCTAGTACAGGAAATACATCCTAATGTATTAGGGAATAGTAATTAGGTGTTGGAATTTTCCAACAGTATCTAACACTGTAACTAACACGGCACCTAACTCGGTACCTAACTGTACCTAACACTATACCAAACACTGTACCTAACACGGTACCTAATACAGTACCTAACACGATACCTAACACTGTACCTAACACTGTACCTAACGTGGCACCTAACACGGTACCTAACACGGTGTAACAAGATAAGCTTGGTTTAAGAAATTAAAGATCTCAGTCCAGAGGAGTTAAATTGTACCACATGATCTACAAAGTTGGAGTGGGAAGAGACTTTCTACCTGAGACACTAGCAAAGGTCATTTCACCAGAGATTAAGGGATTAGCAAGTAGAATACAAAATGGCTGTCTCTCTTGTATTAATTCAACAAGTGATGAATATTTCAATAAAAACAGTCATTGCTGTAATAACCAATCTGGTTTAAGGTCTTAGGTTAGGTTAACATGATTGTAGAGTAAAGATCAGGGTTCGTATACGGTCACAGAGAAAGTGACGTCAGTGAGAGGGTACTAGTTCGCCGGGGCGGCGTATCTGACGTACGAGGGGTCAAAGTTAGACGTCCGACGTACCACAACGTCACGTATTAGTAATTCATAAAGTGTAAATTCAGGGCACTACTCAATATTCTAATTGGAAATAGCCTTTTCCAAAATGCCTATAGAATTACCATCAGTTTCAATAGTAATTCAACCATCTGGGTGACCAGTAAATAAGATTAGTTTGTTACAATTAACTCTGCTTGGTAATTAATAGCCAGGCGGAGTAATACTAGCTAGCTTCAGTCTGAAGACAGAGCAGGCTAGCAGTGTTGGTTGGAGACATCCTGGGAGGTCAACATCTCTCTCTCCAGAGGCATGGCTGAACACCTGGCCTAGCTGTGGTATTTAAGGTAAGTGTTTTGTCTGATTTACGTACAGTTGTAGACTCCACATTATTTTTGGTATTAATTGCCTTCGTAAGGAAAATATTCAGTTTAGGAAGTGTTCGATAGGATGTGCTAATTTTTAGAATTTATGGTGTTTAGTGAAATTTACCCCAACGTTTATTTTACATTGGTGTTGGGCGGAAGCCTCGTGCCTGAGACTAGGCTCCCTCTGCCAGCCAGCGAGCATTATTTAACATCGCATATAATCCCTTTTTACTTTGATTTAATTTCCACACTTAACGTAAATCTTATCCCTGCTTTTCGGATAACTGGGAGATCCATTTTCGGGGTTTATGCCTAATTGACGGTATCCTGCTTCACCGTCAATTGGGGGAATTACTCTGTGGGTAGTAATAGCAGGTGGTGGCGGCGTAAGTCAGAGCTTGCAGTGTAGCATCGAAGGGTACAGTATCCTCGAGCCGTGATATCTAAATGATCATACGTTTAAGATCTCGAGGAGTTGAACTCAAGGTTACACAGTAGAACGTCTGTAGAATTACTTAATAACGACCAGCATTTAACGAGATGGGAGGTTATAGGCAGGCCCCCCGTTACAACGGCACCTAACACGGTACCTAACATTGTACCTAACACGGTACCTAACACGGTATCTAACACTATACCTAACAGCGTACCAACGACGGTGCCATTAGGCGTCGGAGGCAGGCTACCGGCGGGTCCTCAGTGGCTGGGTATAGGATATGTATGGTGTTATAGTGCCAGAATGGTAGGTGGTTGGGTTATCATTGATCATCACCGTGTTCTCCATGCTCCCCGCACCGCCTGGAGGCTCCCCGCACCGCCTGGAGGCTCCCCGCACCACCTGGAGGCTCCTCGCACCGCCTGGAGGCTCCCCGCACCGCCTGGAGGCTCCCCGCACCACCTGGAGGCTCCTCGCATCGCCTGGAGGCTCCCCGCACCACCTGAAGGCTCCTCGCACCGCCTGGAGGCTCCCCGCACCACCTGGAGGCTCCCCGCACCACCTGGAGGCTCCTCGCACCGCCTGGAGGCTCCCCGCACCGCCTGGAGGCTCCCCGCACCGCCTGGAGGCTCCTCGCATCGCCTGGAGGCTCCCCGCACCACTTGGAGGCTCCTCGCATCGCCTGGAGGCTCCCCGCACCACCTGGAGGCTCCCCGCACCACCTGGAGGCTCCCCGCACCACCTGGAGGCTCCTCGCACCGCCTGGAGGCTCCCCGCACCGCCTGGAGGCTCCCCGCACCGCCTGGAGGCTCCTCGCATCGCCTGGAGGCTCCCCGCACCACCTGGAGGCTCCTCGCACCGCCTGGAGGCTCCCCGCACCACCTGGAGACTCCCCGCACCACCTGGAGGCTCCCCGCACCACCTGGAGGCTCCTCGCACCGCCTGGAGGCTCCCCGCACCGCCTGGAGGCTCCCCGCACCGCCTGGAGGCTCCTCGCATCGCCTGGAGGCTCCCCGCACCACCTGGAGGCTCCTCGCACCGCCTGGAGGCTCCCCGCACCACCTGGAGACTCCTCGCACCGCCTGGAGGCTCCCCGCACCACCTGGAGGCTCCCTGCACCACCTGGAGGCTCCCTGCACCACCTGGAGGCTCTCCACATCACTTGGAGGCTCCTCATACCACCTGGAGGCTCCCTGCACCATCCGGCGGCTCCCTACACTACTTGGAGGCTCCCCGCACCGCCTGGAGGCTCCCCGCTCCACCTGGAGGCTCCCCGCACCGCCTGGAGGCTCCCCGCACCACCTGGAGGTTTCCTGCGCCACCTGGAGGCTCCCCGCACCGCCTGGAGGCTCCCCGCACCACCCGGAGGCTCCCTGCACCACCTGGAGGCTCCCTGCGCCACCTGGAGGCTCCCCGCACCACCTGGAGGCTCTCCGCACCACCTGGAGGCTCCGCACCACCTGGAGGCTCCCCGCACCACCCGGAGGCTCCCCGCACCACCTGGAGGCTCCCCGCACCACCCGGAGGCTTCCCACGCAACCTGGAGGCTCCCCGCACCACCTGGAGGCTCCCCGCACCACCCGGAGGCTTCCCACACCACCTGGAGGCTCCCCGCACCGCCTGGAGGCTCCCCGCACCGCCTGGAGGCTCCCCGCACCACCTGGAGGCTCCCCGCACCACCTGGAGGCTCCCGCACCACCTGGAGGCTCCCCGCACCGCCTGGATGCTCCCCGCACCACCCGGAGGCTTCCCACACCACCCGGAGGCTCCCCGCACCACCCGGAGGCTCCCCGCACCACCTGGAGGCTCCCACACCACCCGGAGGCTCCCCGCACCACCCGGAGGCTCCCTGCACCACCCGGAGGCTCCCCGCACCACCTGGAGGCTCCCCGCACCGCCTGGAGGCTCCCCGAACCACCTGGAGGTTCCCTGCGCCACCTGGAGGCTCCCCGCACCGCCTGGAGGCTCCCCGCACCACCCGGAGGCTCCCTGCACCACCTGGAGGCTCCCTGCACCACCTGGAGGCTCCCCGCACCACCTGGAGGCTCCCTGCACCACCTGGAGGCTCCCCGCACCACCCGGAGGCTCCCCGCACCACCTGGAGGCTCCCCGCACCACCCGGAGGCTTCCCACACCACCTGGAGGCTTCCCACGCAACCTGGAGGCTCCCCGCACCACCTGGAGGCTCCCCGCACCACCCGGAGGCTTCCCACACCACCTGGAGGCTCCCCGCACCACCTGGAGGCTCCCCGCACCGCCTGGAGGCTCCCCGCACCACCTAGAGGCTCCCCGCACCACCTGGAGGCTCCCGCACCACCTGGAGGCTCCCCGCACCGCCTGGAGGCTCCCTGCACCACCCGGAGGCTCCCCGCACCGCCTGGAGGCTCCCCGCTTCACCCGGAGGCTCCCCGCACCGCCTGGAGGCTCCCCGCACCACCCGGAGGCTCCGCGCACCAGCTGGATGCTCCTTACACCACCTGGAGTCTCCCTGCACCACCTGGAGTCTCCCTGCACCACCTGGAGGCTCCCTGCACCACTTGGAGTCTCCCTGCACCACCTGGAGGCTTCCTGCACCACCTGGAGGCTCCCTGCACCACCCGGAGGCTCCCTGCACCACCCGGAGGCTCCCTGCACCACCTGGAGGCTCTCTGCGCCACCTGGAGGCTCCCTGCACCACCTGGAGGCTCCCTGCACCACCTGGAGGCTCCCTACACCACCTGGAGGCTCCCTACACCACCTGGAGGCTTCCTGCACCACCTGGAGGCTCCCTGCACCACCTGGAGGCTTCCTGCACCACCTGGAGGCTCTCTACACCACTTGGAGGCTCCCTGCACCACTTTGAGTCTCCCTGCACCACCTGGAGGCTCCATACACCACCTGGAGTCTCCCTGCACCACCTGGAGGCTTTTTGCACCACCTGGAGGCTCCCTGCACCACCCGGAGGCTCCCTGCACCACCCGGAGGCTCCCTGCACCACCTGGAGGCTCTCTGCGCCACCTGGTGGCTCCCTGCACCACCTGGAGGCTCCCTACACCACCTGGAGGCTCCCTACACCAGCTGGAGGCTCCCTGGACCACCCAGAGGCTCCCTGCACCACCTGAAGGCTCCCTGCACCACCTGGAGGCTCCCTGCACCACCTGGAGGCTCCCTGCACCACCTGGAGGCTCCCTGCATCATCTGGAGGCTCCCTGCACCATCTGGAGGCTCCCTGCACCACCTGGAGGCTCCTCTCTCCATGCCGTCAAGAAATACGCGCTGCTGCCTCTACTAATGTGTATGAACTCTTCTCTAGTGTAACGCGTCTGTCATTAGTAAGTGTCAAGTGATATTTGTCACTCTTAATTTGCTCAGAATTTGTTCATTTTTCTAGTTCTTCCAAAGTCATGAAAAACATAAGAAATAGAGAGGAAAAAATATTACCTCTAAGAATGATCGCTGAAGGTGTGTAGCTTCTGAGAATGATCGCTGAAGGTGTGTAGCTTCTGAGAATGATCGCTGAAGGTGTGTAGCCTCTGACAATGATCGCTGAAAGTGTGTAGCCTCTGAGAATGATCGCTGAAGGTGTGTAGCCTCAGAGAATGATCGCTGAAGGTGTGTAGCCTCTGAGAATGATCGCTGAAGGTGTGTAGCCTCTCAGAATGATCGCTGAAGGTGTGTAGGTCTTGGTCTTTCTCTCTCTCTCATTCTCTCTCTCTCTCTCTCTTTCTCTCTCTCTCTCTCTCTCTCTCTCTCTCTCTCTCTCTCTCTCTCTCTCTCTCTCTCTCTCTCTCTCTCTCTCTCTCTCTCTCTCGTGAAGTTAAGACAAGTAACCAGAAAATTTCGCGGCGAGGCCCCCGCGTGACGTGTGTGTGTTTACTGACCCATAAATAACGCCGCCGTTAGCGGCCGCCAACCTTGAACCCGCGAGGCGCCCCACCCGGCCACATCATGGAACTAGCGGCGGTGTCACAGAACTAGCGGCGGGGTCATAGAACTAGCGGCGGCGTCACAGAACTAGCGGCGGCGTCACAGAACTAGCGGCGGCATCATAGAACTAGCGGCGGGGTCATAGAACTAGCGGCGGGGTCATAAAACTAGCGCCGGCGGCGTCATAGAACAAGCGGCGGGGTCACAGAACTAGCGGCCGCGTCATAGAACTAGCGCCGGCGGCGTCATAGAACAAGCGGCGGGGTCATAGAACTAGCGGCGGCGTCACAGAACTAGCGGCGGCGTCACAGAACTAGCAACGGCGTCATAGAACTAGCGGCGGCGTCATAGAACTAGCGCCGGGGTCATAGAACTAGCGGCGGGGTCATAAAACTAGCGCCGGCGGCGTCATAGAACAAGCGGCGGGGTCACAGAACTAGCGGCGGCGTCATAGAACTAGCGGCGGGGTCATAGAACTAGCGGCGGCGTCATAGAACTAGCGCCGGCGGCGTCATAGAACAAGCGGCGGGGTCATAGAACTAGCGGCGGCGTCATAAAACTAGCGGCGGCGTCATAGAACTAGCGGCGGGGTCATAGAACTAGCGGCGGCGTCACAGAACTAGCGGCGGCGTCACAGAACTAGCGGCGGCGTCATAGAACTAGCGGCGGGGTCATAGAACTAGCGGCGGCGTCATAAAACTAGCGGCGGCGTCATAGAACTAGCGGCGGGGTCATAGAACTAGCGGCGGCGTCACAGAACTAGCGGCGGCGTCACAGAACTAGCGGCGGCGTCATAGAACTAGCGGCGGCGTCATAGAACTAGCGGCGGGGTCATAGAACTAGCGGCGGGGTCATAAAACTAGCGCCGGCGGCGTCATAGAACAAGCGGCGGGGTCACAGAACTAGCGGGGGGGTCATAGAACTAGCGGCGGGGTCATAAAACTAGCGCCGGCGGCGTCATAGAACAAGCGGCGGGGTCATAGAACTAGCGGCGGGGTCATAGAACTAGCGGCGGCGTCACAGAACTAGCGGCGGGGTCACAGAACTAGCGGCGGCGTCACAGAACTAGCGGCGGCGTCACAGAACTAGCGGCGGCGTCATAGAACTAGCGCCGGCGGCGTCATAGAACAAGCGGCTGGGTCATAGAACTAGCGGCGGCGTCATAAAACTAGCGGCGGCGTCACAGAACTAGCGGCGGCGTCATAAAACTAGCGGCGGCGTCATAGAACTAGCGGCGGCGTCACAGAACTAGCGACGGCGACATAGAACTAGCAGCGGCGTCATAGAACTAGCGGCGGTGTCATAGAACTAGCAGCGGGGTCATAGAACTAGCGGCGGCGTCATAGAACTAGTGGCGGCGTCAAAGAACTAGCTGCGGCGTCATAAAACTAGCGGCGTCATAGAACTAGCGGCGGCGTTATAGAACTAGCGGCGGCGTCATAGAACTAGCGACGGCGTCATAGAACTAGTGGCGTCATAGAACTAGCGGCGTCATAGAACTAGCGGCGTCATAGAACTAGCGGCGTCATATAACTAGCGGCGTCATAGAACTAGCGGCGTCATATAACTAGCGGCGGCGTCATAGAACTAGCGGCGTCATATAACTAGCGGCGGCGTCATAGAACTAGCGGCGTCATAGAACTAGCGGCGTCATAGAACTAGCGGCGGCGTCATAGAAATAGCGGCGGCGTCATAGAACTAGCGGCGACGTCATAGAACTAGCGGCGTCATAGAACTAGCGGTGTCATATAACTAGCGGCGTCATAGAACTAGCGGCGTCATATAACTAGCGGCGTCATAGAACTAGCGGCGTCATAGAACTAGCGGTGGCGTCATAGAACATGCGGCGGCGTCATAGAACTAGCGGTGGGGTCACAGAACTAGCGGTGGGGTCATAGAACTAGCAGCGTCATAGAACTAGCGGCGTCATAGAACAAGCGGTGTCATAAAACTTGCGGTGTCATAGAACTAGCGGCGTCATAGAACTAGCGGCAGCGTAATAAAACTAGCGGTGGCGTCATAGAACTAGCGGTGGCGTCATAGAACTATCGGTGGCGTAATAAAACTAGCAGTGGCGTCATAGAACTAGCGGCGTCATAGAACTAGCGGTGGCGCACAGAACTAGCAGCGTCACAGAACTAGCGGCGGCATAAAACTAGCGGCGGCATAAAACTAGCGGCGTCATAGAACTAGCGGCGTTATAGAACTAGGGGCGTCATAGAACTAGCGACGTCAAAGAACTAGCGGCGTCATAGAACTAGCGGCGTCATAGAACTAGCGGCGTCATAGAACTAGCGGCGTCATAGAATAAGCGGCGTCATAGAACTACCGGCGGCGTCATAGAACTAGCGGCATCATAGAACTTGCGGCGTCATAGAACTAGCGGTGGTGTCATAGAACTAGCGGGGTCATAGAACTAGCGGTGTCATAGAACTAGCGGTGGTGTCATAGAACTAGCAGATTCATAGAACTAGCGGCGTCATAGAACTAGCGGTGTCATAGAACTAGCGGTGGCGTCATAGAACTAGAGGCGTCATAGAACTAGTGGCGTCATAGAACTAGCGGTGGTGTCATAAAACTAGCGGCGTCATTGATCTAGCGGCGTCATAGAACTTGCGGCGTCATAGAACTTGCGGCGTCATAGAACTAGCGGCGTCATAGAACTAGCGGCGTCATAGAACTAGCGGTGGCGTCATAGAACTAGCGGCGTCATAGAACTAGCGGTGGCGTCATAGAACTAGCGGCGTCATAGAACTAGCTGCTTCAAAGAACTAGCAGCGTCATAGAACTAGTGGTGGCGTCACAGTACTAGCGGCGTCATAGAACTAGCGGTGGCGTCACAGAACTAGTGGCGTCATAGAACTAGCGGCGTCAAAGAACTAGTGGCGTTAAGGAACTATAGCGGCGTCATAGACCTAGGGGAGACAAAGAACTAGCAGCGTCATAGAACTAGCGGTGGCGTCACAGAACTAGTGGCGTCATAGAACTAGCGCCGTCAAAGAACTAGTGGCGTTAAGGAACTATTGCGGCGTCATAGAACTAGCGGCGTCATAGACCAAGGGGAGACAAAGAACTAGCAGCGTCGTAGAACTAGCGGCGTCATAGAACTAGCTGTGGCGTCACAGAACTAGCGGCGTCATAGAACTAGCGGCGTCATAGAACTAGCGGCGTCATAGAACTAGCGGTTGCGTCCCAGAACTAGCGGCGTCATAGAACTAGCGGCGTTATAGAACTAGCGGCGTCATAGAACTAGCGGTGGCGTCACAGAACTAGCGGGGTCATAGAACTAGCGGCGTCATAGAACAAACGGCGTCAAAGAACTAGCGGCGTCAAAGAACTAGTGGCGTCATAGAACTAGCGGCGTCATAGAACTAGCGGCGTCATAGAACTAGCATTGGCGTTACAGAACTAGCGGCGTCATAGAACTAGCGGCGTCATAGAACCAGCGGCGTCATAGAACTAGCGGTGACGTCCCAGAACTAGCGGCGTCATAGAACTAGCGGCGTTATAGAACTAGCAGCGTCATAGAACAAACGGCGTCAAAGAACTAGCGGCGTCAAAGAACTAGTGGCGTCATAGAACTAGCGGCGTCATAGAAATAGCGGCGTCATAGAACTAGCTGCGGCGTAATAGAACTAGCGGTGGCGTCATAGAACTAGCGGCGTCATAGAACTAGCGGCGTCATAGAACTAGCGGTGGTGTCATAGAACTAGCGGCGTCATAGAACTAGCGGCGTGAAAGAACTAGCGGCGTCATAGAACTAGCGGTGGCGTCACAGAACTAGCGGCGTCACAGAACTAGCGGGGTCATAGAACTAGTGGCGTTATAGAACTAGCGGCGTCATAGAACAAACGGCGTCAGAGAACTAGCGGCGTCAAAGAACTAGTGGCGTCATAGAACTAGCGGCGTCATAGAACTAGCGGCGTCATAGAACTAGAATTGGCGTCACAGAACTAGCGGCGTCATAGAACTAGCGGCGTCATAGAACTAGCGGCGTCATAGAACTAGCGGTGGCGTCACAGAACTAGCGGCTTCATAGAACTAGCGGCGTTATAGAACTAGCGGCGTCATAGAACTAGTGGCGTCATAGAACTAGCGGCGTCATAGAACTTCCTGCGGCGTAATAAAACTAGCGGTGGCGTCATAGAACTAGTGGCGTCATAGAACTAGCGGCGGCGTCATATAACTAGCGGCGGCGTCATAGAACTAGCGGCGGCGTCATAGAACTAGCGGCGTCATAGAACTAGCGGCGGCGTCATAGAACTAGCGGCGTCATAGAACTAGCGGCGTCATAGAACTAGCGGCGTCATAGAACTAGCGGTTGCGTCCCAGAACTAGCGGCGTCATAGAACTAGCGGCGTTATAGAACTAGCGGCGTCATAGAACTAGCGGTGGCGTCACAGAACTAGCGGGGTCATAGAACTAGCGGCGTCATAGAACAAACGGCGTCAAAGAACTAGCGGCGTCAAAGAACTAGTGGCGTCATAGAACTAGCGGCGTCATAGAACTAGCGGCGTCATAGAACTAGCATTGGCGTTACAGAACTAGCGGCGTCATAGAACTAGCGGCGTCATAGAACCAGCGGCGTCATAGAACTAGCGGTGACGTCCCAGAACTAGCGGCGTCATAGAACTAGCGGCGTTATAGAACTAGCAGCGTCATAGAACAAACGGCGTCAAAGAACTAGCGGCGTCAAAGAACTAGTGGCGTCATAGAACTAGCGGCGTCATAGAAATAGCGGCGTCATAGAACTAGCTGCGGCGTAATAGAACTAGCGGTGGCGTCATAGAACTAGCGGCGTCATAGAACTAGCGGCGTCATAGAACTAGCGGTGGTGTCATAGAACTAGCGGCGTCATAGAACTAGCGGCGTGAAAGAACTAGCGGCGTCATAGAACTAGCGGTGGCGTCACAGAACTAGCGGCGTCACAGAACTAGCGGGGTCATAGAACTAGTGGCGTTATAGAACTAGCGGCGTCATAGAACAAACGGCGTCAGAGAACTAGCGGCGTCAAAGAACTAGTGGCGTCATAGAACTAGCGGCGTCATAGAACTAGCGGCGTCATAGAACTAGCATTGGCGTCACAGAACTAGCGGCGTCATAGAACTAGCGGCGTCATAGAACTAGCGGCGTCATAGAACTAGCGGTGGCGTCACAGAACTAGCGGCTTCATAGAACTAGCGGCGTTATAGAACTAGCGGCGTCATAGAACTAGTGGCGTCATAGAACTAGCGGCGTCATAGAACTTCCTGCGGCGTAATAAAACTAGCGGTGGCGTCATAGAACTAGTGGCGTCATAGAACTAGCGGCGGCGTCATATAACTAGCGGCGGCGTCATAGAACTAGCGGCGGCGTCATAGAACTAGCGGCGTCATAGAACTAGCGGCGGCGTCATAGAACTAGCGGCGTCGTTATAGAACTAGCGGCGGCGTTATAGAACTAGCGGCGGTGTCATAGAACTAGCGACGGCGTCATAGAACTAGTGGCGTCATAGAACTAGCGGCGTCATAGAACTAGCAACGTCATAGAACTAGCGGCGTCATAGAACTAGCGGCGTCATATAACTAGCGGCGTCATATAACTAGCGGCGTCATATAACTAGCGGCGGCGTCATAGAACTAGCGGCGGCGTCATAGAACTAGCGGCGTCATATAACTAGCGGCGTCATATAACTAGCGGCGTCATAGAACTAGCGGCGTCATAGAACTAGCGGCGTCATATAACTAGCGGCGTCATATAACTAGCGGCGTCATATAACTAGCGGCGGCGTCATAGAACTAGCGGCGTCATAGAACAAGCGGTATCATAAAACTAGCGGCGTCATAGAACTAGCGGCGTCATAGAACTAGCGGCAGCGTAATAAAACTAGCGGTGGCGTCATAGAACTAGCGGCGTCATAGATCTAGCGGCGTCATAGAACTAGCGGTGGCGTCAAAGAACTAGCGGTGGCGTAATAAAACTAGCAGTGGCGTCATAGAACTAGCGGCGTCATAGAACTAGCGGTGGCGCACAGAACTAGCAGCGTCACAGAACTAGCGGCGGCATAAAACTAGCAGCGGCATAAAACTAGCGGCGTCATAGAACTAGCGGCGTTATAGAACTAGGGGCGTCATAGAACTAGCGACGTCAAAGAACTAGCGGCGTCATAGAACTAGCGGCGTCATAGAACTAGCGGCGTCATAGAACTAGCGGCGTCATAGAATAAGCGGCGTCATAGAACTACCGGCGGCGTCATAGAACTAGCGGCATCATAGAACTTGCGGCGTCATAGAACTAGCGGTGGTGTCATAGAACTAGCGGGGTCATAGAACTAGCGGTGTCATAGAACTAGCGGTGGTGTCATAGAACTAGCGGGGTCATAGAACTAGCGGCGTCATAGAACTAGCGGTGTCATAGAACTAGCGGTGGCGTCATAGAACTAGCGGCGTCATAGAACTAGTGGCGTCATAGAACTAGCGGTGGTGTCATAAAACTAGCGGCGTCATTGATCTAGCGGCGTCATAGAACTTGCGGCGTCATAGAACTTGAGCGTCATAGAACTAGCGGCGTCATAGAACTAGCGGCTTCATAGAACTAGCGGTGGCGTCATAGAACTATCGGCGTCATAGAACTAGCGGTGGCGTCATAGAACTAGCGGCGTCATAGAACTAGCGGTGGCGTCATAGAACTAGCGGCGTCATAGAACTAGCTGCTTCAAAGAACTAGCAGCGTCATAGAACTAGTGGTGGCGTCACAGTACTAGCGGCGTCATAGAACTAGCGGTGGCGTCACAGAACTAGTGGCGTCATAGAACTAGCGGCGTCAAAGAACTAGTGGCGTTAAGGAACTATAGCGGCGTCATAGACCTAGGGGAGACAAAGAACTAGCAGCGTCATAGAACTAGCGGTGGCGTCACAGAACTAGTGGCGTCATAGAACTAGCGCCGTCAAAGAACTAGTGGCGTTAAGGAACTATTGCGGCGTCATAGAACTAGCGGCGTCATAGAACTAGCTGTGGCGTCACAGAACTAGCGGCGTCATAGAACTAGCGGCGTCATAGAACTAGCGGCGTCATAGAACTAGCGGTTGCGTCCCAGAACTAGCGGCGTCATAGAACTAGCGGCGTTATAGAACTAGCGGCGTCATAGAACTAGCGGTGGCGTCACAGAACTAGCGGGGTCATAGAACTAGCGGCGTCATAGAACAAACGGCGTCAAAGAACTAGCGGCGTCAAAGAACTAGTGGCGTCATAGAACTAGCGGCGTCATAGAACTAGCGGCGTCATAGAACTAGCATTGGCGTTACAGAACTAGCGGCGTCATAGAACTAGCGGCGTCATAGAACTAGCGGCGTCATAGAACTAGCGGTGACGTCCCAGAACTAGCGGCGTCATAGAACTAGCGGCGTTATAGAACTAGCAGCGTCATAGAACAAACGGCGTCAAAGAACTAGCGGCGTCAAAGAACTAGTGGCGTCATAGAACTAGCGGTGTCATAGAACTAGCGGCGTCATAGAACTAGCTGCGGCGTAATAGAACTAGCGGTGGCGTCATAGAACTAGCGGCGTCATAGAACTAGCGGCGTCATAGAACTAGCGGTGGTGTCATAGAACTAGCGGCGTCATAGAACTAGCGGCGTGAAAGAACTAGCGGCGTCATAGAACTAGCGGTGGCGTCACAGAACTAGCGGGGTCATAGAACTAGCGGCGTTATAGAACTAGCGGCGTCATAGAACAAACGGCGTCAGAGAACTAGCGGCGTCAAAGAACTAGTGGCGTCATAGAACTAGCGGCGTCATAGAACTAGCGGCGTCATAGAACTAGCATTGGCGTCACAGAACTAGCGGCGCCATAGAACTAGCGGCGTCATAGAACTAGCGGCGTCATAGAACTAGCGGTGGCGTCACAGAACTAGCGGCATCATAGAACTAGCGGCGTTATAGAACTAGCGGCGTCATAGAACTTGTGGCGTCATAGAACTAGCGGCGTCATAGAACTTGCTGCGGCGTAATAGAACTAGCGGTGGCGTCATAGAACTAGTGGCGTCATAGAACTAGCGGCGTCATAGAACAAGTGGCGTCATAGAACTAGCGGTGGCATAAAACTAGCGGCGTCATAGAACTAACGGCGTCAAGGAACTAGCGGCGTCAAAGAACTAGTGGTGTCAAGGAACTAGCGGCGTCATAGAACTAGTGGCGTCATAGAACTAGCGGCGTCAAAGAACTAGCAGGGTCATAGAACTAGCGGTGTCATAGAACTAGCGGCGTCATAGAACCAGCGGTGGTGTGATATAACTAGTGGCTGCATCATACAACTAGCAGGGTCATAGAATTAGCGGCGTTATAGAACTAGCCGTGTTATAGAACTAGCGGCGTCATAGAACTAGCGCTGGTATAGAACTAGCGGCGTCTTAGAACTAGCGGCGTCAAAGAACTAGCGGCGTCAAAGAACTAGCAGCGTCAAAGAATGTTACTAACCCGAGTCCATCGTCGGAGCAAGGAGCCGTGACGTCAACGCCATCTGTGAGTCCGCTCCCAAAACCCCCACGGAATGGACAACGCCATCTAGTGATGACGGGAATATGCCGGTAATAGGCCATAGATTCCTGTCCTAGTCGGCTCATGAAGTAGCCGCTGCTGACCTCTGGTGAGGTAGCGCTTAGACAGTGAATGCCATCTATGGAGCGAAAAGGTGAACGTTTGTGTCTAAGCCAGTAGATGGTATGTCCCAGTGGTTCCCATGTAGTGTCCCAGTACTGATGACGTGTCTGCTTTCACAGAGTCAACCTAGGACGGCTGTGATGTACAATGAATCAGTCTACCCAAGGCAGCCAAGGTCTCTTCACCAGTCTGCTTTGTAGAAGCTGTGACCCACCACCGGACGAACACTGCTGAATGTTCAATAATCTGCCTGATGAGTGGCAGTGACGGGATTCGCCATACCCGGGGCTGGCTGGTGGAAGAGACAACCCACTGCGGTGCCGACCGAGGAGAGTGACCAACGAGTTACATGAGGCTCCTGCCTAGGACTCGCAAATCTAGTATTCGTCGTGAAGTGGCCTAACAGCGAGGCTGATTGGTACCTGCCAGCTACAGACTGGACTGTGGTTGTGGGCCTTCACGACGGGGCACCCAGTGGGACTGTGATTTGGCTGGCCTGTGGCCAGGGTAGATTCATCGTGGGTTCTGGGCCACGAAATAGGAAACCAGGCAAGACTACACAGAGTGAGCGTCGTCAAGTGTACAGCGTCTTCAGAGGGAGACGAAGAGATATATTGTGTAGTAATAGTTCCCATTTGTGACTTTTAATTTATATATGGTGGTGGGAGAAGAAATATATATATATATATATATATATATATATATATATATATATATATATATATATATATATATATATATATATATATATATATAAAGAGATGAACTTGTGTATTTTAATGTACCTCCCCTGTTTATTTTACTTGCAGTACGGAGTTCACCCCTTGAAAGCCTCTACTAACTTGGGGCTGGAAACCCAAAACTAATACCACCAGAAAAGAACCCGGTTGCGTCCCATTAGGGCTGTAACATAACTGGCATCCCCAGCGGGATCCGACCCCTTGTCAAGTACGTTTGACAGGGGTGGTGACGTAGTGCAATCCCCGGTAAATAATTCCCCTGTTTGTAATTTTTAGGACGTTATATGTCCTGTGCAGTGTAGTGTGATCAATTGCAGTATTGGCAAGTGTGGTGCTCAACTGTTGTGTCTAGTGTTAAGTGAAGTGGTGTATTAGGTGCTCGTGCACCACTTAGTGACAATGGCGGAGAAAGTGACCATTGAGGATCTGGACGATGTTCAGGACTTTTTGAACAAGGAGGACTGTCTTGCCAGATTGAAATATCTGGGAAAGCAAGAACTTGTGCTAGTGAGTGCCTATCTGGAAATCAAAATACGTGAAAGTGATTCCCGTGTTGAGATCTTGTCAAAGGTTCACAAACATTTGAAGGCCGAGGAGAAGCAGGAAAGTGAGGCACAGAGTACAAAGGAAAGTGAGGTGGTAGTTGCCACTGAAAAGGAAGATAAAGGTAGTGACGGTGAAAGTGATGCGGGTGAACTGAATATAAGTTTTCTGTCAAAATGCGTGCCTTAGAAATAAATCGTGAGATAGAGTGGAAGAAATTAGAAATAGAATGGGAAATGAAAGAGAAGGAAATAAAAATGAAAGAAATAGAAATAGAGAAGGAAATGGAAATGAAACGTTTGGAATTACAAGAAAAGGAGAAGGAAAGACTACACGAGTTAGAAGTGCTGCGCTTAGGTGGTCGGAGGAAAACAACGGAAACAAGTAGTTTCGACCCGGTAAGGAATATAAAGATGGTCCCTAAATTCAACGAAAAGGAAGTTTCGAAGTTCTTCGCAGCCTTCGAGAAGGTTGCTGCCTCTTTGGATTGGCCAAAGGAGAATTGGGCCATCATGATACAGTCTGTCTTGACTGGGAAGGCCCAAATTGCCTACTCCACGTTGTCCCTTGATGACTCCAGTGATTACGACAAGGTGAAGAAGGTAGTGCTCATGGCTTATCAGTTGGTACCTGAGGCTTATAGGCAGAAGTTCAGGAACCTGAAGAAGACCTCGGAGCACACGTTCACCGAGTTTGCGAACATCAAGGAACGGCTTTTTCAGGAGTGGTGTGCTTCTCGGAAGGTGAAAACGAAAGAAAAACTCGAGCAGCTCGTTTTGTTGGAGGACTTTAAGGAATCTGGAGATCTGAAGACATACCTAGAAGAGCAGCAGGTAGAGATCTTGAGTGCGGCAGCCACCATGGTTGAGGAGTACATCTTAACGCATCGATCCTCTACTAGGTATGTCCCGAAGAATTACCCACGTCTGTTTGGCAAACCTCGTCAAGAAGAAGAAAGACCCGTCCCACAAAGTGCTATGAAGACGCCCCCAAGTAGTCCCCGAAGGACTAGTCCTAGCAGTCCAAAACACCGTAGTCCAAGGAGGAACGTAGTGTGTTGAACTTGCGGGTAGAAAGGGCACATTGCTGCTATGTGCCGAAGCAGAAGAAGTAACGGCCCACATAGGGAGGTAATGCTGATGGGTTGTGTGCCACCGCCAGCTGAAACCCAGTCTCTAATGACTAGTCGAGAAGGACCAGGATTGTTTGCCCCTCACACTTCAGGCGGATATTAACTAGTGATCATACTGGTAGATCAGTTGTAGTGCTCAGAGATAGTGGAGCAGCCCAGTCCCTGATCGTGAGAGACTCGTTACCCGAGGGAGTGAGTTTAGACGGGAGACAAAAGTTTGTCCTGGTTGGGTTTCCTATGACGCGGTACGTTGCCCCCTTAGTGCCAGTACATCTAGACTCACCTTACTTCAGTGGCACATGTGCGTTGGCAGTAGTTGATACCCTGCCTATAGCTGGGATTGACGTAATACTAGCCAACGACTTGGTGACAGGTTGGGACTACGATAATCTCAAGATTGTGGACGAGCCAGCTGGAGCAGCAATAAGGTCTGAGGTGACAACAAGAGACGGTAATACCCAGGTACAGGCAGATGTGAGATTATATAACATGTTTAATTCTCCCTCTCACCAACAGATAGACAGCATTCCGACAGATTCTCCTGATTCTTTTCCCGACAAGAAACATGGGGTTATGGTGACAGGAGCAACTGAGCAAGAGGAGAGGCCTCGTGTACAAGCACCCACGGATACCCAAGAGTCTGGAGTGAAGGCACATCAGTACTTGCGGTATGGCAAGGTACAACGTTCACTGAACTGGCCAGAGATTTCCCAGACATCAGAGGTATGTGAGGTAAGTGCGAAGGTTCTAGTGCCCTCTTTGGTCCAAACCAGGCTAATGGATGTAGCCGGCTATGGACATTACAGGCTCATGAAACTTATACCTAAGTTAGCTAAATGTTTCTTAGCGGTATTTTGTTTTATTCTTGTGTGTGCTCTAAGTAAGGACCAGTGGACGAACCGTCAGGTGAGGGCTCCTATGAACATCGTGGAGAGACACCAGGGATTAGAGACTTGCACTGTGAGTATTGCAGTCGAAGAAGGGACCTGGAAAATGATGGTTGATACAGGGAGTAGGAGAAATGTTTTTATGAGAGACTGTTCCCGACAGGTTGTCACCCCCCGCGTAATTGCTAAGCGTGGATTCGGTGTTAAACGGAACGTTGGTCGACCTGACGGTGGCAGAGCGAACACCATCTTCAATGTACAAGCAGCCCTGTGGGAACTACGTGTGGGCCTAGTAAGCGGTTATGCCGTAGGTACATGTTTAAAAACTGTAGCTGTTACTCCAAATCATTAGTCTCCTGTATTCCAGGTTCCCTTCTTCCTGAAAGACTACCGGACCGGTACAAGAAATGCCTTCCGCGACCAGCCACCAGCAGTGCCACAACACAGGGAAGTGTCGACTCACCCCAGAACGTGCCTATGCAGATCCTTACCCAAGACACGTGAGATAATTGTGCATCTCAGTGAGGTTGTTGGAAGTCACATCAGGTAGGTCATTGCCTATGATCTTCAAGTTTTCCTTGTGACTAGTTCTCCTGTTAGGGCAGTTTTGCGGACAAGACATCCTCGCCACATCAGTCCATTGTTTATGTGCGTCTGTTTGGATTTGTATCAACGTACTAATTTGGTTGGTTTTCTCTTTTATAGAAACCCAAACCAAATTCTTTTTGGTGGGGAGTGTTACGAACCCAAGTCCATCGTCGGAGCACGGAGCCGTGACGTCAACGCCATCTGTGAGTCCGCTCCCGAAACCCCCACGGAATGGATAACGCCATCTAGTGATGACGGGAATATGCCAGTAATAAGCGCTGGATTCCTGTCCTAGTTGGCTCATGAAGTAGCCGCTTCTGACCTCTGGTGAGATAGCGCTTAGACAGTGAACGCCATCTATGGAGAGAAAAGGTGGACGTTTCTGTCTAAGCTAGTAGGTGGTATGTCCTAGTGGCTCCCATGTAGTGTCCCAGTACTGATGACGTGTCTGCTTTCACAGAGTCAACCTAGGACGGCTGTGATGTACAATGAATCAGTCTACCCAAGGCAGCCAAGGTCTCTTTACCAGTCTGCTTTGTAGTAGCTGTGAGCCGCCACCGGACGAACACTGCTGAGTGTTCAATTATCTGCCTGAGGAGTGGCAGTGACGGGATTCGCCGTACCCGGGGCTGGCTGGTGGAAGAGACAACCCATTGCGGAGCCGACCGAGGAGAGTGACCAACGAGTTACACGAGGCTCCTCCCTAGGGCTCGCAACCCTAGTACTCGTCGTGAAGTGGCATAACAGCGAGGCTGATTGGTGCCTGCCAGCTACAGGCTGGACTGTGGTTGTGGGCCTTCACGACGGGGCACCCAGTGGGACTGTGATTTGGCTGGCCTGTGGCCAGGGTAGATTCATCGTGGGTTCTGGGCCACGGAATAGGAAACCAGGCAAGACTACACAGAGTGAGCGTCGTCAAGTGTACAGCGTCTTCAGAGGGAGACGAAGAGATATATTAAGTAGTAATAGTTCCCGTTTGTGACTTATAATTTATATATGGTGGTGGGAGAAGAAATATATATATATATATATATATATATATATATATATATATATATATATATATATATATATAGAAAGAGATGAACTTGTATATTTTAATGTACCTACCCTGTTTATTTTACTTGCATTGCGGAGTTCACCCCTTGAAAGCCTTTACTGACTTGGGCGGAACTTTATGCTATTCTCTATGCTCTTCGTCTCCTACTTTCTCGTTGTCAGTCTTCCTTTGTAGTTGTTGTTGACTCTCGTAGTGCCCTTATGGCTCTCGGGTCCTTTAATCCAGTTCATCCAGTGGTTGTCGAGATCCAGCATTGGCTGTTTCTCGTTCACAGTAAATTTAAGTCGGTTGAGTTTTGTTGGGTTCCCAGCCACATTGGTGTGTCTTTAAATGAGCGTGCGGATGCTGCCGCCAAGGAAGCTGTCCGCTCTTGTCCCATCTCTCGTAAGGGCATTCCGTATTCCGACTTTTACCCGGTTATCCATTCCTCAGTCCTTACCCGTTGGCAGGCTTCTTGGTTGTCTGTTACTGGTAACAAGCTACGTACTCTTAAATGTTGTGTTTCCTCATGGCAGTCCTCCTTCCACCGTAACCGGCGGTGGGAAACAGCTCTGGCGAGGTTACGTATTGGCCATACTCGCTTAACCCATGGTCACTTGATGGAGCGCCGCCCTGCTCCTTATTGTCCTAGTTGCATTGTCCCTCTTACGGTCGTGCATGTCCTTCTTGAATGTCCTGACTTCCAGGACGAGCGTATGTCTTGCTTTCCGACCGCCCCTCGCGGTCGCCTGTCCCTCGATAGAATTCTTGGTGACTCGGATACTTTTGATATCGTTCGCCTTATGCGTTTTTGTTCTCGTATTGGCATCCTTGGTGATATTTAGCGCCCTCTGATTATTTTGCGTCTTTGATGGTGCTACATAGCCTTCCCGGTTTGATGCCTTCTTTTGATAATTACTTACTTACTTTACTGACTTGGGGCTGGATACCCAAAACTAATACCATCAGAAAAGAACCTGGTTGCATCCCATTAGGGCCGTAACAAAGAACTAGCAGCGTCATAGAACTAGCGGCGTCATAGAACTAACGGCGGCGTCATAGAACTAGCAGTGGCACCATAGAACTAGCAGCGTCAAAGAACTAGCGGCGCCAAAGAACGAGCGGCGTGAAAGACCTAACGGCGTCAAAGAACTAGCGGCGTTATAGAACTAGCGGCGTCACTGAACTAGCGGCGTCAAAGAACTAACGGCGTCAAAGAACTAGCGGCGTCATAGAACTAGCGGCGTTATAGAACTAGCGGGGTCAGATCTAGCGGGGTCATAGAACTAGTGGGGTCATAGAACTAGTGGTGGCGTCATAGAACTAGCGGTGGCGTCATAGAACTAGCGGTGGCGTCATAGAACTAGCGGTGGCGTCATAGAACTAGCGGTGGCGTCATAAAACTAGCAGCGTAATAGAACTAGCGTTGGCGTCATAGAACTAGCGGTGGCGTCATAGAACTAGCGGTGGCGTCATAGAACTAGCGGTGGCGTCATAAAACTAGCAGCGTCATAGAACTAGCGGCGTCATAGAACTAGCGGCGTCATTGAACTAGCGGTGTCATAGAACTAGCGGTGTCATAGAACTAGCGGCGTCGTAGAACTAGCGGCGTCCTAGAACTAGCGGCGTCATAGAACTAGCGGCGTCATAGAACTAGCGGCGTCATAGAACTAGCGGCGTCATTGAACTAGCGGTGTCATAGAACTAGCGGTGTCGTAGAACTAGCGGCGTCGTAGAACTAGCGGCGTCATAGAACTAGCGGCGTCATAGAACTAGCGGCGTCATAGAACTAGCGGCGTCATAGAACTAGCGGCGTCATTGAACTAGCGGTGTCATAGAACTAGCGGTGTCATAGAACTAGTGGGGTCGTAGAACTAGCGGCGTCATTGAACTAGAGGCGTCATAGAACTAGCGGCGTCATTGAACTAGCAGCGTCATAGAACTAGCGGCGTCATAGAACTAGCGGCGGCGTCATAGAACTAGCGGCACCATAGAACTAGCGGCGTCATAGAACTAGCAGCGTCATTGAACTAGCGGCGTCATAGAACTAGCGGCGACATTGAACTAGCGGCGTCATAGAACTAGCGGCGTCATAGAACTAGCAGCGTCATAGAACTAGCGGCGGCGACATAGAACTAGCGGCGTCATAGAACTAGCAGCGTCATTGAACTAGCGGCGTCATAGAACTAGCGGCGTCATTGAACTAGCGGCGTCATAGAACTAGCGGCGGCGACATAGAACTAGCGGCGGCGTCATAGAACTAGCGGCGGCGACATAGAACTAGCGGCGGCGTCATAGAACTAGCGGCGGCGTCATAGAACTAGCGGCGACGTCATAGAACTAGCGGCGGCGTCATAGAACTAGAGGCGGCGTCATAGAACTAGCGGCGGCGTCATAGAACTAGCGGCGTCATAGAACTAGCGGCGGTGTCATAGAACTAGCGGCGTCATTGAACTAGCGGCGGCGTCACAGAAATAGCGGCGGCGTCATAGAACTAGCGGCGGCGTCATAGAACTAGCGGCGTCATAGAACTAGCGGCGTCACAGAACTAGCGGCGGGGTCATAGAACTAGTGGCGGCGTCATAGAACTAGCGGCGTCACAGAACTAGCGGCGGGGTCATAGAACTAGCGGCGTCACAGAACTAGCGGCGGGGTCATAGAACTAGTGGCGGCGTCATAGAACTAGCGGCGTCATAGAACTAGCGGCGTCATTGAACTAGCGGCGGCGTCATAGAACTAGCGGCGGCGTCATAGACCTAGCGGCGGGGTCATAGAACTAGCGGCGGGGTCATAGAACTAGCGGCGGGGTCATAGACCTAGCGGCGGCGTCATAGACCTAGCGGCGGGGTCATAGAACTAGCGGCGGCGTCATAGAACTAGCGGCGGCGTCATAGACCTAGCGGCGGGGTCATAGAACTAGCGGCGGGGTCATAGAACTAGCGGCGGCGTCATAGAACTAGCGGCGGCGTCATAGAACTAGCGACGGGGTCATAGAACTAGCGGCGGCGTCATAGAACTAGCGGCGGCGTCATAGAACTAGCGGCGGCGTCATAGAACTAGCGGCGGTGTCATAGAACTAGCGGCGTCATAGAACTAGCGGCGTCATAGAACTAGCGGCGGCGTCACAGAACTAGCGGCGGTGTCATAGAACTAGCGGCGTCATAGAACTAGCGGCGGCGTCATAGAACTAGCGGCGTCATTGAACTAGCGGTGGCGTCATAGAACTAGCGGCGGCGTCATAGACCTAGCGGCGGGGTCATAGAACTAGCGGCGGGGTCATAGAACTAGCAGCGGCGTCATAGAACTAGCGGCGGCGTCATAGAACTAGCGGCGGTGTCATAGAACTAGCGGCGGCGTCATAGAACTAGCGGCGGGGTCATAGAACTAGCGGCGTCATTGAACTAGCGGTGGCGTCATAGAACTAGCGGCGGCGTCATAGACCTAGCGGCGGGGTCATAGAACTAGCGGCGGGGTCATAGAACTAGCGGCGTCATAGAACTAGCGGCGGCGTCATAGAACTAGCGGCACCATACCATAGAACTAGCGGCGTCATAGAACTAGCAGCGTCATTGAACTAGCGGCGTCATAGAACTAGCGGCGACATTGAACTAGCGGCGTCATAGAACTAGCGGCGTCATAGAACTAGCAGCGTCATAGAACTAGCGGCGGCGACATAGAACTAGCGGCGTCATAGAACTAGCAGCGTCATTGAACTAGCGGCGTCATAGAACTAGCGGCGTCATTGAACTAGCGGCGGCGACATAGAACTAGCGGCGGCGTCATAGAACTAGCGGCGGCGTCATAGAACTAGCGGCGGCGTCATAGAACTAGCGGCGGCGTCATAGAACTAGCGGCGGCGTCATAGAACTAGCGGCGGCGTCATAGAACTAGAGGCGGCGTCATAGAACTAGCGGCGGCGTCATAGAACTAGCGGCGTCATAGAACTAGCGGCGGTGTCATAGAACTAGCGGCGTCATTGAACTAGCGGCGGCGTCACAGAAATAGCGGCGGCGTCATAGAACTAGCGGCGGCGTCATAGAACTAGCGGCGGCGTCATAGAACTAGCGGCGTCACAGAACTAGCGGCGGGGTCATAGAACTAGTGGCGGCGTCATAGAACTAGCGGCGTCACAGAACTAGCGGCGGGGTAATAGAACTAGCGGCGTCACAGAACTAGCGGCGGGGTCATAGAACTAGTGGCGGCGTCATAGAACTAGCGGCGTCATAGAACTAGCGGCGTCATTGAACTAGCGGCGGCGTCATAGAACTAGCGGCGGCGTCATAGACCTAGCGGCGGGGTCATAGAACTAGCGGCGGGGTCATAGAACTAGCGGCGGGGTCATAGACTTAGCGGCGGCGTCATAGACCTAGCGGCGGGGTCATAGAACTAGCGGCGGCGTCATAGAACTAGTGGCGGCGTCATAGACCTTGCGGCGGGGTCATAGAACTAGCGGCGGGGTCATAGAACTAGCGGCGGCGTCATAGAACTAGCGGCGGCGTCATAGAACTAGCGGCGGCGTCATAGAACTAGCGGCGGTGTCATAGAACTAGCGGCGTCATAGAACTAGCGGCGGCGTCACAGAACTAGCGGCGGTGTCATAGAACTAGCGGCGTCATAGAGCTAGCGGCGGCGTCATAGAACTAGCGGCGTCATTGAACTAGCGGTGGCGTCATAGAACTAGCGGCGGCGTCATAGACCTAGCGGCGGGGTCATAGACCTAGCGGCGGGGTCATAGACCTAGCGGCGGGGTCATAGAACTAGCGGCGGCGTCATAGAACTAGCGGCGGCGTCATAGAACTAGCGGCGGCGTCATAGAACTAGCGGCGGGGTCATAGAACTAGCGGCGGCGTCATAGAACTAGCGGCGGGGTCATAGAACTAGCGGCGGCGTCATAGAACTAGCGTCGGCGTCATAGAACTAGCGGCGGCGTCACAGAACTAGCGGCGGGGTCATAGAACTAGCGGCGGCGTCATAGAACTAGCGGCGTCATATAACTGGCTATGGCGTCATAGAACTAGCGGCGGTGTCATTTAACTAGCGGCGTCATAGAACTAGCGGCGGTGTCACAGAACTAGCGGCGGGGTCATAGAACTAGTGGCGGCGTCATTTAACTAGCGGCGTCATTTAACTAGCGGCGTCATAGAACTAGCGGCGGCGTCACAGAACTAGCGGCGGGGTCATAGAACTAGCGGCGGCGTCATAGAACTAGCGGCGTCATATAACTAGCGGTGGCGTCATAGAACTAGCGGCGGCGTCATAGAATTAGCGGCGGCGTCATAGAACTAGCGGCGGTGTCATAGAACTAGCGGCGGTGTCATTGAACTAGCGGCGGCGTCATTGAACTAGCGGCGGCGTCATAGAACTAGCGGCGGCGTCATTGAACTAGCGGCGGTGTCATAGAACTAGCGGCGGTGTCATTGAACTAGCGGCGGCGTCATTGAACTAGCGGCGGTGTCATAGAACTAGCGGCGGCGTCATAGAACTAGCGGCGGTGTCATTGAACTAGCGGCGGCGTCATTGAACTAGCGGCGGCGTCATAGAACTAGCGGCGGCGTCATAGAACTAGCGGCGGTGTCATAGAACTAGCGGCGTCATATAACTAGCGGTGGCGACATAGAACTAGCGGGGTCATAGAACTAGCGGTGGAGTCATAGAACTAGCGGGGTCATAGCCATAGCGGCGTCATAGAACTAGCGGTGGTGTCATAGAACTAGCGGTGGGTTCATATAACTAGCGGTCGCGTCATAGAACTAGCGGTGCCGTATGTCTAAGGCTGGAGGCCGGACGCTAAGGGCTAGCCTCACCCATCTTTGCAGGGTGAATGGGCTGGGATACTGTACGGACATAGGTTGGGGGTTGGGAGGGGTCGGTTCTATAAAAAAGGGGATCGGGGTGGCACGGACATGAATAGCCCGTGCCACCTCTTGGATGACTTAATCTTTATTAATCACCAATCAATCAATCGGTTAAGGGGGCAGAGAGACTTGGGCGCCACCGGGTAGCCCCTCAGTATTATTAGAACGAAACTCATTTATTAAAGTTATTCTGAATGCTTATGTCCACAGGTTATCAGCCCATGTGTAAACATTATTC
The DNA here is from genome assembly GCF_040958095.1 of Procambarus clarkii. Lineage (NCBI taxonomy): Eukaryota > Metazoa > Arthropoda > Malacostraca > Decapoda > Cambaridae > Procambarus > Procambarus clarkii. The sequence goes on from NC_091194.1 coordinate 18,598,723, forward strand.
TCTATGCATATAAAATAATTTTTATCAAGGTATTTATATTTCCAAATTTATGTAATAATATTGGTCAATTTTCTATGTTAATATTTATAATTTTATTTATATAAATTTATTGATTTTACATATTCATTTGTAGGGTAATTAATTTATATATTTGATTTTTATTTATATTTCTTGCATAGCGTCATGGCACGGTTAAGCCTTCAACTCTGCTGTCATAACTATGGTGAAAACGTCTCCTCTGGGGTCATGACAGCAACCGGAACCGTCGCCGATTAAGGTAACTGTTGTTTCTTGTGAGCGGAGCAGTTCACGCCGCTATCATCCCACCATTGTTCCATAAACGTGGAACCTCTTTTTGTCTTCCCGCTCCTGGCGCAATGGCGTGTAAGTTGTTGTCTGAAGGCCATTGACTGTGTTGATTACTTCCTACGAGTATGTGTCGGGTTAATAGTAATATATTTAATGTATATATAAGGGGGTATATACCCACTGAGAGTTTAATTTAGTCCTGGACATTTACTGTATGCTTGGTGGTTGGTCAGTAGGCTGTGGTGGCCCTCTTTACGTTGGTAACCCTTAAGCCTAACACCAAGCCATATATATTCTTATATCATTTTCAACAATTGATATAGAACCTTAGTCCATCTTAAGCTCTTTGATTAACATATTAAGGATATATTTACGAGAATACCTTGCAATAGGTCTTGATGTACTGAGTCGTGTCTATCGCCAGTTGACAGCAGCTTGGCGCCAAATTTCAAAATCGCTCTTAAATTTATATTTGTGAGTCTAAGACCTTTAAAAGCAATTGATTTAGCTCACATTGTCGAAGCAAGATAGCCAGAACATAAAAATACATAATACAACAGAAATTGAGCCGTTCCGACCCACCAGTGATGAAAAATATCGCTCTCCGCCACAAAAACTTGATTTATAATATACTTCTGCGAAGGGAATTTTGTCCAGACAGCTGCTGGTGCGGACGCGTGTGTAGTATGGAATGTGTGTTGACTGTTATCATGGGCGCTGTAGTCCATCACCCCGGGGCTGCTCTTGATCTGCCACAACGTGCCAAATGCAACCTCCTAACCTGCCTTAGAAACGTACTAACCCACGCAACGTACCTAGCCTATCCTTACCTAGCCATAGAAAACGTAGATATTTGTGAGCTGTTATATTTTTTTGTAGTAGGTTGCATGTGTAATGACGATTGTCGTTTCTCAGAGTTTAAACGCGCCTGCTTACATTTATTGAACAAATACGCTTACATTTATTGAACAAATACGCTTACATTTACTGAACAAATACGCTTACATTTATTGAACAAATACGCTTACATTTATTGAACAAATACGCTTACATTTACTGAACAAATACGCTTACATTTATTGAACAAATACGCTTACATTTACTGAACAAATACGCTTACATTTATTGAACAAATACGCTTACATTTACTGAACAAATACGCTTACATTTATTGAACAAATACGCTTACATTTACTGAACAAATACGCTTACATTTATTGAACAAATACGCTTACATTTACTAAACAAATACGCTTACATTTATTGAACAAATACGCTTACATTTATTGAACAAATACGCTTACATTTATTGAACAAATACGCTTACATTTATTGAACAAATACGCTTACATTTATTGAACAAATACGCTTACATTTATTGAACAAATACGCTTACATTTATTGAACAAATACGCTTACATTTATTGAACAAATACGCTTACATTAATTGAACAAATACGCTTACATTTACTGAACAAATACGCTTACATTTACTGAACAAATACGCTTACATTTACTGAACAAATATCTTTGTGATGACCATCAGGTTTATTTCCCAGCATTCTGTGTTTGGAAGAAGTGTTGATGTATCGATGACTGGGACTGAGTTAGGCTTGCACTTGGGGCAATAACTTTATCTTCACTGTTCACAACTTAATTGTGTTTACAATTCTGGGAAGAAGCTTCGATGAGTGTACGTCTTTGGGCTGGTTGTCAGTGTACGTGTGGGTTGGTGTACACAGCTGGTGTACGTGTGTGGTGGTGTACACGGCTGGTGCACGTGTGTGGTGGGTGTACACGGCTGGTGTACGTGTGTGTGGTGGTGTACACGGGTGGTGTACGTGTGTGGGTGGTGTACACGGCTGGTGTGCGTGTGGGTGGTGTACACGGCTGGTGTACGTGTGGGTGGTGTACACGGCTGGTGTACGTGTGTGTGGTGTACACGGCTGGTGCACGTGTGTGGGTGGTGTACACGGCTGGTGTACGTGTGTGGGTGGTGTACACAGCTGGTGTACGTGTGTGGTGGTGTACACGGCTGGTGTACGTGTGGGTGGTGATCACGGCTGGTGTGGGTGGTGTACACGGCTGGTGTACGTGTGTGGTGGTGTACACGGCTGGTGTGGGTGGTGTACACGGCTGGTGTACGTGTGTGGTGGTGTACACAGCTGGTGTACGTGTGTGGGTGGTGTACACGGCTGGTGTACATGTGGGTGGTGTACACGGCTGATGTACGTGTGGGTGGTGTACACGGCTGGTGTACATGTGGGTGGTGTACACGGCTGGTGTACATGTGGGTGGTGTACACGGCTGGTGTACGTATGGGTGGTGTACACGGCTGGTGTACATGTGGGTGGTGCACACGGCTGGTGTACATGTGGGTGGTGTACACGGCTGGTGTACGTGTGGGTGGTGTACACGGCTGGTGTACGTGTGTGGGTGGTGTACACGGCTGGTGTACGTGTGTGTGGTGGTGTACACGGCTGGTGTACGTATGGGTGGTGTACACGGCTGATGTACGTGTGGGTGGTGTACACGGCTGATGTACGTGTGGGTGGTGTACACGGCTGGTGTACGTATGGGTGGTGTACACGGCTGGTGTACGTATGGGTGGTGTACACGGCTGGTGTACGTGTGTGGGTGGTGTACACGGCTGGTGTACGTGTGGGTGGTGTACACGGCTGGTGTACATGTGGGTGGTGTACACGGCTGGTGTGGGTGGTGTACACGGCTGATGTACGTGTGGGTGATGTACACGGCTGGTGTACATGTGGGTGGTGTACACGGCTGGTGTACATGTGGGTGGTGTACACGGCTGGTGTGGGTGGTGTACACGGCTGATGTACGTGTGGGTGGTGTACACGGCTGGTGTACATGTGGGTGGTGTACACGGCTGGTGTACATGTGGGTGGTGTACACGGCTGGTGTACATGTGGGTGGTGTACACGGCTGGTGTACATGTGGGTGGTGTACACGGCTGGTGTGGTTGGTGTACACGGCTGGTGTACATGTGGGTGGTGTACACGGCTGGTGTGGGTGGTGTACACGGCTGGTGTACGTGTGTTGTGGTGTACACGGCTGGTGTACGTGTGGGTGGTGTACACGGCTGGTGTACATGTGGGTGGTGTACACGGCTGGTGTACGTGTGTGGTGGTGTACACGGCTGGTGTACGTGTGTGGGTGGTGTACACGGCTGGTGTACGTGTGTGGTGGTGTACACGGCTGTTGTACGTGTGTGGGTGGTGTACACGGCTGGTGTACGTGTGGGTGGTGAACACGGCTGGTGTACGTGTGGGTGGTGTACACGGCTGGTGTACGTGTGGGTGGTATACACGGATGGTGTACATGTGGGTGGTGTACACGGCTGGTGTACATGTGGGTGGTGTACACGGCTGGTGTACATGTGGGTGGTGTACACGGCTGGTGTACATGTGGGTGGTGTACACGGCTGGTGTACATGTGGGTGGTGTACACGGCTGGTGTACATGTGGGTGGTGTACACGGCTGGTGTACGTGTGTGGTGGTGTACACGGCTGGTGTACGTGTGTGGTGGTGTACACGGCTGGTGTACGTGTGTGGTGGTGTACACGGCTGGTGTACATGTGGGTGGTGTACACGGCTGGTGTACGTGTGTGGTGGTGTACACGGCTGGTGTACGTATGGGGGGTGTACACGGCTGGTGTGGGTGGTGTACACGGCTGGTGTACGTGTGTGGTGGTGTACACGGCTGGTGTACATGTGGGTGGTGTACACGGCTGGTGTACGTGTGTGGTGGTGTACACGGCTGGTGTACGTGACTAAGCGTACATGGATGAAGAACGTGGATAATATTCATGGATAAAGTGTTGTACGTCTATCCACACCTATCCACAAGAAGGATTCATGACCTACGGGAAGTTGGATGCAAACCATTGGGCCCCGCCTCCAAACTATGTGTACCGTGTGAGTTTACAATAACTATTGTTATCTTTATGTGTGGAGGTGGCTTCCACTACCTCCACCCCACACCCTGACCAGCCTCACTGTGCACAAGTGGCTTCGTACCCAACTGAGACCTTGAGGGGATATGATCACCATACACAAAATACGGAGAGGGATAGACAACACTGAGAAGAACACTGTTTTCCAAATGAATTAAAAATAGGAGAGTAGGTGCATTATCTTTTCAGGTTTGCACTCAGTCCTTGAAGTCCAATTTTTCCTTCAATTAGAAAATGCTATTCTTGTCGACCTTGTCTATCCCTCTCGATATTTTGTATGTAGTGATCATATCTCATCAGGTCCTTCTATGGGATTATTAGGCTAAATTCTCTTAACTTAACCAGTCTTCATGTCTTATACATACATTTCATTATCCTTTTGAACTCTGCTAGGGGCGGACTCTATGCCGTCGCTACGTATTTTGAAACTGGTATGACGTAGGTGCGTAAGCGGTTGTGAATACTGCACACATTTAGGTGTTATACCGCTGTTTAAATAAGCGACATTTTCTCATATGGCGCTGATGTGTTGGGGTGTACATGTGGCCCCTCTCCCGCCTGGGACAGCCCTGGGGGCACCTGTGAAGGTCTTCGACCTAGAGTGATGACTGTAGTTGATCTACACCTTAAGTAGTTGATCTACGCCTTAAGTATTTGATCTACGCCTTAAGTATTTGATCTACGCCTTAAGTAGTTGATCTACGCCTTAAGTATTTGATCTACGCCTTAAGTAGTTGATCTACACCTTAAGTAGTTGATCTACGCCTTAAGTAGTTGATCTACACCTTAAGTAGTTGATCTACGCCTTAAGTAGTTGATCTACGCCTCAAGTAGTTGAGCTACACCTTAAGTAGTTGATCTACGCCTTAAGTAGTTGATCTACGCCTTAAGTAGTTGAGCTACACCTTAAGTAGTTGATCTACGCCTTAAGTAGTTGAGCTACACCTTAAGTAGTTGATCTACACCTTAAGTAGTTGATCTACGCCTTAAGTAGTTGATCTACGCCTTAAGTAGTTGATCTACGCCTTAAGTAGTTGATCTACGACTTAAATAGTTGATCTACGCCTTGAGTAGTTGATCTATGCCTTAAGTAGTTGATCTACGCCTTAAGTATTTGATCTACGCCTTAAGTAGTTGATCTACGCCTTAAGTAGTTGATCTACGCCATAAGTAGTTGATCTACGCCTTAAGTAGTTGATCTACGCCATAAGTAGTTGATCTACACCTTATGTAGTTCATCTACGCCTTAAGTAGTTGATCTATGACTTAAGTAGTTGATCTACGCCTTAAGTATTTGATCTACGCCTTAAGTATTTGATCTACGCCTTAAGTATTTGATCTACGCCTTAAGTATTTGATCTACGCCTTAAGTAGTTGATCTACGCCTTAAGTAGTTGATCTACGCCATAAGTAGTTGATCTACACCTTATGTAGTTGATCTACGACGTAAGTAGTTGATCTACGACTTAAGTAGTTGATCTACGACTTAAGTACTTGATCTACGCCTTAAGTACTTGATCTACGCCTTAAGTAGTTGATCTACGCCTTAAGTAGTTGATCTATGAATAAGTAGTTGATCTACGAATTAAGTAGTTCATCTATGCCTTAAATAGTTGATCTACGACATAAGTAGTTGATCTACGACTTAAGTAGTTGATTTACGCCTTAAGTAGTTGATTTACGCCTTAAGTAGTTGATTTACGCCTTAAGTAGTTGATCTACGCCTTAAGTAGTTGATCTACGCCTTAAGTACTTGATCTACGCTACGGACCTCCACCAGAGTTTCCTCTGGCTTCATCCTAGCCAGGCATAGTTCACCATCTTTCGGGTCCCAACATGAGAGTATGGTGGTGGTGGTGGTGGTGTATATGTATGACAGTATGGTGGGTGGTGGTGGTGTACATGTATGACAGTATGGTGGGTGGTGGTGGTGGTGTACATGTATGACAGTATGGTGGTGGTGGTGGTGGTGTATATGTATGACAGTATGGTGGGTGGTGGTGGTGTACATGTATGACAGTATGGTGGGTGGTGGTGGTGGTGTATATGTATGACAGTATGGTGGGTGGTGGTGGTGTACATGTATGACAGTATGGTGGGTGGTGGTGGTGTACATGTATGACAGTATGGTGGGTGGTGGTGGTGGTGTACATGTATGACAGTATGGTGGTGGTGGTGGTGGTGTATATGTATGACAGTATGGTGGGTGGTGGTGGTGTACATGTATGACAGTATGGTGGGTGGTGGTGGTGTACATGTATGACAGTATGGTGGGTGGTGGTGGTGGTGTACATGTATGACAGTATGGTGGGTGGTGGTGGTGTACATGTATGACAGTATGGTGGGTGGTGGTGGTGTACATGTATGACAGTATGGTGGGTGGTGGTGGTGGTGTACATGTATGACAGTATGCTGGGTGGTGGTGGTGGTGGTGGTGGTGGTGTACATGTATGACAGTATGGTGGGTGGTGGTGGTGGTGTACATGTATGACAGTATGGTGGGTGGTGGTGGTGGTGGTGTACATATATGACAGTATGGTGGGTGGTGGTGGTGGTGGTGTACATATATGACAGTATGGTGGGTGGTGGTGGTGGTGTACATGTATGACAGTTTGGTGGGTGGTGGTGGTGGTGTACATGTATGACAGTATGGTGGGTGGTGGTGGTGGTGTACATGTATGACAGTTTGGTGGGTGGTGGTGGTGGTGTACATGTATGACAGTATGGTGGGTGGTGGTGGTGGTGTACATGTATGACAGTTTGGTGGGTGGTGGTGGTGGTGTACATGTATGACAGTTTGGTGGGTGGTGGTGGTGGTGGTGATGAATATGTATGACAGTATGGTGGGTGGTGGTGGTGGTGTACATGTATGACAGTATGGTGGGTGGTGGTGGTGGTGTACATGTATGACAGTTTGGTGGGTGGTGGTGGTGGTGTACATGTATGACAGTATGGTGGGTGGTGGTGGTGGTGTACATGTATGACAGTATGGTGGGTGGTGGTGGTGGTGTACATGTATGACAGTATGGTGGGTGGTGGTGGTGGTGTACATGTATGACAGTATGGTGGGTGGTGGTGGTGGTGGTGGTGGTGTACATGTATGACAGTATGGTGGGTGGTGGTGGTGGTGGTGAACATGTATGACAGTATGGTGGGTGGTGGTGGTGGTGTACATGTATGACAGTATGGTGGGTGGTGGTGGTGGTGTACATGTATGACAGTATGGTGGGTGGTGGTGGTGGTGTACATGTATGACAGTATGGTGGGTGGTGGTGGTGGTGGTGGTGGTGGTGGTGTACATGTATGACAGTATGGTGGGTGGTGGTGGTGGTGGTGAACATGTATGACAGTATGGTGGGTGGTGGTGGTGGTGTACATGTATGACAGTATGGTGGGTGGTGGTGGTGGTGTACATGTATGACAGTATGGTGGGTGGTGGTGGTGGTGTACATGTATGACAGTATGGTGGGTGGTGGTGGTGGTGTACATGTATGACAGTATGGTGGGTGGTGGTGGTGGTGGTGTACATATATGACAGTATGGTGGGTGGTGGTGGTGGTGTACATGTATGACAGTTTGGTGGGTGGTGGTGGTGGTGTACATGTATGACAGTATGGTGGGTGCTGGTGGTGGTGGTGTACATGTATGACAGTATGGTGGGTGCTGGTGGTGGTGTATATGTATGACAGTATGGTGGGTGGTGGTGGTGTACATGTATGACAGTATGGTGGGTGGTGGTGGTGGTGTACATGTATGACAGTATGGTGAGTGGTGGTGGTGGTGGTGTACATATATGACAGTATGGTGGGTGGTGGTGGTGGTGTACATGTATGACAGTATGGTGGGTGGTGGTGGTGGTGGTGTACATATATGACAGTATGGTGGGTGGTGGTGGTGGTGTACATATATGACAGTATGGTGAGTGGTGGTGGTGGTGTACATATATGACAGTATGGTGAGTGGTGGTGGTGGTGTACATATATGACAGTATGGTGGGTGGTGGTGGTGGTGTACATATATGACAGTATGGTGGGTGGTGGTGGTGGTGTACATATATTAATAAACTCTATTAATAACTCTATTAATAAATCAATAGAGTCAGGCAGAGTGCCAGAGTTTTGGAAAGTTGCTAATGTGATACCAGTTTTTAAGAAAGGAGATAGATCACTTGCGTCTAACTATCGACCAATTAGCCTAACGTCTATTGTGGGAAAGTTACTCGAATCTATAATAGCAAATAAAATTCGTCTTCATCTTGAAAAACATAAATTAATAATTGAGTCGCAACATGGTTTTATAAATGGCCGTTCATGTTTAACAAATTTGTTATCTTTTTATTCTAGCATTGTTGAGGCAGTTGATAGTGGTAAGGATTGCGATGTTGTATACCTTGACTTTAGCAAAGCTTTTGATACAGTGCCACATGAAAGACTGATTAAAAAAATAGAGTCTCATGGTATTGGGGGTGCTATATTAAGCTGGATTAGGGCATGGCTATACCAAAGGAAACAGAGAGTTAGTATAAATGGAATCAAGTCAGAGTGGGAAAATGTTGTAAGTGGAGTGCCTCAAGGCTCTGTCCTGGGACCTCTGTTGTTTATAATATATATAAATGATTTAGATTCAGGTTTGAGTAGCAACATTTGCAAATTTGCCGATGATACGAAAATCGGTAGGGAAATTAATTCGGAGGAGGACTCACTATCACTTCAAGTTGATCTAGATAGGGTTTTGAAATGGTCAAAGGATTGGCAGATGCAGTTTAATGCTGATAAATGTAAAGTTCTGAGGTTAGGTAATGATGATAGAGTTACAAGATACGAGCTAGATGGTGTTGTGATTGCGAAGTCGGATTGCGAAAGGGATCTGGGAGTTATGATTAGTAAGAATTTAAAACAAAAGGATCAATGCATAAATGTTCGTAATAAGGCAAATCGGACACTTGGATTTATTAATCGCAGCGTTAGTAACAAGACACCTGGTGTGGTTCTCAAGCTATATCTTGCTCTAGTTAGGCCCCATTTAGATTATGCAGTTCAGTTTTGGTCGCCATATTATAGAATGGATATAAATTCACTTGAACGTGTCCAGCGTAGGATGACTAAGTTAATTCCCCAAATTAGAAATCTTTCATATGAAGAAAGATTAACAAAGCTTAAGTTGCATTCACTGGAAAGGCGAAGAGTTAGGGGTGACATGATAGAGGTTTACAAGTGGATGAATGGACATAACCGGGGGGATATTAATAGGGTATTAAAAGTATCAACACAGGACAGAACACGAAACAATGGATATAAATTGGATAAGTTTAGATTTAGGAAAGACTTGGGTAAATACTGGTTCAGTAACAGGGTTGTTGATTTGTGGAACCAATTGCCGCGTAACATTGTGGAGGTGGGGTCCCTCGATTGTTTCAAGCACGGGTTGGACAAGTATATGAGTGGGATTGGGTGGTTATAGAATAGGAGCTGCCTCGTATGGGCCAATAGGCCTTCTGCAGTTACCTTTGTTCTTATGTTCTTATGTTGTCCATGTCCATTCATCGCGCAAAAGGGAAAGCAACGAAGAGAAAGGAAGCGCAGGCCCCTCAGAAAGTAAAGGAAGTACCTAAGCAAACATTAGTTGTGGGAGATTCCCAGATAAGGTATTTGGATAGAACGTTTTGTGCTAGAGATAGGGGGAACAGGTTAAGGGTTTGCTATCCCGGAGCTGGCATTGGTGATATTATAAACAACATGAATGATATTATGGCTGGTAATGGGAACAATCCCATTATTTGCATTAGCGTGGGAGGAAATGATGTTGGTCGAGTCAGGAGTGAGGAACTGATTCAGAGGTATAAAACAGCCATAGAGTTAGTTAGGAGCAAGGGAGGAATCCCGATCATATGTGGCATTCTTCCAAGAAAGGGAGTGGGAAATGAATGGATATCGAGGGCACTTGGTGTCAATTGCCGGCTGGAAAGATATTGCAAATCAAATGCAATATCTTTCATAGACAACTGGGAACACTTCTATGGAAGAAATGAAATGTATGCTCGTGATGGGGTGCATCTATCGAGAGCTGGGGTTGTTGCTGTTGCGAACTCGCTAGAAGAAGTGGTTAGAGGTGTTTGTTTGGGTTTAAACTGTTAGTAGATAGAGGTATGGGAATTGATTTGGAGGAAGGAGGTAATAAAAGTATGTGTTTGTGGGAGAAAGGAATTGGCAAAACGATCAGGGAAAGAGAAGGTCCGCAAAATAACAATTCACTTAGGGTATATTACACTAACAGTAGAAGTCTAAGAAATAAAATTAACGAATTAAATGCTCTTGTCTGCACAGAAAAAATAGATATTATTGCACTTACCGAAACGTGGATGAATGTAGAAAATAGAGAACTATTAGCTGAATATCAAATATATGGATTTAAACTATTTCACACAGATAGATATATTAGACGAGGAGGTGGAGTAGCCATATATGTTAGGGACAATTTGAAATGTAGTCTCAAAGAGGGAATCAAAACAGAGCCACACACAGAAACTATTTGGATTGAATTAAACGAAAAAGCTAATAATATTATAATAGGAGTAATATATAGGCCACCAAATTTAGACAGAATGGAAGCAAAGCATCTATGGGATGAAATATCTAGAGCATCTAGATCTAACAGTATTTATGTCATGGGTGACTTTAATTTTAGCGGAATAAACTGGTTGAACAAAACAGGGAATAGTGAAGCAGAAGATTTTCTAGAATTAATTGACGATTGCTTTCTTACGCAACACATTAAGGAACCAACACGGGAAAATAATATTTTAGATTTAGTGTTAACTAACAGGGAAACGCAAATTAATGACATCGAAATAGGGAGTGAGCTAGGGAGCAGTGATCACAAAGAAATCAGATTTAGCATAGAATGGAATAGACCAGTAGGAGAAAATTCTGTTAAAGTGCCAGATTTTCGAAAAGCTGATTTTAATAGCCTAAGAAATTTTTTGGGTCAAATTGATTGGAAAGGCTTGGGTATGGGGTGTGGGCCGGTCTTGGAGCGAGACATGAACCCAGCGATAGGTGACTTAAATGGGGATTTCGATGTGGATTCAATATATAACTTATTTAAAAATATTCTAAACAAAGCACAGGAACGTAGTATACCATACAAATTGAATAGATCGTATACTAATGACCCAAAGTGGATAACAAAGAATTTGAAGAACCTTATAGGTAAAAAGAGAGCTTGGTACAAAAGGATTAAAAATGGGGAGGTCACTTTAGAACAGGAATTCGTACAACTGGTTAGAAATGTTAAAAAAGAGATAAGGAAAGCAAAAAGAAACTATGAAGTTCGCATAGCAGGGCAAGCAAAGACAAATCCTAAAGGGTTTTTTCAGTTATATCGTACTAAGACTAGGGAAAGGATAGGTCCATTAAAAACTGAGACAGGTCAAATAACAGATAGTGATGAAGAGATGAGTAGTATTTTTAATAAATATTTTGTATCTGTATTTACTAAAGAGGAACTTAACAATATGCCTTCAGCCGAACAAGTCTATGTGGGTGGGGACGAGGACAGGTTGACGAGTTTAGCAGTTACCAGGGAGGATGTTCTTAAACAAATAGTAAAACTCAAACCAAACAAATCCCCAGGGCCGGATGAAGTGTTTGCTAGGGTGCTTAAAGAATGCAAAGAGGAGCTTTGTGACCCACTGTCAACCATATTTAATAAATCAATAGAGTCAGGCAGAGTGCCAGAGTTTTGGAAAGTTGCTAATGTGTTACCAGTTTTTAAGAAAGGAGATAGATCACTTGCGTCTAACTATCGACCAATTAGCCTAACGTCTATTGTGGGAAAGTTACTCGAATCTATAATAGCAAATAAAATTCGTCTTCATCTTGAAAAACATAAATTAATAATTGAGTCGCAACATGGTTTTATAAATGGCCGTTCATGTTTAACAAATTTGTTATCTTTTTATTCTAGCATTGTTGAGGCAGTTGATAGTGGTAAGGATTGCGATGTTGTATACCTTGACTTTAGCAAAGCTTTTGATACAGTGCCACATGAAAGACTGATTAAAAAAATAGAGTCTCATGGTATTGGGGGTGCTATATTAAGCTGGATTAGGGCATGGCTATACCAAAGGAAACAGAGAGTTAGTATAAATGGAATCAAGTCAGAGTGGGAAAATGTTGTAAGTGGAGTGCCTCAAGGCTCTGTCCTGGGACCTCTGTTGTTTATAATATATATAAATGATTTAGATTCAGGTTTGAGTAGCAACATTTGCAAATTTGCCGATGATACGAAAATCGGTAGGGAAATTAATTCGGAGGAGGACTCACTATCACTTCAAGTTGATCTAGATAGGGTTTTGAAATGGTCAAAGGATTGGCAGATGCAGTTTAATGCTGATAAATGTAAAGTTCTGAGGTTAGGTAATGATGATAGAGTTACAAGATACGAGCTAGATGGTGTTGTGATTGCGAAGTCGGATTGCGAAAGGGATCTGGGAGTTATGATTAGTAAGAATTTAAAACAAAAGGATCAATGCATAAATGTTCGTAATAAGGCAAATCGGACACTTGGATTTATTAATCGCAGCGTTAGTAACAAGACACCTGGTGTGGTTCTCAAGCTATATCTTGCTCTAGTTAGGCCCCATTTAGATTATGCAGTTCAGTTTTGGTCGCCATATTATAGAATGGATATAAATTCACTTGAACGTGTCCAGCGTAGGATGACTAAGTTAATTCCCCAAATTAGAAATCTTTCATATGAAGAAAGATTAACAAAGCTTAAGTTGCATTCACTGGAAAGGCGAAGAGTTAGGGGTGACATGATAGAGGTTTACAAGTGGATGAATGGACATAACCGGGGGGATATTAATAGGGTATTAAAAGTATCAACACAGGACAGAACACGAAACAATGGATATAAATTGGATAAGTTTAGATTTAGGAAAGACTTGGGTAAATACTGGTTCAGTAACAGGGTTGTTGATTTGTGGAACCAATTGCCGCGTAACATTGTGGAGGTGGGGTCCCTCGATTGTTTCAAGCACGGGTTGGACAAGTATATGAGTGGGATTGGGTGGTTATAGAATAGGAGCTGCCTCGTATGGGCCAATAGGCCTTCTGCAGTTACCTTTGTTCTTATGTTCTTATGTTCTTATGTTCTTATATGACAGTATGGTGGGTGGTGGTGGTGGTGTACATGCATGACAGTATGGTGGGTGGTGGTGGTGATGTACATGTATGACAGTATGGTGAGTGGTGGTGGTGTACATGTATGACAGTATGGTGGGTGGTGGTGGTGGTGTACATGTATGACAGTATGGTGGGTGGTGGTGGTGGTGTATATGTATGACAGTATGGTGGGTGGTGGTGGTGGTGTACATGTATGACAGTATGGTGGGTGGTGGTGGTAGTGTACATGTATGACAGTATTGTGGGTGGTGGTGGTGGTGTACATGTATGACAGTATGGTGAGTGGTGGTGGTGGTGTATATGTATGACAGTATGGTGGGTGGTGGTGGTGGTGGTGGTGTATATGTATGACAGTATGGTGGGTGGTGGTGGTGGTGTACATGTATGACAGTATGGTGGGTGGTGGTGGTGGTGGTGTATATGTATGACAGTATGGTGGGTGGTGGTGGTGGTGTACATGTATGACAGTATGGTGGGTGGTGGTGGTGGTGAATATGTATGACAGTATGGTGGGTGGTGGTGGTGTACATGTATGACAGTTTGGTGGGTGGTGGTGGTGGTGGTGTACATGTATGACAGTTTGGTGGGTGGTGGTGGTGGTGTACATGTATGACAGTTTGGTGGGTGGTGGTGGTGGTGGTGTACATGTATGACAGTTTGGTGGGTGGTGGTGGTGGTGTACATGTATGACAGTATGGTGGGTGGTGGTGGTGGTGGTGGTGAATATGTATGACAGTATGGTGGGTGGTGGTGGTGGTGGTGGTGGTGTACATGTATGACAGTATGGTGGGTGGTGGTGGTGGTGTACATGTATGACAGTATGGTGGGTGGTGGTGGTGGTGTACATGTATGACAGTATGGTGGGTGGTGGTGGTGGTGTACATGTATGACAGTATGGTGGGTGGTGGTGGTGGTGGTGGTGGTGAATATGTATGACAGTATGGTGGGTGGTGGTGGTGGTGGTGTACATGTATGACAGTTTGGTGGGTGGTGGTGGTGGTGGTGTACATGTATGACAGTTTGGTGGGTGGTGGTGGTGGTGGTGTACATGTATGGTGGGTGGTGGTGGTGGTGTACATGTATGACAGTATGGTGGGTGGTGGTGGTGTTGGTGTACATGTATGACAGTATGGTGGGTGGTGGTGGTGGTGTACATGTATGACAGTTTGGTGGGTGGTGGTGGTGGTGGTGTACATGTATGACAGTTTGGTGGGTGGTGGTGGTGGTGGTGTACATGTATGGTGGGTGGTGGTGGTGGTGTACATGTATGACAGTATGGTGGGTGGTGGTGGTGGTGGTGTACATGTATGACAGTATGGTGGGTGGTGGTGGTGGTGTACATGTATGACAGTATGGTGGGTGCTGGTGGTGGTGGTGGTGTATATGTATGACAGTATGGTGGGTGGTGGTGGTGGTGAATATGTATGACAGTATGGTGGGTGGTGGTGGTGGTGTACATGTATGACAGTTTGGTGGGTGGTGGTGGTGGTGGTGTACATGTATGACAGTATGGTGGGTGGTGGTGGTGGTGTACATGTATGACAGTATGGTGGGTGGTGGTGGTGGTGGTGGTGAATATGTATGACAGTATGGTGGGTGGTGGTGGTGGTGTACATGTATGACAGTTTGGTGGGTGGTGGTGGTGGTGGTGTACATGTATGGTGGGTGGTGGTGGTGGTGGTGTACATGTATGACAGTATGGTGGGTGGTGGTGGTGGTGTACATGTATGACAGTATGGTGGGTGGTGGTGGTGGTGGTGTACATGTATGACAGTATGGTGGGTGGTGGTGGTGGTGGTGTACATGTATGACAGCATGGTGGGTGGTGGTGGTGGTGGTGTACATGTATGACAGTATGGTGGGTGGTGGTGGTGGTGGTGGTGGTGTATATGTATGACAGTATGGTGGGTGGTGGTGGTGGTGGTGGTGTACATGTATGACAGTATGGTGGGTGGTGGTGGTGGTGTACATGTATGACAGTTTGGTGGGTGGTGGTGGTGGTGGTGTACATGTATGGTGGGTGGTGGTGGTGGTGGTGTACATGTATGACAGTATGGTGGGTGGTGGTGGTGGTGTACATGTATGACAGTATGGTGGGTGGTGGTGGTGGTGGTGTACATGTATGACAGTATGGTGGGTGGTGGTGGTGGTGGTGTACATGTATGACAGCATGGTGGGTGGTGGTGGTGGTGGTGTACATGTATGACAGTATGGTGGGTGGTGGTGGTGGTGGTGGTGGTGTATATGTATGACAGTATGGTGGGTGGTGGTGGTGGTGGTGGTGTACATGTATGACAGTATGGTGGGTGGTGGTGGTGGTGTACATGTATGACAGTATGGTGGGTGGTGGTGGTGTACATGTATGACAGTATGGTGGGTGGTGGTGGTGGTGGTGTACATGTATGACAGTATGGTGGGTGGTGGTGGTGGTGGTGTATATGTATGACAGTATGGTGGGTGGTGGTGGTGGTGGTGGTGTACATGTATGACAGTATGGTGGGTGGTGGTGGTGGTGTACATGTATGACAGTATGGTGAGTGGTGGTGGTGGTGTACATGTATGACAGTATGGTGGGTGGTGGTGGTGGTGGTGGTGGTGGTGTACATGTATGACAGTATGGTGGGTGGTGGTGGTGGTGGTGTACATGTATGACAGTATGGTGCGTGGTGGTGGTGGTGGTGAATATGTATGACAGTATGGTGGGTGGTGGTGGTGGTGTACATGTATGACAGTTTGGTGGGTGGTGGTGGTGGTGGTGTACATGTATGACAGTATGGTGGGTGGTGGTGGTGGTGTACATGTATGACAGTATGGTGGGTGGTGGTGGTGGTGTACATGTATGACAGTATGGTGAGTGGTGGTGGTGGTGTACATGTATGACAGTATGGTGGGTGGTGGTGGTGGTGAGTAGTAGGGTGTAAGCGCCACAGAACATTTTTTTTTTGGGCGGAGGACCCCTGTGGAATGTAAGCACCACAGAACATTTTTTTTTTTTGGGCGGAGGACCCCTGTGGAATGTAAGCGCCACAGAACATTTTTTTTTCTGGGGGAAAAAATGTTCTGTAGCGCTTGGGGGTTTTCAGGTGAATTTGGGTATTCACAGATTTGGAATTAGGGAATTCTTATAATGAAAAATAATGTCATACGAGTTTGTTAAAGTTCTTATGAGAAAAATAATTTCCGAGACATAGAAGTTTGTTAAGGCCTTATGGGACAAATTCAAGTATCGTATGTAGCGCTTAGGGTTTCCAGGAGAACTCTACGGACATATTTTACATGTTTTCAACTTACAAAATCGTCTATGTAAGCCTTAGTTATTCATATAAATTTAGAAAATCACCTGTGTAAGTCATGGTTTTCAGGGTTTCGTACATCACACCCCCCTCCCTCCCCCCTTACCTCATAATCTCTCGCCTCACCTGTGTTTACTTTAGACGTCAGCCAGACACGGCCTTCAGGTCACCTCGGTAATCGTATCTTATCTTCTCCATAATAATATCTCGACCGTCCCTCCTCTCTCTCTCTCTCCTTTCATTCAGTTCAGTTCAACTATTTTCCAACATCGTATGTTTTCTCCTTTTCATTAAGCAAGTCAGTTTTACACAAATAAATCATGTTAGTAAGCAAGTTCTAGCTCACGTTCCCCCACCTTAGTCCCCTGTCATATAATGAATACTATCATTCCAATCCCTCTAAAATTTAAAAATAATCATATTTCAAATGTAGTTCAATACAGTAATTTAGTTACCAAGCTCCAGCGCTTGTCCTCCGCCTTAGCTCTCTCTCGTATCTTCGTTAGTATCAGTCCAATTTCCCTGAAATTTTTACCCTCTGTATTTCGGGCACCGTAAATAAGATCAAAACAGTTACCAAGCTCCAGCTCTTGTCCTCCGCCTTAGCTCTCTCTCTCCTCCTATTTCCTTACAGCTATTTTCAGAGTTTCAAATAGTCATAGAAGTTTATTTATATATTTATGACCGAATTTGTAAAAGGACCATTTTCAGAGAATATTGTCTTAGATGTTTTGTTAAGGAAAACAGACAACTTATCCATAACATTTAGTTTTATATCCATTTACGGCTATTTCATCTGTAAAGACCAAAATTGAACAGAGCCCAGTTTTAAGCTCATATTTCATCAGAGACCAGTTTATACCGAAATTCGCCAGAGTCTACTTTGAGAGCAAATTTCATCAGTGTCCTGTAATCTGTGAAAACTTGACAGAGACCATTTTATACCCAATTTTCGGCAGAGTCCAGTTTATGCTCAAATTCGCCAGAGTCTACTTTAATAGCAAAATTCATCAGAGTCCAGTTTTCTAGCAAATTTCATCAGTGTCCTGTAATCTGTGAAAATTTGACAGAGTCCAGTTCATGATCGAAATTAATCAGAGTCCAATTAAAGACCCAAATTTGACAGAGACCACATTTTCGCTACTAACAGTCCAATCCCCCTGAAATTTTAAACAGTCATATTTCAGACGTAGTAAATAAGATCAAGTCAGTTACAGAGCTCCAGCTCTTGTCCCCCTGTATTTGCATATTTTCTCTATATTCAGCTGTGTTCTTCACATTTTTTCCATGTTTTCTGTGTTCATTCCATGTTCTATAAATGTTCACAGCAAGCTCAGTTCAAATTTTTTCTGCCATTTTTCCCCGTATGTTCACTATGTTCTTTGTCATATTTTCATGTGCATCATATGTTCTCTGTATAACTTTTTATACTCAATATTCATGTTCTCAATGTTCTTAGCTTGTTCTTCACATGTTCAGTGTTCATTCTTTGTATTCCCTATGTTCCTTATCATGTCTTCATGTTCCTCTACAAGTTCATATTCCCTGCTTGTTCACTCTATTCATCAACTTTTTCTTACATGTTTTCTGTGTTCACCGTATGTTCACTGTGTTCATTCCCTTACTTAATCTCAATTTTTTTTTATGTTCTTTGTTTCTTCCATTCACTAACTAGTTCTTTGTCAAATATTAGCATCAGCAATACAGTTCCCTCAACAATTTTAGTCACCAAGTTTTATTTTCAAAACTATATCAAAGTAATTCTCGTTGTCAACTTAATAGTTCTACCAGCCATGTTCTTAAACAAATCTACACTTTATTCAGTTCCAAATTTACAAAAGACAAACCTTTCTTGTAACTTCTTAACTAAAAATCTTTCGCCAATCAACTGAAACATAGTCACTTTCCAGCACTGTTCTTAACTAAACTTATTCCCCAGTCATCAGAAATAACCGTGTTCTTCATGTTTCATTGTCATTTCATAACTAAAATTATCCATCAATCAACAGAAAAAGTCATGTTCATCATGTTTTGTCTTTTGCTCAACTAAAAGTATTCATCGGTCAACTAAAAATAGTTACTTCATCATGTTTCCTCGTCATTTCTTAACTGAAATATCACTTCTCTCATCTGAAAATAGTCAGGATTAATCTCTTTCAACACCGTTCTTAACTAAAACATCCTTTCGCTTAGCTAAAAATTGTCAAAGGAAACTTCTTTCATCATTTCGTAACAGCCATTATCCATAGTCAAGTAAGAAAATATAGTCAAAGATATCTATCATCGTCGTTCTTAACTGGCATTATACTTTGTGGAGCACTAAAATAGTCACTGTCGTCATATTTTGTCTTTTTCCTCAACTAAAAGAGTCAAATGTAACTTTTTCAACACTTTCGTAACTAAAATTATATGTCGCTAAGTAAGAAAAAATAGTCAAATGTAACTTTTTCAGCACTTTCGTAAAAATTATATGTCGTTAAGTAAGAAAAATAGTCAAAGGTGCTCTCCGTAACACCAAAGTTACTCTTCGAGATAACAAAAAGACGCTCTCAAACACTCAAAAATTTACTCGCATCCTCAAAGTTATTCTCAGAGTCATCAAAAAGTTAATCTCAGTTATCAAAATGCTATTCTCCAAGTAGCCTTTCATTCATCAGAGAACTTTCTAAGACATCTTCGTTCATTAAAGTTAATCTCAGAGGCATAAAAGTTATTCTCGGAGCTATCAAAAAGTTAATCTCTAAAACAACAAAAGTTAATCTCTGTCATCAAAGTTGATCTGCAAGATATCTTCGAGTCATCAAAGTTACTTTTCATTACATCAAAGACGCGTTCAAATACTACCCATGTTCTCAGAAGTCATTCTCAAAGTTATTCAAAGAGCTAACAAAAGTTATTCTCAGAGTCACCTTCGTTCTTCAGAGAAACTTTCCAAAACATCTTTGTTCATCAAAGTTATTCTCCGAGTTAACAAAGGTAATCTCTAACTCACTCTCAGTCATCAAAGTTAATCCAAGAGACGTCAAAGTTAATCCAAGACATCTTTCATCAAAGATATTCTCTCTAAGCCATCAATGTTCTTCTCTAAGACATAAAAGTTATTCTCTATGTCAACAAAAGTTATTCTCTGAGCTAACAAAATACTACTCATGTTCTCAAAGACATTCTCCAATTCATCAATGTTGTTTCAAAGACATCAAAGTTAATCTCAGAGTTATCCAAAGACATTCTCAAAGTCATCTAAAGTTATTCTCTAAGACATCAAAGTTATTCTAAGAGTTATCAAAAGTTATTCTCAGTCATGTTATGTTATTCTCTAACTCTCTTCCATTCATCAAAGACATTCTCTAAGCCCTCAAAGTTATTCTCTAAGACAACAAAGTCATTCCCAGAGTCATCAAAAGTTATTCTTCGAAACATAAAATTTGCTCTGTAAGATATCTTCGTTCATCAAACTTATTCTCCGAGATATCTAAAGTTATTCTCAGAACAATCAAAAGTTATTATAAGACAACAAAAGTTATTATCAGAGCTACCCAAAGCTATTCTCAGAGTCACCTTCGTTCGTCAGAGAAACTTTCAAAACATCTTTGTTCAACAAACTTGTTTTCAAAGTCATCAAAAGTTAATCTAAGACATCTGCTTTCATCAAAGTTATTTTCAGAGACATCTAAAGTTATTATGTAAGACATAAAAGTTATTCTCAGAGACATCAAATGTTATTCTCGAAGTCATCAAAGATATTTTCAGAGACATCTAAAGTTAATTTCTATGTTATAAAGTTATTCTCAGAGACATCTAAAGTTAATCTTGGTCATCAAAGTTGTTCTCTAAACATCAATGTTGTTCTCCAAGACATCAAAGATGTTCTCAAAATCATAAAAGTTATTCCCAGAGCTATCAAAGTTATTCTCAAAGTCATCAAAGTTGTTCTCTAAACATCAATGTTGTTCTCCAAGACATCAAAGATGTTCTCAAAATCATAAAAGTTATTCCCAGAGCTATCAAAGTTATTCTCAAAGTCATCAAAGTTATTCAAAGAGCTAACAAAAGTTATTCTCTAAGTAACCTTTCGTTCATCAGAGAAGCTTTCTAAGACATCTTCGTTCATCAATGTTGATCTCTAAGTCACCTTTGTTCATCAAAGAAACTCTCCTTCTTCCATCAAGTTATACTTTAAGACAACATTGTTGTTCTCTAAGACATCTTCAGGCATAAAATTTCTCCCCAAATGTAACTAGTTCAGCTTTTCATATCAAACTTACACTTCTGTTAAATATATTTTCTTAGACATTTTACCTTTTAAACTGTTCTCTGAACTACACTGTTCAAACCTACGTAACCTATCCTCTCCACCCAATGTTACTTAGTTAACGTAACGTTCCTAAACCTAACTTTACCTATCCTATCCTAACATAACTTACCTTACCTTACCTACCTTTCCTAACTTAACCTGCTTAACCTATCTTACATAACTTTACCTATATTACCTTACCATACCTTACCTATCTTACCTGACTTTACCTATCTTACCTAACTTAACCTGCATAACCTAACTTTACCTATGTTACCTTACCTACCTTACCTATCTTACCTAACCTAACCTAACCTAACTTTACCTATGTTACCTTACCTTACCTACCTTTCCTAACTTAACCTGCTTAACCTATCTTACCTAACTTATTCTGCTTAACATAACTTACCTTACCTTCCCTATCTTACCTAACTTTACCTATCCTATCCTAACCTAACTTGTCTTACCTAACTTAATCTTACATTCCCAAACTGATGTATCCTAACTTATCTAGTCAAACCAGACATGATCTAACTTAAGTATTCCTTCTTGTCTTTGTGTTTCGTCAATCATTGTCTCATATTCATTTACTCATTTCATTAGTTAATTTCTCAAATGGTCACTTATGCATTTCAAGTGCTATTTGTTAGAGATTGGATATTTAAGCATTTCAAAGAATTATTGTTATATATGGGCATTTACTCATTTCAAGGGATAATTTCTCAAATGGACGTTTTTGCATTTCAAGTGTTATTTGTTTAAGATTGGATATTTAAGCATTTCAAAGAATTATAATTTCTCAAATGGACGTTTTTGCATTTCAAGTGCTATTTGTTAGAGATTGGATATTTAAGCATTTCAAAGAATTTTTGTTATATATGGGCATTTACTCATTTCAAGGGATAATTTCTCAAATGGACGTTTTTGCATTTCAAGTGTTATTTGTTTAAGATTGGGTATTTAACCATTTCAAAGGATTTTTGTTATATATGGGAACTTACTCGTTTCAAGGGCTAATTTCTCAAATGGTCATTTTTGCAGATCAAGCGTTATTTGTTGAAGTTCATCAAGTTGCCCATAAGTTGTATTTAGTAGGTTCTATCTTATGTTCTTATTCCCCAACCCCTTAACCTAACCTCTTGTAATCTTAGTGTATTTAGTAGGTTCTATCTTATGTTCTTATTCCCCAACCCTTTAACCTAACCTTTCAGATGTAGTTTGTTGAATATATTATCCTTTTCCTAACCTTTTTACCCAAACCTTCTTTCCTTCTTTACTTTGTTTTCACATATAAGTTCATTCTTTATCATAGTAATAATAAAAATTACAATAGTAAAGAATCAGATCTACTAAGACTTGAAATTGAGAAACAAGAGCTTAAGGGAGTGAGAGCATGAAAGAAGAGCAAGGAGTAAGATAGAGGGGGAGGAAGAAAATGGGACCAAAGAAGAGAGAATGAGAGAGAGTGTGGGCATGGGAGCACTAAGACTTGAATTGAGAAAAAGAAAAACTAAGTGAATGAGAATGAGGGTGTGAGAATGGGAGCAATAAGACTTGAATTTGAGAAACAAGAGAGCATTTGAGCAAATGAGGGAGAGAGAGGGGGAGGAAGAGAGAGAATAAGGGAGAGAGATAGAAAAGGAGGGTTAGAAGGAGTAGGAGAATCAAAGTAAAGAAGGAAAGATGGTTTGGGTAAAAATATACAAAAGGGAGAAACAAAACTACATCTGAAAGGTTAGGTTAAAGGGTTGGGGAATAAGAACATAAGATAGAACCTACTAAATACACTAAGATTACAAGAGGTTAGGTTAAGGGGTTGGGGAATAAGAACATATGATAACAAACATAATAAATACAACTTATGGGCAACTTGATGAACTTTAACAAATAACCCTTGATCTGCAAAAATGACCATTTGAGAAATTAGCCCTTGAAACGAGTAAGTTCCCATATATAACAAAAATCCTTTGAAATGGTTAAATACCCAATCTCTAACAAATAGCACTTGAAATGCAAAAACGTCCATTTGAGAAATTATAATTCTTTGAAATGCTTAAATATCCAATCTCTAACAAAATAGCACTTGAAATGCATAAGTGACCATTTGAGAAATTAACTAATGAAATGAGTAAATGAATATGAGACAATGATTGACGAAACACAAAGACAAGAAGGAATACTTAAGTTAGATCATGTCTGGTTTGACTAGATAAGTTAGGATACATCAGTTTGGGAATGTAAGATTAAGTTAGGTAAAGCAAGTTAGGTTACGTTAGGATAGGTAAGATAAGTTATATAAGTTAGGTAAGTAAGTTAGGTTAAGCAGGTTAAGTTAAGTTAGGTAATGTAGGTAAGTTGTATGACAGTATGGTACATGTATGACAGTATGGTGGGTGGTGGTGGTGGTGGTGTACATGTATGACAGCATGGTGGGTGGTGGTGGTGGTGGTGTACATGTATGACAGTATGGTGGGTGGTGGTGGTGGTGGTGGTGGTGTATATGTATGACAGTATGGTGGGTGGTGGTGGTGGTGGTGGTGTACATGTATGACAGTATGGTGGGTGGTGGTGGTGGTGTACATGTATGACAGTATGGTGGGTGGTGGTGGTGTACATGTATGACAGTATGGTGGGTGGTGGTGGTGGTGGTGTACATGTATGACAGTATGGTGGGTGGTGGTGGTGGTGGTGTATATGTATGACAGTATGGTGGGTGGTGGTGGTGGTGGTGGTGTACATGTATGACAGTATGGTGGGTGGTGGTGGTGGTGTACATGTATGACAGTATGGTGAGTGGTGGTGGTGGTGTACATGTATGACAGTATGGTGGGTGGTGGTGGTGGTGGTGGTGGTGGTGTACATGTATGACAGTATGGTGGGTGGTGGTGGTGGTGGTGTACATGTATGACAGTATGGTGCGTGGTGGTGGTGGTGGTGAATATGTATGACAGTATGGTGGGTGGTGGTGGTGGTGTACATGTATGACAGTTTGGTGGGTGGTGGTGGTGGTGGTGTACATGTATGACAGTATGGTGGGTGGTGGTGGTGGTGTACATGTATGACAGTATGGTGGGTGGTGGTGGTGGTGTACATGTATGACAGTATGGTGAGTGGTGGTGGTGGTGTACATGTATGACAGTATGGTGGGTGGTGGTGGTGGTGAGTAGTAGGGTGTAAGCGCCACAGAACATTTTTTTTTTGGGCGGAGGACCCCTGTGGAATGTAAGCACCACAGAACATTTTTTTTTTTTTGGGCGGAGGACCCCTGTGGAATGTAAGCGCCACAGAACATTTTTTTTTCTGGGGGAAAAAATGTTCTGTAGCGCTTGGGGGTTTTCAGGTGAATTTGGGTATTCACAGATTTGGAATTAGGGAATTCTTATAATGAAAAATAATGTCATACGAGTTTGTTAAAGTTCTTATGAGAAAAATAATTTCCGAGACATAGAAGTTTGTTAAGGCCTTATGGGACAAATTCAAGTATCGTATGTAGCGCTTAGGGTTTCCAGGAGAACTCTACGGACATATTTTACATGTTTTCAACTTACAAAATCGTCTATGTAAGCCTTAGTTATTCATATAAATTTAGAAAATCACCTGTGTAAGTCATGGTTTTCAGGGTTTCGTACATCACACCCCCCTCCCTCCCCCCTTACCTCATAATCTCTCGCCTCACCTGTGTTTACTTTAGACGTCAGCCAGACACGGCCTTCAGGTCACCTCGGTAATCGTATCTTATCTTCTCCATAATAATATCTCGACCGTCCCTCCTCTCTCTCTCTCTCCTTTCATTCAGTTCAGTTCAACTATTTTCCAACATCGTATGTTTTCTCCTTTTCATTAAGCAAGTCAGTTTTACACAAATAAATCATGTTAGTAAGCAAGTTCTAGCTCACGTTCCCCCACCTTAGTCCCCTGTCATATAATGAATACTATCATTCCAATCCCTCTAAAATTTAAAAATAATCATATTTCAAATGTAGTTCAATACAGTAATTTAGTTACCAAGCTCCAGCGCTTGTCCTCCGCCTTAGCTCTCTCTCGTATCTTCGTTAGTATCAGTCCAATTTCCCTGAAATTTTTACCCTCTGTATTTCGGGCACCGTAAATAAGATCAAAACAGTTACCAAGCTCCAGCTCTTGTCCTCCGCCTTAGCTCTCTCTCTCCTCCTATTTCCTTACAGCTATTTTCAGAGTTTCAAATAGTCATAGAAGTTTATTTATATATTTATGACCGAATTTGTAAAAGGACCATTTTCAGAGAATATTGTCTTAGATGTTTTGTTAAGGAAAACAGACAACTTATCCATAACATTTAGTTTTATATCCATTTACGGCTATTTCATCTGTAAAGACCAAAATTGAACAGAGCCCAGTTTTAAGCTCATATTTCATCAGAGACCAGTTTATACCGAAATTCGCCAGAGTCTACTTTGAGAGCAAATTTCATCAGTGTCCTGTAATCTGTGAAAACTTGACAGAGACCATTTTATACCCAATTTTCGGCAGAGTCCAGTTTATGCTCAAATTCGCCAGAGTCTACTTTAATAGCAAAATTCATCAGAGTCCAGTTTTCTAGCAAATTTCATCAGTGTCCTGTAATCTGTGAAAATTTGACAGAGTCCAGTTCATGATCGAAATTAATCAGAGTCCAATTAAAGACCCAAATTTGACAGAGACCACATTTTCGCTACTAACAGTCCAATCCCCCTGAAATTTTAAACAGTCATATTTCAGACGTAGTAAATAAGATCAAGTCAGTTACAGAGCTCCAGCTCTTGTCCCCCTGTATTTGCATATTTTCTCTATATTCAGCTGTGTTCTTCACATTTTTTCCATGTTTTCTGTGTTCATTCCATGTTCTATAAATGTTCACAGCAAGCTCAGTTCAAATTTTTTCTGCCATTTTTCCCCGTATGTTCACTATGTTCTTTGTCATATTTTCATGTGCATCATATGTTCTCTGTATAACTTTTTATACTCAATATTCATGTTCTCAATGTTCTTAGCTTGTTCTTCACATGTTCAGTGTTCATTCTTTGTATTCCCTATGTTCCTTATCATGTCTTCATGTTCCTCTACAAGTTCATATTCCCTGCTTGTTCACTCTATTCATCAACTTTTTCTTACATGTTTTCTGTGTTCACCGTATGTTCACTGTGTTCATTCCCTTACTTAATCTCAATTTTTTTTTATGTTCTTTGTTTCTTCCATTCACTAACTAGTTCTTTGTCAAATATTAGCATCAGCAATACAGTTCCCTCAACAATTTTAGTCACCAAGTTTTATTTTCAAAACTATATCAAAGTAATTCTCGTTGTCAACTTAATAGTTCTACCAGCCATGTTCTTAAACAAATCTACACTTTATTCAGTTCCAAATTTACAAAAGACAAACCTTTCTTGTAACTTCTTAACTAAAAATCTTTCGCCAATCAACTGAAACATAGTCACTTTCCAGCACTGTTCTTAACTAAACTTATTCCCCAGTCATCAGAAATAACCGTGTTCTTCATGTTTCATTGTCATTTCATAACTAAAATTATCCATCAATCAACAGAAAAAGTCATGTTCATCATGTTTTGTCTTTTGCTCAACTAAAAGTATTCATCGGTCAACTAAAAATAGTTACTTCATCATGTTTCCTCGTCATTTCTTAACTGAAATATCACTTCTCTCATCTGAAAATAGTCAGGATTAATCTCTTTCAACACCGTTCTTAACTAAAACATCCTTTCGCTTAGCTAAAAATTGTCAAAGGAAACTTCTTTCATCATTTCGTAACAGCCATTATCCATAGTCAAGTAAGAAAATATAGTCAAAGATATCTATCATCGTCGTTCTTAACTGGCATTATACTTTGTGGAGCACTAAAATAGTCACTGTCGTCATATTTTGTCTTTTTCCTCAACTAAAAGAGTCAAATGTAACTTTTTCAACACTTTCGTAACTAAAATTATATGTCGCTAAGTAAGAAAAAATAGTCAAATGTAACTTTTTCAGCACTTTCGTAAAAATTATATGTCGTTAAGTAAGAAAAATAGTCAAAGGTGCTCTCCGTAACACCAAAGTTACTCTTCGAGATAACAAAAAGACGCTCTCAAACACTCAAAAATTTACTCGCATCCTCAAAGTTATTCTCAGAGTCATCAAAAAGTTAATCTCAGTTATCAAAATGCTATTCTCCAAGTAGCCTTTCATTCATCAGAGAACTTTCTAAGACATCTTCGTTCATTAAAGTTAATCTCAGAGGCATAAAAGTTATTCTCGGAGCTATCAAAAAGTTAATCTCTAAAACAACAAAAGTTAATCTCTGTCATCAAAGTTGATCTGCAAGATATCTTCGAGTCATCAAAGTTACTTTTCATTACATCAAAGACGCGTTCAAATACTACCCATGTTCTCAGAAGTCATTCTCAAAGTTATTCAAAGAGCTAACAAAAGTTATTCTCAGAGTCACCTTCGTTCTTCAGAGAAACTTTCCAAAACATCTTTGTTCATCAAAGTTATTCTCCGAGTTAACAAAGGTAATCTCTAACTCACTCTCAGTCATCAAAGTTAATCCAAGAGACGTCAAAGTTAATCCAAGACATCTTTCATCAAAGATATTCTCTCTAAGCCATCAATGTTCTTCTCTAAGACATAAAAGTTATTCTCTATGTCAACAAAAGTTATTCTCTGAGCTAACAAAATACTACTCATGTTCTCAAAGACATTCTCCAATTCATCAATGTTGTTTCAAAGACATCAAAGTTAATCTCAGAGTTATCCAAAGACATTCTCAAAGTCATCTAAAGTTATTCTCTAAGACATCAAAGTTATTCTAAGAGTTATCAAAAGTTATTCTCAGTCATGTTATGTTATTCTCTAACTCTCTTCCATTCATCAAAGACATTCTCTAAGCCCTCAAAGTTATTCTCTAAGACAACAAAGTCATTCCCAGAGTCATCAAAAGTTATTCTTCGAAACATAAAATTTGCTCTGTAAGATATCTTCGTTCATCAAACTTATTCTCCGAGATATCTAAAGTTATTCTCAGAACAATCAAAAGTTATTATAAGACAACAAAAGTTATTATCAGAGCTACCCAAAGCTATTCTCAGAGTCACCTTCGTTCGTCAGAGAAACTTTCAAAACATCTTTGTTCAACAAACTTGTTTTCAAAGTCATCAAAAGTTAATCTAAGACATCTGCTTTCATCAAAGTTATTTTCAGAGACATCTAAAGTTATTATGTAAGACATAAAAGTTATTCTCAGAGACATCAAATGTTATTCTCGAAGTCATCAAAGATATTTTCAGAGACATCTAAA
Source organism: Procambarus clarkii (assembly GCF_040958095.1). Lineage (NCBI taxonomy): Eukaryota > Metazoa > Arthropoda > Malacostraca > Decapoda > Cambaridae > Procambarus > Procambarus clarkii. Next base: position 18,627,095 of record NC_091194.1, read on the forward strand.
GTTAATTTCTATGTTATAAAGTTATTCTCAGAGACATCTAAAGTTAATCTTGGTCATCAAAGTTGTTCTCTAAACATCAATGTTGTTCTCCAAGACATCAAAGATGTTCTCAAAATCATAAAAGTTATTCCCAGAGCTATCAAAGTTATTCTCAAAGTCATCAAAGTTGTTCTCTAAACATCAATGTTGTTCTCCAAGACATCAAAGATGTTCTCAAAATCATAAAAGTTATTCCCAGAGCTATCAAAGTTATTCTCAAAGTCATCAAAGTTATTCAAAGAGCTAACAAAAGTTATTCTCTAAGTAACCTTTCGTTCATCAGAGAAGCTTTCTAAGACATCTTCGTTCATCAATGTTGATCTCTAAGTCACCTTTGTTCATCAAAGAAACTCTCCTTCTTCCATCAAGTTATACTTTAAGACAACATTGTTGTTCTCTAAGACATCTTCAGGCATAAAATTTCTCCCCAAATGTAACTAGTTCAGCTTTTCATATCAAACTTACACTTCTGTTAAATATATTTTCTTAGACATTTTACCTTTTAAACTGTTCTCTGAACTACACTGTTCAAACCTACGTAACCTATCCTCTCCACCCAATGTTACTTAGTTAACGTAACGTTCCTAAACCTAACTTTACCTATCCTATCCTAACATAACTTACCTTACCTTACCTACCTTTCCTAACTTAACCTGCTTAACCTATCTTACATAACTTTACCTATATTACCTTACCATACCTTACCTATCTTACCTGACTTTACCTATCTTACCTAACTTAACCTGCATAACCTAACTTTACCTATGTTACCTTACCTACCTTACCTATCTTACCTAACCTAACCTAACCTAACTTTACCTATGTTACCTTACCTTACCTACCTTTCCTAACTTAACCTGCTTAACCTATCTTACCTAACTTTACCTATGTTACCTTACCTTACCTACCTTTCCTAACTTAACCTGCTTAACCTATCTTACCTAACTTTACCTATCTTACCTAACTTTACCTATGTTACCTTACCTTACCTACCTTTCCTAACTTTACCTATCTTACCTAACTTACCTACATTACCTAACTTAACTTAACCTGCTTAACCTAACTTACTTACCTAACTTATATAACTTATCTTACCTATCCTAACGTAACCTAACTTGCTTTACCTAACTTAATCTTACATTCCCAAACTGATGTATCCTAATTTATCTAGTCAAACCAGACATGATCTAACTTAAGTATTCCTTCTTGTCTTTGTGTTTCGTCAATCATTGTCTCATATTCATTTACTCATTTCATTAGTTAATTTCTCAAATGGTCACTTATGCATTTCAAGTGCTATTTTGTTAGAGATTGGATATTTAAGCATTTCAAAGAATTATAATTTCTCAAATGGACGTTTTTGCATTTCAAGTGCTATTTGTTAGAGATTGGGTATTTAACCATTTCAAAGGATTTTTGTTATATATGGGAACTTACTCGTTTCAAGGGCTAATTTCTCAAATGGTCATTTTTGCAGATCAAGGGTTATTTGTTAAAGTTCATCAAGTTGCCCATAAGTTGTATTTATTATGTTTGTTATCATATGTTCTTATTCCCCAACCCCTTAACCTAACCTCTTGTAATCTTAGTGTATTTAGTAGGTTCTATCTTATGTTCTTATTCCCCAACCCTTTAACCTAACCTTTCAGATGTAGTTTTGTTTCTCCCTTTTGTATATTTTTACCCAAACCATCTTTCCTTCTTTACTTTGATTCTCCTACTCCTTCTAACCCTCCTTTTCTATCTCTCTCCCTTATTCTCTCTCTTCCTCCCCCTCTCTCTCCCTCATTTGCTCAAATGCTCTCTTGTTTCTCAAATTCAAGTCTTATTGCTCCCATTCTCACACCCTCATTCTCATTCACTTAGTTTTTCTTTTTCTCAATTCAAGTCTTAGTGCTCCCATGCCCACACTCTCTCTCATTCTCTCTTCTTTGGTCCCATTTTCTTCCTCCCCCTCTATCTTACTCCTTGCTCTTCTTTCATGCTCTCACTCCCTTAAGCTCTTGTTTCTCAATTTCAAGTCTTAGTAGATCTGATTCTTTACTATTGTAATTTTTATTATTACTATGATAAAGAATGAACTTATATGTGAAAACAAAGTAAAGAAGGAAAGAAGGTTTGGGTAAAAAGGTTAGGAAAAGGATAATATATTCAACAAACTACATCTGAAAGGTTAGGTTAAAGGGTTGGGGAATAAGAACATAAGATAGAACCTACTAAATACACTAAGATTACAAGAGGTTAGGTTAAGGGGTTGGGGAATAAGAACATAAGATAGAACCTACTAAATACAACTTATGGGCAACTTGATGAACTTTAACAAATAACGCTTGATCTGCAAAAATGACCATTTGAGAAATTAGCCCTTGAAACGAGTAAGTTCCCATATATAACAAAAATCCTTTGAAATGGTTAAATACCCAATCTTAAACAAATAACACTTGAAATGCAAAAACGTCCATTTGAGAAATTATCCCTTGAAATGAGTAAATGCCCATATATAACAAAAATTCTTTGAAATGCTTAAATATCCAATCTCTAACAAATAGCACTTGAAATGCAAAAACGTCCATTTGAGAAATTATAATTCTTTGAAATGCTTAAATATCCAATCTTAAACAAATAACACTTGAAATGCAAAAACGTCCATTTGAGAAATTATCCCTTGAAATGAGTAAATGCCCATATATAACAATAATTCTTTGAAATGCTTAAATATCCAATCTCTAACAAATAGCACTTGAAATGCATAAGTGACCATTTGAGAAATTAACTAATGAAATGAGTAAATGAATATGAGACAATGATTGACGAAACACAAAGACAAGAAGGAATACTTAAGTTAGATCATGTCTGGTTTGACTAGATAAGTTAGGATACATCAGTTTGGGAATGTAAGATTAAGTTAGGTAAGACAAGTTAGGTTAGGATAGGATAGGTAAAGTTAGGTAAGATAGGGAAGGTAAGGTAAGTTATGTTAAGCAGAATAAGTTAGGTAAGATAGGTTAAGCAGGTTAAGTTAGGAAAGGTAGGTAAGGTAAGGTAACATAGGTAAAGTTAGGTTAGGTTAGGTTAGGTAAGATAGGTAAGGTAGGTAAGGTAACATAGGTAAAGTTAGGTTATGCAGGTTAAGTTAGGTAAGATAGGTAAAGTCAGGTAAGATAGGTAAGGTATGGTAAGGTAATATAGGTAAAGTTATGTAAGATAGGTTAAGCAGGTTAAGTTAGGAAAGGTAGGTAAGGTAAGGTAAGTTATGTTAGGATAGGATAGGTAAAGTTAGGTTTAGGAACGTTACGTTAACTAAGTAACATTGGGTGGAGAGGATAGGTTACGTAGGTTTGAACAGTGTAGTTCAGAGAACAGTTTAAAAGGTAAAATGTCTAAGAAAATATATTTAACAGAAGTGTAAGTTTGATATGAAAAGCTGAACTAGTTACATTTGGGGAGAAATTTTATGCCTGAAGATGTCTTAGAGAACAACAATGTTGTCTTAAAGTATAACTTGATGGAAGAAGGAGAGTTTCTTTGATGAACAAAGGTGACTTAGAGATCAACATTGATGAACGAAGATGTCTTAGAAAGCTTCTCTGATGAACGAAAGGTTACTTAGAGAATAACTTTTGTTAGCTCTTTGAATAACTTTGATGACTTTGAGAATAACTTTGATAGCTCTGGGAATAACTTTTATGATTTTGAGAACATCTTTGATGTCTTGGAGAACAACATTGATGTTTAGAGAACAACTTTGATGACTTTGAGAATAACTTTGATAGCTCTGGGAATAACTTTTATGATTTTGAGAACATCTTTGATGTCTTGGAGAACAACATTGATGTTTAGAGAACAACTTTGATGACCAAGATTAACTTTAGATGTCTCTGAGAATAACTTTATAACATAGAAATTAACTTTAGATGTCTCTGAAAATATCTTTGATGACTTCGAGAATAACATTTGATGTCTCTGAGAATAACTTTTATGTCTTACATAATAACTTTAGATGTCTCTGAAAATAACTTTGATGAAAGCAGATGTCTTAGATTAACTTTTGATGACTTTGAAAACAAGTTTGTTGAACAAAGATGTTTTGAAAGTTTCTCTGACGAACGAAGGTGACTCTGAGAATAGCTTTGGGTAGCTCTGATAATAACTTTTGTTGTCTTATAATAACTTTTGATTGTTCTGAGAATAACTTTAGATATCTCGGAGAATAAGTTTGATGAACGAAGATATCTTACAGAGCAAATTTTATGTTTCGAAGAATAACTTTTGATGACTCTGGGAATGACTTTGTTGTCTTAGAGAATAACTTTGAGGGCTTAGAGAATGTCTTTGATGAATGGAAGAGAGTTAGAGAATAACATAACATGACTGAGAATAACTTTTGATAACTCTTAGAATAACTTTGATGTCTTAGAGAATAACTTTAGATGACTTTGAGAATGTCTTTGGATAACTCTGAGATTAACTTTGATGTCTTTGAAACAACATTGATGAATTGGAGAATGTCTTTGAGAACATGAGTAGTATTTTGTTAGCTCAGAGAATAACTTTTGTTGACATAGAGAATAACTTTTATGTCTTAGAGAAGAACATTGATGGCTTAGAGAGAATATCTTTGATGAAAGATGTCTTGGATTAACTTTGACGTCTCTTGGATTAACTTTGATGACTGAGAGTGAGTTAGAGATTACCTTTGTTAACTCGGAGAATAACTTTGATGAACAAAGATGTTTTGGAAAGTTTCTCTGAAGAACGAAGGTGACTCTGAGAATAACTTTTGTTAGCTCTTTGAATAACTTTGAGAATGACTTCTGAGAACATGGGTAGTATTTGAACGCGTCTTTGATGTAATGAAAAGTAACTTTGATGACTCGAAGATATCTTGCAGATCAACTTTGATGACAGAGATTAACTTTTGTTGTTTTAGAGATTAACTTTTTGATAGCTCCGAGAATAACTTTTATGCCTCTGAGATTAACTTTAATGAACGAAGATGTCTTAGAAAGTTCTCTGATGAATGAAAGGCTACTTGGAGAATAGCATTTTGATAACTGAGATTAACTTTTTGATGACTCTGAGAATAACTTTGAGGATGCGAGTAAATTTTTGAGTGTTTGAGAGCGTCTTTTTGTTATCTCGAAGAGTAACTTTGGTGTTACGGAGAGCACCTTTGACTATTTTTCTTACTTAACGACATATAATTTTTACGAAAGTGCTGAAAAAGTTACATTTGACTATTTTTTCTTACTTAGCGACATATAATTTTAGTTACGAAAGTGTTGAAAAAGTTACATTTGACTCTTTTAGTTGAGGAAAAAGACAAAATATGACGACAGTGACTATTTTAGTGCTCCACAAAGTATAATGCCAGTTAAGAACGACGATGATAGATATCTTTGACTATATTTTCTTACTTGACTATGGATAATGGCTGTTACGAAATGATGAAAGAAGTTTCCTTTGACAATTTTTAGCTAAGCGAAAGGATGTTTTAGTTAAGAACGGTGTTGAAAGAGATTAATCCTGACTATTTTCAGATGAGAGAAGTGATATTTCAGTTAAGAAATGACGAGGAAACATGATGAAGTAACTATTTTTAGTTGACCGATGAATACTTTTAGTTGAGCAAAAGACAAAACATGATGAACATGACTTTTTCTGTTGATTGATGGATAATTTTAGTTATGAAATGACAATGAAACATGAAGAACACGGTTATTTCTGATGACTGGGGAATAAGTTTAGTTAAGAACAGTGCTGGAAAGTGACTATGTTTCAGTTGATTGGCGAAAGATTTTTAGTTAAGAAGTTACAAGAAAGGTTTGTCTTTTGTAAATTTGGAACTGAATAAAGTGTAGATTTGTTTAAGAACATGGCTGGTAGAACTATTAAGTTGACAACGAGAATTACTTTGATATAGTTTTGAAAATAAAACTTGGTGACTAAAATTGTTGAAGGAACTGTATTGCTGATGCTAATATTTGACAAAGAACTAGTTAGTGAATGGAAGAAACAAAGAACATAAAAAAAAATTGAGATTAAGTAAGGGAATGAACACAGTGAACATACGGTGAACACAGAAAACATGTAAGAAAAAGTTGATGAATAGAGTGAACAAGCAGGGAATATGAACTTGTAGAGGAACATGAAGACATGATAAGGAACATAGGGAATACAAAGAATGAACACTGAACATGTGAAGAACAAGCTAAGAACATTGAGAACATGAATATTGAGTATAAAAAGTTATACAGAGAACATATGATGCACATGAAAATATGACAAAGAACATAGTGAACATACGGGGAAAAATGGCAGAAAAAATTTGAACTGAGCTTGCTGTGAACATTTATAGAACATGGAATGAACACAGAAAACATGGAAAAAATGTGAAGAACACAGCTGAATATAGAGAAAATATGCAAATACAGGGGGACAAGAGCTGGAGCTCTGTAACTGACTTGATCTTATTTACTACGTCTGAAATATGACTGTTTAAAATTTCAGGGGGATTGGACTGTTAGTAGCGAAAATGTGGTCTCTGTCAAATTTGGGTCTTTAATTGGACTCTGATTAATTTCGATCATGAACTGGACTCTGTCAAATTTTCACAGATTACAGGACACTGATGAAATTTGCTAGAAAACTGGACTCTGATGAATTTTGCTATTAAAGTAGACTCTGGCGAATTTGAGCATAAACTGGACTCTGCCGAAAATTGGGTATAAAATGGTCTCTGTCAAGTTTTCACAGATTACAGGACACTGATGAAATTTGCTCTCAAAGTAGACTCTGGCGAATTTCGGTATAAACTGGTCTCTGATGAAATATGAGCTTAAAACTGGGCTCTGTTCAATTTTGGTCTTTACAGATGAAATAGCCGTAAATGGATATAAAACTAAATGTTATGGATAAGTTGTCTGTTTTCCTTAACAAAACATCTAAGACAATATTCTCTGAAAATGGTCCTTTTACAAATTCGGTCATAAATATATAAATAAACTTCTATGACTATTTGAAACTCTGAAAATAGCTGTAAGGAAATAGGAGGAGAGAGAGAGCTAAGGCGGAGGACAAGAGCTGGAGCTTGGTAACTGTTTTGATCTTATTTACGGTGCCCGAAATACAGAGGGTAAAAATTTCAGGGAAATTGGACTGATACTAACGAAGATACGAGAGAGAGCTAAGGCGGAGGACAAGCGCTGGAGCTTGGTAACTAAATTACTGTATTGAACTACATTTGAAATATGATTATTTTTAAATTTTAGAGGGATTGGAATGATAGTATTCATTATATGACAGGGGACTAAGGTGGGGGAACGTGAGCTAGAACTTGCTTACTAACATGATTTATTTGTGTAAAACTGACTTGCTTAATGAAAAGGAGAAAACATACGATGTTGGAAAATAGTTGAACTGAACTGAATGAAAGGAGAGAGAGAGAGAGGAGGGACGGTCGAGATATTATTATGGAGAAGATAAGATACGATTACCGAGGTGACCTGAAGGCCGTGTCTGGCTGACGTCTAAAGTAAACACAGGTGAGGCGAGAGATTATGAGGTAAGGGGGGAGGGAGGGGGGTGTGATGTACGAAACCCTGAAAACCATGACTTACACAGGTGATTTTCTAAATTTATATGAATAACTAAGGCTTACATAGACGATTTTGTAAGTTGAAAACATGTAAAATATGTCCGTAGAGTTCTCCTGGAAACCCTAAGCGCTACATACGATACTTGAATTTGTCCCATAAGGCCTTAACAAACTTCTATGTCTCGGAAATTATTTTTCTCATAAGAACTTTAACAAACTCGTATGACATTATTTTTCATTATAAGAATTCCCTAATTCCAAATCTGTGAATACCCAAATTCACCTGAAAACCCCCAAGCGCTACAGAACATTTTTTCCCCCAGAAAAAAAAATGTTCTGTGGCGCTTACATTCCACAGGGGTCCTCCGCCCAAAAAAAAAAAATGTTCTGTGGCGCTTACATTCCACAGGGGTCCTCCGCCCAAAAAAAAAAATGTTCTGTGGCGCTTACACCCTACTACTGTGGTGGTGGTGTACATGTATGACAGTATGGTGGGTGGTGGTGGTGGTGGTGTACATGTATGACAGTATGGTGCGTGGTGGTGGTGGTGGTGAATATGTATGACAGTATGGTGGGTGGTGGTGGTGGTGTACATGTATGACAGTTTGGTGGGTGGTGGTGGTGGTGGTGTACATGTATGACAGTATGGTGGGTGGTGGTGGTGGTGTACATGTATGACAGTATGGTGGGTGGTGGTGGTGGTGTACATGTATGACAGTATGGTGGGTGGTGGTGGTGGTGGTGAATATGTATGACAGTATGGTGGGTGGTGGTGGTGGTGTACATGTATGACAGTATGGTGAGTGGTGGTGGTGGTGTACATGTATGACAGTATGGTGGGTGGTGGTGGTGGTGGTGTACATGTATGACAGTATGGTGAGTGGTGGTGGTGGTGGTGTACATGTATGACAGTATGGTGGGTGGTGGTGGTGGTGGTGTACATGTATGACAGTATGGTGAGTGGTGGTGGTGGTGTACATGTATGACAGTATGGTGGGTGGTGGTGGTGGTGTACATGTATGACAGTATGGTGGGTGGTGGTGGTGGTGTACATGTATGACAGTATGGTGGGTGGTGGTGGTGGTGGTGTACATGTATGACAGTATGGTGGGTGGTGGTGGTGGTGGTGGTGTACATGTATGACAGTATGGTGGGTGGTGGTGGTGGTGTACATGTATGACAGTATGGTGGGTGGTGGTGGTGGTGTACATGTATGACAGTATGGTGGGTGGTGGTGGTGGTGTACATGTATGACAGTATGGTGGGTGGTGGTGGTGGTGTACATGTATGACAGTATGGTGGGTGGTGGTGGTGGTGTACATGTATGACAGTATGGTGGGTGGTGGTGGTGGTGTACATGGGGCGGTGTACACATGTGTACGTGTTAAGTGCACTTATTGATCACTTCTGTTATGTTACGCCTTGCTGCTGGGCAACTCTGTGGCCTTCATCCCTCCCCCTGGGGGGCCCCCTTCCCCAGGGACCCTTCCCCTAGGGCCCCCTTCCCAGGGACCCTTCCCCCAGGGACCCTTCCCCAGAGACCCTTCCCCAGGGACCCTTCCCCAGGGACCCTTCCCCAGGGACCCTTCCCCAGGGACCCTTCCCCAGGGACCCTTCCCCAGGGACCCTTCCCCAGGGACCCTTCCCCTGGGACCCTTCCCCTAGGACCCTTCCCCAGGGACCCTTCCCCAGGGCCTCTTCCCCAGGGCCCCTTCCCTAGGGCCCTTCCCCAGGGACCCTTCCCCTGGGACCCTTCCCCTAGGACCCTTCCCCAGGACCCCTTCCCCAGGGACCCTTCCCCTAGGGCCCCCTTCCCAGGGACCCTCCCCAGGGCCCCCTTCCCCAGGGACCCTTCCCCAGGGACCCTTCCCGAGGGACCCTTCCCCAGGGACCCTTCCCCAGGGACCCTTCCCCAGAGACCCTTCCCCAGGGACCCTTCCCCAGGGACCCTTCCCCAGGGACCCTTCCCCAGGGACCCTTCCCCTGGGACCCTTCCCCTGGGACCCTTCCCTAGGACCCTTCCCCAGGGACCCTTCCCCTGGACCCCTTCCCCAGGGACTCTTCCCCAGGGACCCTTCCCCAGGGACCCTTCCCCTGGACCCCTTCCCCAGGGACTCTTCCCCAGGGATCCTTCCCCAGGACCCCTTCCCGAGGGACCCTTCCCCAGGGACCCTTCCCCAGGGACCCTTCCCCAGAGACCCTTCCCCAGGGCCTCTTCCCCAGGGACCCTTCCCCAGGGACCCTTCCCAAGGGACCCTTCCCCAGAGACCCTTTCCCAGGGCCTCTTCCCCAGGGACCCTTCCCCAGGGACCCTTCCCCAGGGACCCTTCCCCAGGGACCCTTCCCCAGGGCCTCTTCCCCAGGGACCCTTCCCCAGGGCCTTTTTCCTAGAGACCCTTTCCCAGGGACCCTTCCCCAGGGCCTCTTCCCCAGGGCCTCTTCCCCAGGGACCCTTCCCCAGGGCCTCTTTCCCAGAGACCCTTTCCCAGGGACCCTTCCCCAGGGACCCTTCCGCAGGGCCTCTTCCCCAGGGACCCTTCCCCAGGGACCCTTCCCCAGGGACCCTTCCCCAGAGACCCTTCCCCAGGGCCTCTTCCCCAGGGACCCTTCCCCAGGGCCTTTTTCCCAGAGACCCTTTCCCAGGGACCCTTTCCCAGGGCCTCTTCCCCAGGGACCCTTCCCCAGGGACCCTTCCTCAGGGACCCTTCCCCAGGGACTCTTCCCCAGGGCCTCTTCCCCAGGGACCCTTCCCCAGGGCCTTTTTCCCAGAGACCCTTTCCCAGGGACCCTTTCCCAGGGCCTCTTCCCCAGGGACCCTTCCCCAGGGACCCTTCCTCAGGGACCCTTCCCCAGGGACCTTTCCCCAGGGACCCTTCCCCAGGGACCCTTCCCCAGGGACTCTTCCCCAGGGACCCTTCCCCAGGGACCCTTCCCCTGGACCCCTTCCCCAGGGACTCTTCCCCAGGGATCCTTCCCCAGGACCCCTTCCCGAGGGACCCTTCCCCAGGGACCCTTCCCCAGGGACCCTTCCCCAGAGACCCTTCCCCAGGGCCTCTTCCCCAGGGACCCTTCCCCAGGGACCCTTCCCAAGGGACCCTTCCCCAGAGACCCTTTCCCAGGGCCTCTTCCCCAGGGACCCTTCCCCAGGGACCCTTCCCCAGGGACCCTTCCCCAGGGACCCTTCCCCAGGGCCTCTTCCCCAGGGACCCTTCCCCAGGGACCCTTCCTCAGGGACCCTTCCCCAGGGACCTTTCCCCAGGGACCCTTCCCCTGGACCCCTTCCCCAGGGACTCTTCCCCAGGGACCCTTCCCCAGGGACCCTTCCCCTGGACCCCTTCCCCAGGGACTCTTCCCCAGGGATCCTTCCCCAGGACCCCTTCCCGAGGGACCCTTCCCCAGGGACCCTTCCCCAGGGACCCTTCCCCAGAGACCCTTCCCCAGGGCCTCTTCCCCAGGGACCCTTCCCCAGGGACCCTTCCCAAGGGACCCTTCCCCAGAGACCCTTTCCCAGGGCCTCTTCCCCAGGGACCCTTCCCCAGGGACCCTTCCCCAGGGACCCTTCCCCAGGGACCCTTCCCCAGGGCCTCTTCCCCAGGGACCCTTCCCCAGGGCCTTTTTCCTAGAGACCCTTTCCCAGGGACCCTTCCCCAGGGCCTCTTCCCCAGGGCCTCTTCCCCAGGGACCCTTCCCCAGGGCCTCTTTCCCAGAGACCCTTTCCCAGGGACCCTTCCCCAGGGACCCTTCCGCAGGGCCTCTTCCCCAGGGACCCTTCCCCAGGGACCCTTCCCCAGGGACCCTTCCCCAGAGACCCTTCCCCAGGGCCTCTTCCCCAGGGACCCTTCCCCAGGGCCTTTTTCCCAGAGACCCTTTCCCAGGGACCCTTTCCCAGGGCCTCTTCCCCAGGGACCCTTCCCCAGGGACCCTTCCTCAGGGACCCTTCCCCAGGGACTCTTCCCCAGGGCCTCTTCCCCAGGGACCCTTCCCCAGGGCCTTTTTCCCAGAGACCCTTTCCCAGGGACCCTTTCCCAGGGCCTCTTCCCCAGGGACCCTTCCCCAGGGACCCTTCCTCAGGGACCCTTCCCCAGGGACCTTTCCCCAGGGACCCTTCCCCAGGGACCCTTCCCCAGGGACCCTTTCCCAGAGACCCTTCCCCAGGGCCTCTTCCCCAGGGACCCTTCCCCAGGGCCTCTTCCCCAGGGACCTATCCCCAGAGCCCCTTCCCTAGGGACCCTTCCCCAGGGACCCTTCCCTAGGGACCCTTCCCCAGGGACCCTTCCCCAGGGAACCTTCCCCTGGGACCCTTCCCTAGGACCCCTTCCCCAGGACCCCTTCCCCAGGGACCCTTCCCCAGGGACCCTTCCCTAGGGACCCTTCCCCTGGACCCCTTCCCCATGGACCCTTTCCCAGGGACCCTTCCCCAGGGCTCCTTCCCCAGGGCCTCTTCCCCAGGGACCCTTCCCCAGGGCCTCTTTCCCAGAGACCCTTTCCCAGGGACCCTTTCCCAGGGCCTCTTCCCCAGGGACCCTTCCCCAGGGACCCTTCCTCAGGGACCCTTCCCCAGGGCCTCTTCCTTACGGACCCTTCCCCAGGGACCCTTCCCCAGGGACCCTTTCCCAGAGACCCTTCCCCAGGGCCTCTTCCCCAGGGACCCTTCCCCAGGGCCTCTTCCCCAGGGATCTATCCCCAGAGCCCCTTCCCTAGGGACCCTTCCCCAGGGACCCTTCCCTAGGGACCCTTCCCCAGGGACCCTTCCCCAGAGAACCTTCCCCTGGGACCCTTCCCTAGGACCCCTTCCCCAGGACCCCTTCCCCAGGGACCCTTCCCCAGGGACCCTTCCCTAGGGACCCTTCCCCTGGACCCCTTCCTCATGGACCCTTTCCCAGGGACCCTTCCCCAGGGCCCCTTCCCCAGGTCCCCTTCCCCAAGGACCCTTCCCCAGGGACCCTTCCCCAGGGACCCTTTCCCAGGGTCCCTTCCCCAGGGCCTCTTCCCCAGGGACCCTTCCCCAGGGACCCTTCCCCAGGGACCCTTTCCCAGGGACCCTTCCCTAGGGACCCTTCCCCAGGGCCTCTTTCCCAGAGACCCTTCCCCAGGGACCCTTCCCCAGGCACCCTTCCCCAGGGGCCCTTCCCCATGGACCCTTCCCCAGGGACCCTTCCCCAGGGACCCTTTTCCAGGCACCCTCTCCCTGGACCCCTTCCCCAGGGCCCCTTCCCCAGGGACCCTTCCCCAGAGACCCTTCCCCAGGGCTCCTTCCCCAGAGACCCTTCCCCAGGGACCCTTCCCCAGGCACCCTTCCCCATGGACCCTTCCCCAGGGACCCTTCCCCAGGGACCCTTCCCCTGGGACCCTTCCCCAGGGCCCCCTTCCCCAGGGGCCCTTCCCCATGGACTCTTCCCCTGGGACCCTTCCCTAGGACCCCTTCCCCAGGGACCCTTCCCCAGGGACCCTTCCCCTGGGACCCTTCCCCAAGGGCCCCCTTCCCCAGGGGCCCTTCCCCAGGGACCCTTCCCCTGGGACCCTTCCCTAGGACCCCTTCCCCAGGGACCTTTCCCCAGGGACCTTTCCCCAGGGACCCTTCCCCCCCCCCCCTTCACTACTGTTCCTCTTTCTTCCTACCTTTCCTATCCCATCTTCTTCCCTCATACCCTGTTCGCCCCATCTCCTTCCTTCCTCTCATCCCCGCCCCCTTCCCCACACCTCCCTCTTCTCCCTCCTGGGCACAATCGCTTCCGTTAACAAGTTCCGTGAGCGAGCAACAGAACAAAACCTCATGAATATTTTTTGCCCAGTCAGTGTGCGGAGGGTTGAGGCAAGTGTCTGGGCGGCACTAGTACCCTGGTTCAAGTCCCCCGCCTGGTCCCAGCTGACTGTTCTCGCTGGTGGATCACAGCCCAGAATGATGCCTGTGTGGTCTGGCAGTGTGTGAGGCGGAGGGTCCCTCAGGCTTTGTCTGCTGCAAGTTGGGACTGTGTTTGTTCAAGTTTGGGTCCCGTATTGTGAGTTAGGACTGTGTTTGTTCAAGTTTGGGTCCCTTATTGTGAGTTAGGACTGTGTTTGTTCAAGTTTGGGTCCCTTATTGTGAGTTAGGACGGTGTTTGTTCAAGTTTAGGTCCCGTATTGTGAGTTAGAACTGTGTTTGTTCAAGTTTGGGTCCCGTATTGTGAGTTAGAACTGTGTTTGTTCAAGTTTGGGTCCCGTATTGTGAGTTAGAACTGTGTTTGTTCAAGTTTGGGTCCCGTATTGTGAGTTAGAACTGTGTTTGTTCAAGTTTGGGTCCCTTATTGTGAGGTAGGACTGTGTTTGTTCAAGTTTGGGTCCCTTATTGTGAGTTAGGACTGTGTGTGTTCAAGTTTGGGTCCCTTATTGTGAGTTAGGACTGTGTGTGTTCAAGTTTGGGTCCCGTATTGTGAGTTAGGACTGTGTTTGTTCAAGTTTGGGTCCCTTATTGTGAGTTAGGACTGTGTTTGTTCAAGTTTGGTACCTTTATTGTGAGTTAGGACTGTGTTTGTTCAAGTTTGGGTCCCTTATTGTGAGTTAGAACTGTGTTTGTTCAAGTTTGGGTCCCTTATTGTGAGTTAGGACTGTGTTTGTTCAAGTTTGGGTCCCTTATTGTGAGTTAGAACTGTGTTTGTTCAAGTTTGGGTCCCTTATTGTGAGTTAGGACTGTGTTTGTTCAAGTTTGGGTCCCTTATTGTGAGTTAGGACTGTGTTTGTTCAAGTTTGGTACCTTTATTGTGAGTTAGGACTGTGTGTGTTCAAGTTTGGGTCCCTTATTGTGAGTTAGGACTGTGTGTGTTCAAGTTTGGGTCCCTTATAGTGAGTTAGGACTGTGTTTGTTCAAGTTTGGGTCCCTTTGTTGTGAGTTTGAACTGTGTTTGTTCGAGTTTTTTGTTCCTTTATTGTGAGTTAGAACTGTCTTGGTTCTAATTTGGGTCCCTTATTGTGAGTAATGGGAAGAATCATTATTGTAATTAGTATTATCATACCTGTTTCTGCCCACTTCACTGCCACTATTGATGTTAGTAACGCCACTATCTGCGACTCCTGTAACTTTATACTAGACTTGAAGCTAACATCAGACCTGCCATGGCTGCCAGATTTGTTTGTGCCGTCTGTCTAACCTGCAGTCCTTTACTAGACTTGTTAATGTCCTTCAATTAGAGCAACCACCATCTACCAGACCTGTAACTACCAGCAACCAGACCTACCACCGTCTAACTCCCCGACAACCTCCACCAACCAGACTCACCACCATCAAGTAGACCCACCACCACCACCACCACACAGTCTCCCAAGACACCGCCTCACCTGCGACCACCAACAGTTCGTTCACCACATATACAGTACATTAGGTGATTAACTTCCTCTTCCTCTCCCCCCCCCCCTCCCTCCCCTCTCTGTCTCTGTCTGTCTCTGTCTGTCTCTGTCTGTCTCTGTCTGTGTCTCTGTCTGTGTCTCTGTCTGTGTCTCTGTCTGTGTCTCTGTCTGTGTCTCTGTCTGTGTCTCTGTCTGTGTCTCTGTCTGTGTCTCTGTCTGTGTCTCTGTCTGTGTCTCTGTCTGTGTCTCTGTCTGTGTCTCTGTCTGTGTCTCTGTCTGTGTCTCTGTCTGTGTCTCTGTCTGTGTCTCTGTCTGTGTCTCTGTCTCTGTCTCTGTCTCTGTCTCTGTCTCTGTCTCTGTCTCTCTCTCTGTCTCTCTCTCTGTCTCTCTCTCTGTCTCTCTCTCTGTCTCTCTCTCTGTCTCTCTCTCTGTCTCTCTCTCTCTCTCTCTCTGTCTCTGTCTCTCTCTCTGTCTCTCTCTCTGTCTCTCTCTCTGTCTCTCTCTCTGTCTCTCTCTCTGTCTCTCTCTCTGTCTCTCTCTCTCTGTCTGTCTCTCTGTCTGTCTCTCTGTCTCTCTCTCTCTCTCTCTCTCTCTCTCTCTCTCTCTCTCTCTCTCTCTCTCTCTCTCTCTCTCTCTCTCTCTCTCTCTCTCTCTCTCTCTCTCTCTGGTATAAAGTGTTAGTTGTAGGTTGACGCAACCGTTGCTGGGATGCTCCAAGGAGCGTGCCACCGTTGCTGGGATGCTCCAAGTACAGTTAGACACCATCTATACTTTTAGCGGAAGTGGAAAATGCAAAATCATCATATTTGTACCGTGTTCTTTCGTTTATCTACCTACCGTGTTCTTTCATTTATCTACCTACCGTGTTCTTTCATTTATCTACCATGTTCTTTCGTTTATCTACCGTGTTCTACCTAGCGTCCTTTCGGAGCCTAGTCTATTAGCCTAATCATTCGTATTGTAATCTATCGTATCCTAGTCTATCCTAACACCTGGTACAATGAGCTTGATATATATCTATCTGTAGGCCTATATCACTAATACATTATCGGTTAAAATAGCGAATTAGGCCTATATATCATCCCTCCATCAATGGCCTTGTTCGTGGTAATTAACAACTAATTATAGGCTGTTGTAAATGGAATTTTAATTATGCTAAAATTAGAATTTGCTAAGTGCAATGTGAGCGTGATCACAGTGACGCAGGTGTGAGTGACCAGTGACGCAGGTGTGTGTGACCAGTGAGGCAGGTGTGAGTGACCAGTGACGCAGGTGTGAGTGACCAGTGAGGCAGGTGTGAGTGACCAGTGACGCAGGTGTGAGTGACCAGTGACGCAGGTGTGAGTGACCAGTGACGCAGGTGTGTGTGACCAGTGACGCAGGTGTGAGTGACCAGTGACGCAGGTGTGTGACCAGTGACGCAGGTGTGTGACCAGTGACGCAGGTGTGTGACCAGTGACGCAGGTGTGTGTGACCAGTGACGCAGGTGTGAGTGACCAGTGACGCAGGTGTGAGTGACCAGTGACGCAGGTGTGAGTGACCAGTGACGCAGGTGTGAGTGACCAGTGACGCAGGTGTGAGTGACCAGTGACGCAGGTGTGTGACCAGTGATGCAGGTGTGTGACCAGTGACGCAGGTGTGTGACCAGTGACGCAGGTGTGTGTGACCAGTGACGCAGGTGTGTGTGACCAGTGACGCAGGTGTGAGTGACCAGTGACGCAGGTGTGAGTGACCAGTGACGCAGGTGTGAGTGACCAGTGATGCAGGTGTGAGTGACCAGTGACGCAGGTGTGAGTGACCAGTGAGGCAGGTGTGAGTGACCAGTGAGGCAGGTGTGTGACCAGTGAGGCAGGTGTGTGTGACCAGTGACGCAGGTGTGTGACCAGTGAGGCAGGTGTGTGACCAGTGACGCAGGTGTGTGTGACCAGTGACGCAGATGTGTGACCAGTGACGCAGGTGTGAGTGACCAGTGACGCAGGTGTGAGTGACCAGTGACGCAGGTATGAGTGACCAGTGACGCAGGTGTGAGTGACCAGTGACGCAGGTGTGAGTGACCAGTGACGCAGGTGTGTGACCAGTGAGGCAGGTGTGAGTGACCGGTGAGGCAGGTGTGAGTGACCAGCGAGGCAGGTGTGTGACCAGTGAGGCAGGTGTGTGACCAGTGAGGCAGGTGTGTGACCAGTGAGGCAGGTGTAAGTGACCAGTGAGGCAGGTGTGACCATAACCAGTGACGCAGGTGTGAGTGACCAGTGACGCAGGTGTGACCATAACCAGTGACGCAGGTGTGAATGACCAGTGACGCAGGTGTGAGTGACCAGTGACGCAGGTGTGAACATAACCAGTGACGCAGGTGTGAGTGACCAGTGACGCAGGTGTGACCATAACCAGTGACGCAGGTGTGAGTGACCAGTGACGCAGGTGTGACCATAACCAGTGACGCAGGTGTGAGTGACCAGTGACGCAGGTGTGAACATAACCAGTGACGCAGGTGTGAACATAACCAGTGACGCAGGAGTGCGTAACCAGTGACGCAGACCAAGAGTCAAGGCGTAACAGAGTATAGCGGTCTCCGTCACCCCGCGGCGCCATCTGCTCCACGGTGCTGCCAGACGTACAACGTCACACCTTAACAACACAACGAGTTGCTTCAAGACAATTGAACAACCTTCTGTGCTCCTAACTATATATAGGTGTCACACCACACGAGCCTAAGCTCCAATACTTCTTATAGATAATATTCTGGAGTGATATATGATCAAACATGAATAGATTGTGAGTGGGAACTTTGAAAATAATTTTTATTAGTGCCAATTACTTTCATAATTTGTTAACACAATCAATGTCAACATTTATGTATAGTTTTGAACTTCTAGAAATTAAATTCTAGACGCTAGCTGGATAAAATCATCATTGCATTGAGTTCATATTTTAAAAATTATTGAAACTAATTCATTTTCCTCTTTTTTCCAAATTTAATTGATAGATCTCTAACTGTCAACAGATACTGTCAACAACATATGTTGTTCTCAGTTGATGTCTTCCTGCGAAGCTAATTCATATCACCATGTTGAACAGGAAACAGGAGATGCTCTGATGTTTTTTCACCACTAGGCTGTGTAAACTCGTGGAACAGCCTACCCGCCGAAGCCGTGAACGCCAAAACTCTTCTGCTGGGTTTTACAATACAGCTGGAAAAGATCATCAGTTCAAGTGGAGGGAACTTTAACAAGCCGTCGGCTTCCTGTCCACATCGAGGCCACTAGTATTAGTGGCCCTCAGGTAAATATAATCAGCTAGACATCTCGTTATTCACAAGTGGATGACAAAACTATTGTGTCACCTCTATTGTATAATGTATCAATGAATGACAGTTGTTCTTCATTTATTGTGGTGTGAACTGTAGTGTTCTTCATGTATTGTGGTGTGAACTGAAGTGTTCTTCATGTATTGTGGTGTGAATTGTTGTGTTCTTCATGTATTGTGGTGTGAACTGAAGTGTTCTTCATGTATTGTGGTGTGAACTGAAGTGTTCTTCATGTATTGTGGTGTGAACTGAAGTGTTCTTCATGTATTGTGGTGTGAAC
Organism: Procambarus clarkii; assembly: GCF_040958095.1. Taxonomy (NCBI): domain Eukaryota; kingdom Metazoa; phylum Arthropoda; class Malacostraca; order Decapoda; family Cambaridae; genus Procambarus; species Procambarus clarkii. Next base: position 18,645,635 of record NC_091194.1, read on the forward strand.
TGAAGTGTTCTTCATGTATTGTGGTGTGAACTGTTGTGTTCTTCATGTATTGTGGTGTGAACTGTTGTGTTCTTCATGTATTGTGGTCTGAACTGACGTGTTCTTCATGTATTGTGGTGTGAACTGTTGTGTTCTTCATGTATTGTGGTGTGAACTGTTGTGTTCTTCATGTATTGTGGTGTGAACTGACGTGTTCTTCATGTATTGTGGTGTGAACTGACGTGTTCTTCATGTATTGTGGTGTGAACTGTTGTGTTCTTCATGTATTGTGGTGTGAACTGACGTGTTCTTCATGTATTGTGGTGTGAACTGTTGTGTTCTTCATGTATTGTGGTCTGAACTGACGTGTTCTTCATGTATTGTGGTGTGAACTGTTGTGTTCTTCATGTATTGTGGTGTGAACTGTTGTGTTCTTCATGTATTGTGGTGTGAACTGACGTGTTCTTCATGTATTGTGGTGTGAACTGACGTGTTCTTCATGTATTGTAGTGTGAACTGTTGTGTTCTTCATGTATTGTGGTCTGAACTGACGTGTTCTTCATGTATTGTGGTGTGAACTGTTGTGTTCTTCATGTATTGTGGTGTGAACTGTTGTGTTCTTCATGTATTGTGGTGTGAACTGACGTGTTCTTCATGTATTGTGGTGTGAACTGTTGTTCTTCATGTATTGTGGTGTGAACTGTTGTGTTCTTCATGTATTGTGGTGTGAACTGTTGTGTTCTTCATGTATTGTGGTCTGAACTGACGTGTTCTTCATGTATTGTGGTGTGAACTGTTGTGTTCTTCATGTATTGTGGTGTGAACTGTTGTGTTCTTCATGTATTGTGGTGTGAACTGACGTGTTCTTCATGTATTGTGGTGTGAACTGTTGTGTTCTTCATGTATTGTGGTGTGAACTGTTGTGTTCTTCATGTATTGTGGTGTGAACTGTTGTGTTCTTCATGTATTGTGGTGTGAACTGTTGTGTTCTTCATGTATTGTGGTGTGAACTGACGTGTTCTTCATGTATTGTGGTGTGAACTGTTGTGTTCTTCATGTATTGTGGTGTGAACTGACGTGTTCTTCGTGTACTGAACATATTTTTATTATTGTACATTAAGGTAAATATTTATAATTATGAGTTATTCTATTATTACTTTTTCTTTGGAAAATGAATAATATACTTAAATTTTGGGAAACTAAAAATATATATTATACATATACAGTGACTTTATAAGTTAAAATTACCATAAGCTATATGTTACATTTAGTAAGTTTCGTCATTTTGATTTTATGTCATTTGTTTTGTCAATTTAATATCTAAAATTGTTCTTAGCATAAGTTGTTAATTTTTTGTCTCCTTTTCAGTCCAAGAACAACTGTAATGATCTGTGTTAATCTCTTACGAATGAAGCTTTTCAATCGAAATCTAATATTTATGAGCTTTAAAGCTAACTTTTTATAATGGTTTATGAAATATAATTCCAGTGTACGATAACTTGAGCGGAGAGTGGAGTACCGTAGGGTCCCCGCCGGCTGCCTGCTCATTCCTCGCCCACCCTTGGCAGCAGTCGCAACCCGCGGTTATAGTCTCTTAATAGTTACAAACGGAGAGGCTTTCTGTATCATTTTCAAGTGATACAGCGAGAGGAGCACAGTGTTTAACAACGTATACACATTAAGAGTTTAAATTAGTCTTAGATTCGTCAGAACAGAAGCATGCGCCTCCCAGTATATTTCAAGATTACAATTAATATTTTAAAAAATATTGGTGTTATGAAAAGCTTCGTCAATGTTTAAAACAGTTATAGCACCTGTAGTTCGTGTGAATGTGAGGTATTTGGGGGCAACCTAATGAGAAATTAATATCCGAAATCAAGAATTGAATGTTTGCCGGAAGTGAACTGGTTAAGTTTTGATTTAAATATTCCTTAAGGAACCACAAATAAGGAACGCAAATTACGGGGAAAATGTGAATGCGAGACATAGTGTGAAGTGACGAGGGTAATAACTTGGAAATAAAATAGAAGACTGACATAGAAGTGCTAAACGGTCCATAAATTAGATAAACAGTATTAAAAAATAAAATGTTTCAGGGAACAAAAATTTAATGCAAAGCAACTAACTGCTATAGAAAAATATAATTATCAGTTTTTGAAAACGTGATCAGGCTGAAGAAAATTACATTCGCAAATATCAGGTTTGAATACATAAATAATAAGAACATTTATTATCGGTGCTCGGAATTAAGAAATAGAAAACTAAGCGGAGGATTTAGAGGGTAAACTATCTTGAGAGAGTACAAGTGTTGGGGCGATAATCTTGGTGGTGGTGGTGAGGGAGAGATGGGGTGGACGCTCACCATGAGGCGCTGGAGGAATAGTGACCAGGCCAGCACCATCATCGCCCTCCTCAGGTCAGTCACCATCACACTAACCTTCACAACTCCATCACTCTTGTCTCTCTCCTTCCTCCACTCTCTATCTTGCCTCCTCTCTCTCCTCTCTCGCCTCTCTCCTTCCTCCTCCTCTTCTCTCTCTCTCTCTCTCTCTCTCTCTCTCTCTCTCTCTCTCTCTCTCTCTCTCTCTCTCTCTCTCTCTCTCTCTCTCTCTCTCTCTCTCCCCTCTCTCTCTCATCTTCCTCTCTCTCCTCTCTCACTCTTCCTCTCTCTCTCTCTCTCTCTCTCTCTCTCTCTCTCTCTCTCTCTCTCTCTCTCTCTCTCTCTCTCTCTCTCTCTCTCTCTCTCTCTCTCCCTCTCTCTCCTCTCCCTCTCTCTCCTCTCCCTCTCTCTCCTCTCCCTCTCTCTCCTCTCCCTCTCTCTCCTCTCTCCTCTCTCCTCTCTCTCTCTCTCTCTCTCTCTCTCTCTCTCTCTCTCTCTCTCTCTCTCTCTCTCTCTCTCTCTCTCTCTCTCTTTCTCTCTATCTTTCTCTCTCCTCTCTCTCCTCTCCCTCTCTCTCCTCTCTCTCCTCTCCCTCTCTCTCCTCTCTCTCCTCTCCCTCTCTCTCCTCTCTCTCCCCCTTCCCTCTCTCTCCCCCTTCTCTCTCTCTCTCTCTCTCTATCCCCCCCTCTCTCTCTCTCTCTCTCTCTCTCTCTCTCTCTCTCTCTCTCTCTCTCTCTCTCTCTCTCTCTCTCTCTCTCTCTCTCTCTCTCTCTCTCTCTCTCTTGCCTGAACCCCCACACCTCGTTTCCCTTCCAATGTATTTTACTCGTTCAAATTTAATAATGTTTCAGTTCTCCGGTATATTATTAAGCTAATTACCCAGTTATTATATACATATTGAAGATTTGACAATGTACCAATTCCCATTATCTCTGATTTTCATCTAGGCATTTACTAGTATCTTAGTTTTATATCAACTTTTAAAATTAATTTGTCGCATCACTTCAATAGCCTCAAGATTTGAGTTATCAAATTTAATTCCTCAGTAATTTAAATTTCCAAAGTTTTTTTTTAAATAATTTGACCCCAATTTAAATCTCTCATCGCTCCATTTGTCCTTTTTCCCTATTTAATTTTCTAGTATCTGTTAACTGGCGTTGATAGGACGCCTGGTGTTAGTTATTACCACTAAGGTCGTCAGTGTTGACCTTTCCATCACCAAGGTAAATCTTGGCAACGCGTTTGTTCAATGCTCGTCCAACCCTATTTAAATAGTATCACTATTTTAATGTCAAGAGGGTTGGAATCCCTTTTTTAGTGAAGCATAATCCTTGCGGTTAATCCCTTCCCCATAATATCCCCCCGCAATAATCTCCCCCCCCCCCATAGTGTGTGATGTCTATCCTGCCCCTCACCCCCTCAGGTACCTGCCGTACATAGCGTGTGTGGTGGGGTTGAAGGTGTACGTGATGATGCTCCTGGTACACTCAAGAGACGACATCGGCGACTACGACGACTACAGTCTCCGTCGTGAGGACCCGCGCCCCAGGTACGCTGTCAATGCCATCCCGCCCGGAATCCCACAGCTGCCACCATTGTGATGGGTAATCCCACCGCTGCCACCATTGTGATGGGTAATCCCATTATTGCCACCATTGTGATGGGTAATCCCACCACTGTCACCATTGTGATGGGTAATCCCACTGCTGCCACCATTGTGATGGGTAATCCCACCGCTGCCACCATTGTGACGGGTAATCCCACCGCTGCCACCATTGTGATGGGTAATCCCACTGCTGCCACCATTGTGATGGGTAATCCCACCGCTGCCACCATTGTGACGGGTAATCCCACCGCTGCCACCATTGTGATGGGTAATCCCACCGCTGCCACCATTGTGACGGGTAATCCCATCGCTGCCACCATTGTGATGGGTAATCCCACCGATGCCACCATTGTGATGGGTAATCCCACCGCTGCCACCATTGTGATGGGTAACAACTTGTAACCTCACTGTTCCAGGGGTCAGATTCACAAAGCAGTTACGCAAGTACTTACAAACTTGTACATCTTTCCTCAATTTGTGACGCCTTTGGTTACATTTATTAAACAGTTTACAAGCATGAAAACTTCCCAATCCACTGTTGTTATTGCTATAAACAGCCTTCTGGTGCTTCGTGGCTCATTAAGTGTTTAATAATTGTAAACAAAGCCGCCAAAGATTGAGAAAAAATGTACAGGTTCGTAAGTGCTTGCATAACTGCTCCGTGAATCTGGCTTCTGGTCATTAGCTGGCCGTTATTTAACGGTTCTGTTGTTCACCGTTTATCCTTACTGTAACGTCTAGTCCAGTGATGTCTCATAACCTGTGTGGTTGATCACCAAGGCGCCACAAAACAAGGACACTGCAACTATCAGTTACCATCAACTCACTAGAGACTTTAAAAGCTGCCACCACCTGACTTCATAACCACTGAATAATTGCCCTAACTGACTGCGAGGCAGGAAACAGCCAATTAATCCAGGAATCACTAGAGGGGACATCCGTATTTAGTTGAAGGGGGGATAGTATTTACGTTAAGTGTGGTTCAAATTAAACCAAAAGGAATATATATTAAATAGACTAATTTGTGCTTGAAAACCCCACAGCAAACTTATTCAATAACACAGAATCGTGGATTTATGAGAGATAATATATAAAATAGGGAATATTGGCTAAACAATAGAAATAACTTCAATAATTCAGACGATGAGTCACAATAACGTGGCTGAAGAATGTTGACCAGACCACACACAAAAAAGTGAAAGGACGACGACGTTTCGGTCCGTCCTGGACCATTCTCAAGTCGATTGTCGTTACACAATCGACTTGAGAATGGTCCAGGACGGACCGAAACGTCGTCGTCCCTTCACCTTCTAGTGTGTGGTCTGGTCAACAACTTCAATAATTCTATATTTCACAAAATTTATATAAAGATCAATCCCCCTAAACGCTGAAAATGTTCCTACTCTCAGGCAATGATAATGACTAAAATAACGTATACTTAAAACTGACCATTGACCTTAAATACACCCACCTCCCTAGTGGGATGGTCGTGGCTGTGGCAGTGCTCTGTCCGTCTCCACTCACCTCTCATGCCACACTCACCAAACCTAAGGGGCCCTGACAGCTGAGTGGAAAGCGCTTTGGATTCGTAGTCCTGAGGTTTCTGTCTGATCCCCGGTGGAGGCGGAAACAAATGAGTTTCTTTCACCCCTGATGCTCCTGTTTACCTAGCAGCATAGAGGTTCCTGGGAGTTAGACAGCTGCTACGGGCTGCTTCCTGCGGGGGGGGGGGGGGTAACAAAAAATAGGCCTGGACGAGGACCGGGCCGGAGGGACACTAAGCCCCGAAATCATCTCAACATAGGTCGCCTCTCACAGGCGGCAAAGTACCTTGCCACACCGCATTAATATGCCTAATTAACAAAGCTAATTATATGTAATGATCACTAAAGGTTACTATTCCCCCCCCATCCTGTGGGTGGTAGTGGACCCCATACCCATCCGGTGGGTGGTAGTGGACCCCATACCCATCCTGTGGGTGGCAGTGGACCCCATACCCATCCTGTGGGTGACAGTGGACCCCATACCCATCCTGTGGGTGGCAGTGGACCCCATACCCATCCTGTGGGTGGCAGTGGACCCCATACCCATCCTGTGGGTGGTAGCGGACCCCATACCCATCCTGTGAGTGGCAGTGGATCCCATACCCATCTTCTGGGTGGCAGTGGACCCCATACCCATCCTGTGGGTGGTAGTGGACCCCATACCCATCCTGTGGGTGGCAGTGGACCCCATACCCATCCTGTGGGTGGCAGTGGACCCCATACCCATCTTGTGGGTGGCAGTGGACCCCATACCCATCTTGTGGGTGGCAGTGGACCCCATACCCATCTTGTGGGTGGTAGTGGACCCCATACCCATCCTGTGGGTGGCAGTGGACCCCATACCCATCTTGTGGGTGGCAGTGGACCCCATACCCATCCTGTGGGTGGCAGCGGACCCCATACCCATCCTGTGGGTGGTAGTGGACCCCATACCCATCCTGTGGGTGGCAGTGGACACCATACCCATCTTGTGGGTTGCAGTGGACCCCATACCCATCCTGTGGGTGGCAGTGGACCCCATACCCATCCTGTGGGTGGCAGTGGACCCCATACCCATCCTGTGGGTGGCAGTGGACCCCATACCCATCCTGTGGGTGGCAGTGGACCCCATACCCATCCTGTGGGTGGCAGTGGACCCCATACCCATCCTGTGGGTGGCAGTGGACCCCATACCCATCCTGTGGGTGGCAGTGGACCCCATACCCATCCTGTGGGTGGTAGTGGACCCCATACCCATCCTGTGGGTGGTAGTGGACCCCATACCCATCCTGTGGGTGGCAGTGGACCCCATACCCATCCTGTGGGTGGCAGTGGACCCCATACCCATCCTGTGGGTGGCAGTGGACCCCATACCCATCCTGTGGGTGGCAGTGGACCCCATACCCATCCTGTGGGTGGCAGTGGACCCCATACCCATCCTGTGGGTGGCAGTGGACCCCATACCCATCCTGTGGGTGGCAGTGGACCCCATACCCATCCTGTGGGTAGCAGTGGACCCCATACCCATCCTGTGGGTGGCAGTGGACCCCATACCTATCCTGTGGGTGGCAGTGGACCCCATACCCATCCTGTGGGTGGCAGTGGACCCCATACCCATCCTGTGGGTGGCAGTGGACCCCATACCCATCCTGTGGGTGGCAGTGGACCCCATACCCATCCTGTGGGTGGCAGTGGACCCCATACCCATCCTGTGGGTGGCAGTGGACCCCATACCCATCCTGTGGGTGGCAGTGGACCCCATACCCATCTTGTGGGTGGCAGTGGACCCCTTACCCATCCTGTGGGTGGCAGTGGACCCCATACCCATCCTGTGGGTGGTAGTGGACCCCATACCCATCCTGTGGGTGGCAGTGGACCCCTTACCCATCCTGTGGGTGGCAGTGGACCCCATACCCATCCTGTGGGTGGCAGTGGACCCCTTACCCATCCTGTGGGTGGTAGTGGACCCCATACCCATCCTGTAGGTGGCACTGGACCCCTTACCCATCCTGTGGGTGCTAGTGGACCCCATACCCATCCTGTGGGTGGTAGTGGACCCCATACCCATCCTGTGGGTGGTAGTGGACCCCATACCCATCCTGTGGGTGGCAGTGGACCCCATACCCATCCTGTGGGTGGCAGTGGACCCCTTACCCATCCAGTGGGTGGTAGTGGACCCCATACCCATCCTGTGGGTGGTAGTGGACCCCATACCCATCCTGTGGGTGGTAGTGGACCCCCATACCCATTCTGTGGGTGGTAGTGGACCCCATACCCATCCTGTGGGTGGTAGTGGACTCATATCCATCCAGTGGGTGGTACTGGACCCCATACCCATCCTGTGGGTGGTAGTGGACCCCATACCCATCCTGTGAATGGTAGTGGACCCCATACTCATCCTGTGGGTGGTAGTGGACCCCATACCCATCCTGTGAATGTTAGTGGACCCCATACCATTCCTGTGGGTGGTAGTGGACCCCATACCCATCCTGTGGGTGTTAGTGGACCCCATACCCATCCTGTGGGTGGCAGTGGACCCCATACCCATCCTGTGGGTGGTAGTGGACCCCCATACCCATTCTGTGGGTGGCAGTGGACCCCATACCCATCTTGTGGGTGGCAGTGGACCCCACACCCATCTTGTGGGTGGCAGTGGACCCCTTACCCATCCTGTGGGTGGCAGTGGACCCCCATGCCCATCCTGTGGGTGGTAGTGGACCCCATACCCATCCTGTGGGTGTTAGTGGACCCCATACCCATCCTGTGGGTGGTAGTGGACCCCCATGCCCATCCTGTGGGTGGTAATGGACCCCATACCCATTCTGTGGGTGGCAGTGGACCCCATACCCATCTTGTGGGTGGCAGTGGACCCCTTACCCATCCTGTGGGTGGCAGTGGACCCCATACCCATCCTGTGGGTGGTAGTGGACCCCCATACCCATCCAGTGGGTGTTAGTGGACCCCATACCCATCCTGTGGGTGGTAGTGGACCCCCATACCCATCCTGTGGGTGGTAGTGGACCCCATACCCATCCTGTGGGTGGTAGTGGACCCCATACCCATCCTGTGGGTGGTAGTGGACCCCATACCCATCCTGTGGGTGGTAGTGGACCCCATACCCATCCTGTGATTGGTAGTGGACCCCATACCCATCCTGTGGGTGGTAGTGGACCCCATACCCATCCTGTGAATGGTAGTGGACCCATACCAATCCTGTGGGTGGTAGTGGACCCCATACCCATCCTGTGGGTGGTAGTGGACCCCCATGCCCATCCTGTGGGTGGTAGTGGACCCCATACCCATTCTGTGGGTGGCAGTGGACCCCATACCCATCTTGTGGGTGGCAGTGGACCCCTTACCCATCCTGTGGGTGGCAGTGGACCCCATACCCATCCTGTGGGTGGTAGTGGACCCTTATACCCATCCTGTGGGTGTTAGTGGACCCCATACCCATCCTGTGGGTGGTAGTGGACCCCCATACCCATCCTGTGGGTGGTAGTAGACCCCATACCCATCCTGTGGGTGGTAGTGGACCCCATACCCATCCTGTGGGTGGTAGTGGACCCCCATACCCATCCTGTGGGTGGTAGTGGACCCCATACCCATCCTGTGGGTGGTAGTGGACCCCATACCCATCCTGTGATTGGTAGTGGACCCCATACCCATCCTGTGGGTGGTAGTGGACCCCATACCCATGCTGTGAATGGTAGTGGACCCCATACCCATCCTGTGGGTGGTAGTGGACCCCATACCCATCCTGTGAATGTTAGTGGACCCCATACCATTCCTGTGGGTGGTAGTAGACCCCATACCCATCCTGTGGGTGTTAGTGGACCCCATACCCATCCTGTGGGTGGTAGTGGACCCCCATGCCCATCCTGTGGGTGGTAGTGGACCCCCATGCCCATCCTGTGGGTGGTAGTGGACCCTTATACCCATCCTGTGGGTGTTAGTGGACCCCATACCCATCCTGTGGGTGGTAGTGGACCCCCATACCCATCCTGTGGGTGGTAGTAGACCCCATACCCATCCTGTGGGTGGTAGTGGACCCCATACCCATCCTGTGGGTGGTAGTGGACCCCCATACCCATCCTGTGGGTGGTAGTGGACCCCATACCCATCCTGTGGGTGGTAGTGGACCCCATACCCATCCTGTGATTGGTAGTGGACCCCATACCCATCCTGTGGGTGGTAGTGGACCCCATACCCATGCTGTGAATGGTAGTGGACCCCATACCCATCCTGTGGGTGGTAGTGGACCCCATACCCATCCTGTGAATGTTAGTGGACCCCATACCATTCCTGTGGGTGGTAGTAGACCCCATACCCATCCTGTGGGTGTTAGTGGACCCCATACCCATCCTGTGGGTGGTAGTGGACCCCCATGCCCATCCTGTGGGTGGTAGTGGACCCCATACCCATTCTGTGGGTGGCAGTGGACCCCATACCCATCTTGTGGGTGGCAGTGGACCCCTTACCCATCCTGTGGGTGGCAGTGGACCCCATACCCATCCTGTGGGTGGTTGTGGACCCCCATACCCATCCTGTGGGTGTTAGTGGACCCCATACCCATCCTGTGGGTGGTAGTGGACCCCCATACCCATCCTGTGGGTGGTAGTGGACCCCATACCCATCCTGTGGGTGGTAGTGGACCCCATACCCATCCTGTGGGTGGTAGTGGACCCCATACCCATCCTGTGGGTGGTAGTGGACCCCATACCCATCCTGTGATTGGTAGTGGACCCCATACCCATCCTGTGGGTGGTAGTGGACCCCATACCCATCCTGTGAATGGTAGTGGACCCCATACCCATCCTGTGGGTGGTAGTGGACCCCATACCCATCCTGTGAATGTTAGTGGACCCCATACCATTCCTGTGGGTGGTAGTGGACCCCATACCCATCCTGTGGGTGTTAGTGGACCCCATACCCATCCTGTGGGTGGTAGTGGACCCCCATGCCCATCCTGTGGGTGGTAGTGGACCCCATACCCATTCTGTGGGTGGCAGTGGACCCCATACCCATCTTGTGGGTGGCAGTGGACCCCTTACCCATCCTGTGGGTGGCAGTGGACCCCATACCCATCCTGTGGGTGGTAGTGGACCCCCATACCCATCCTGTGGGTGTTAGTGGACCCCATACCCATCCTGTGATTGGTAGTGGACCCCATACCCATCCTGTGGGTGGTAGTGGACCCCATACCCATCCTGTGGGTGGTAGTAGACCCCATACCCATCCTGTGGGTGGTAGTGGACCCCATACCCATCCTGTGATTGGTAGTGGACCCCATACCCATCCTGTGGGTGGTAGTGGACCCCATACCCATCCTGTGAATGGTAGTGGACCCATACCAATCCTGTGGGTGGTAGTGGACCCCATACCCATCCTGTGGGTGGTAGTGGACCCCCATGCCCATCCTGTGGGTGGTAGTGGACCCCATACCCATTCTGTGGGTGGCAGTGGACCCCATACCCATCTTGTGGGTGGCAGTGGACCCCTTACCCATCCTGTGGGTGGCAGTGGACCCCATACCCATCCTGTGGGTGGTAGTGGACCCCCATACCCATCCTGTGGGTGTTAGTGGACCCCATACCCATCCTGTGGGTGGTAGTGGACCCCCATACCCATCCTGTGCGTGGTAGTGGACCCCATACCCATCCTGTGGGTGGTAGTGGACCCCATACCCATCCTGTGGGTGGTAGTGGACCCCCATACCCATCCTGTGGGTGGTAGTGGACCCCATACCCATCCTGTGGGTGGTAGTGGACCCCATACCCATCCTGTGATTGGTAGTGGACCCCATACCCATCCTGTGGGTGGTAGTGGACCCCATACCCATCCTGTGAATGGTAGTGGACCCCATACCCATCCTGTGGGTGGTAGTGGACCCCATACCCATCCTGTGAATGTTAGTGGACCCCATACCATTCCTGTGGGTGGTAGTGGACCCCATACCCATCCTGTGGGTGTTAGTGGACCCCATACCCATCCTGTGGGTGGTAGTGGACCCCCATGCCCATCCTGTGGGTGGTAGTGGACCCCATACCCATTCTGTGGGTGGCAGTGGACCCCATACCCATCTTGTGGGTGGCAGTGGACCCCTTACCCATCCTGTGGGTGGCAGTGGACCCCATACCCATCCTGTGGGTGGTAGTGGACCCCCATACCCATCCTGTGGGTGTTAGTGGACCCCATACCCATCCTGTGATTGGTAGTGGACCCCATACCCATCCTGTGGGTGGTAGTGGACCCCATACCCATCCTGTGGGTGGTAGTAGACCCCATACCCATCCTGTGGGTGGTAGTGGACCCCATACCCATCCTGTGATTGGTAGTGGACCCCATACCCATCCTGTGGGTGGTAGTGGACCCCATACCCATCCTGTGAATGGTAGTGGACCCATACCAATCCTGTGGGTGGTAGTGGACCCCATACCCATCCTGTGGGTGGTAGTGGACCCCCATGCCCATCCTGTGGGTGGTAGTGGACCCCATACCCATTCTGTGGGTGGCAGTGGACCCCATACCCATCTTGTGGGTGGCAGTGGACCCCTTACCCATCCTGTGGGTGGCAGTGGACCCCATACCCATCCTGTGGGTGGTAGTGGACCCCCATACCCATCCTGTGGGTGTTAGTGGACCCCATACCCATCCTGTGGGTGGTAGTGGACCCCCATACCCATCCTGTGCGTGGTAGTGGACCCCATACCCATCCTGTGGGTGGTAGTGGACCCCATACCCATCCTGTGGGTGGTAGTGGACCCCCATACCCATCCTGTGGGTGGTAGTGGACCCCATACCCATCCTGTGGGTGGTAGTGGACCCCATACCCATCCTGTGATTGGTAGTGGACCCCATACCCATCCTGTGGGTGGTAGTGGACCCCATGCCCATCCTGTGAATGGTAGTGGACCCCATACCCATCCTGTGGGTGGTAGTGGACCCCATACCCATCCTGTGAATGTTAGTGGACCCCATACCATTCCTGTGGGTGGTAGTAGACCCCATACCCATCCTGTGGGTGTTAGTGGACCCCATACCCATCCTGTGGGTGATAGTGGACCCCCATGCCCATCCTGTGGGTAGTAGTGGACCCCATACCCATTCTGTGGGTGGCAGTGGACCCCATACCCATCTTGTGGGTGGCAGTGGACCCCTTACCCATCCTGTGGGTGGCAGTGGACCCCATACCCATCCTGTGGGTGGTAGTGGACCCCCATACCCATCCTGTGGGTGTAAGTGGACCCCATACCCATCCTGTGGGTGGTAGTGGACCCCCATACCCATCCTGTGGGTGGTAGTGGACCCATACCCATCCTGTGGGTGGTAGTGGACCCCATACCCATCCTGTGGGTGGTAGTGGACCCCATACCCATCCTGTGGGTGGTAGTGGACCCCATACCCATCCTGTGATTGGTAGTGGACCCCATACCCATCCTGTGGGTGGTAGTGGACCCCATACCCATCCTGTGAATGGTAGTGGACCCATACCAATCCTGTGGGTGGTAGTGGACCCCATACCCATCCTGTGGGTGGTAGTGGACCCCATACCCATCATGTGGGTGGTAGTGGACCCCATACCCATCCTGTGGGTGGTAGTGGACCCCATACCCATCCTGTGAATGGTAGTGGACCCCATACCAATCCTGTGGGTGGTAGTGGACCCCATACCCATCCTGTGGGTGGTAGTGGACCCCATACCCATCCTGTGGGTGGTAGTGGACCCCATACCCATCCTGTGGGTGGTAGTGGACCCCTTACCCATCCGGTGGGTGGTAGTGGACCCCATACCATTCCTGTGGGTGGTAGTGGACCCCATACCCATCCTGTGGGTGGTAGTGGACCCCATACCCATCCTGTGGGTGGTAGTGGACCCCATACCCATCCTGTGATTGGCAGTGGACCCCATACCCATCATGTGGGTGGCAGTGGACCCCATACCCATCCTGTGGGTTTCAGTGGACCCCATACCCATCCTGTGGGTGGCAGTGGACCCCATACCCATCCTGTGGGTGGTAGTGGACCCCATACCCATCATGTGGGTGGCAGTGGACCCCATATCCATCATGTGGGTAGCAGTGGACCCCATACCCATGCTGTGGGTGGTAGTGGACCCCATACCCATCCTCTGGGTGGCAGTGGACCCCATACCCATCCTGTGGGTGGCAGTGGACCCCATACCCATCCTGTGGGTTTCAGTGGACCCCATACCCATCCTGTGGGTGGCAGTGGACCCCATACCCATCCTGTGGGTGGCAGTGGACCCCATACCCATCCTGTGGGTGGCAGTGGACCCCATACCCATTGTGTCCCAAAGAGAGTAATTATTTATTGTTCCATTTTTGCCATGTGGGTGAACGGCAAAACTATTTGTGTCGAATAATAGACCTTTATATTTACCTGAATTTGCCTGACGGCCACAATCCATCAGGTGGCCTCGACAGGGACAGGAGTCCGCTGGCTTGTCAAAGATCCCACCCCAATTTTCCAGAGAAATTTGTTCCAAATGGATCATGAACTCCAGTAGTGTCTATAGGCATTTGCGGCTTCGGCGGGTAGGCTGTTCCGCGAGTTTATATAACCCCTTTTGGGCAGGGCGAGTGTCATGAATACTTTGTCGCCGGCAGGACGACGACGCCGACGACGACGACGGAGGAGCCCGGGTGGCGGGAGAAGCAGGAGGTGTTGGCGCGTCTCGACGACACCGTCATCCTGCCGTCGGCCGCCAACCGGACGCCGGACACCATCTGGCTCTTCTTCAACCGTGTCCCGCGCACTGGCGGCCAGACGCTGGTCTCCCTCCTCAAGTCTCTGGCTCACGATCTTGACTACCAGCACCAGGAGCACGTCTACAGGACCCCCTGGCAGAGGTAGGCTGCTCGTCTACAGGACCCCCTAGCTGGCAGAGGTAGGCTGCTTGTCTACAGGATCCCCTGGCAGAGGTAGGCTGCTTGTCTACAGGACCCCCTGGCAGAGGTAGGCTGCTTGTCTACAGGACCCCCTGGCAGAGGTAGGCTGCTTGTCTACAGGACCCCCTGGCAGAGGTAGGCTGCTTGTCTACAGGACCCCCTGGCAGAGGTAGGCTGCTTGTCTACAGGACCCCCTGGCAGAGGTAGGCTGCTCGTCTACAGGACCCCCTGGCAGAGGTAGGCTGCTTGTCTACAGGACCCCCTGGCAGAGGTAGGCTGCTTGTCTACAGGACCCCCTGGCAGAGGTAGGCTGCTCGTCTACAGGACCCCCTGGCAGAGGTAGGCTGCTCGTCTACAGGATCCCCTGGCAGAGGTAGGCTGCTCGTCTACAGGACCCCCCTGGCAGAGGTAGGCTGCTCGTCTACAGGACCCCCCTGGCAGAGGTAGGCTGCTCGTCTACAGGACCCCCTGGTGTACGTAGTTACGTCTATAGGACTCCTCGCATATGTAGCCACGTTTACAGGACTCCATGGCGCTTACGTAGCCTACTGGAACATATTCAACACTACCGTCGGAGACGTGTTGGCAGAGGGTGATTCAGTCTTTTGGAGACGCGCCCGGCGTCCCGTCAACTATGACTGAATGTCCTTCATTTTCAGCCCACTCCCCGTATTGCCCTCCTCCTGTGTCTTCAGCCCCCCCCCTCCTCCCTCCCTTTCTACCTCCCTCCCTGACCCCGCGCAGTTACAGCCCCGCTCCTGTGCCAGGTAAGGCCACTACGGGCTCACCATAGCCCGTGCTACTTGCAACTTTTGGTTCCGGGTAGTTGAATCTAAAAACAACAACAACAACATTCCTGACCCTTCCCCTCCCTCCTGTTCCCTCATATCTCCTTGCCCCCCCCAATATCTCCCCCTGCCCCCCAATATCTCCCCCTTGCCCCCCCCAATATCTCCCCCTGCCCCCCAATATCTCCCCCTGCCCCCCCCAATATCTCCCCCTGCTCCCCCCAAGATTTCCCCCTGCCCCCCCCCAATATCTCCCCCTGCTCCCCCCCAATATCTCCCCTGCCCCCCAATATCTCCCCCTGCCCCCCAATATCTCCCCCTGCCCCCCCCAATCTCCCCCCTGCCCCCCTCATATCACCCCCTACCCCCCCCCCCATATCTCCCCCTGCCCCCCATATATTTCCCCCTGCCCCCCCCCCATATTTCCTCCTGCCCCTGTTCCCCCAATATCACCCCCTGCCCCCCCAATATCACCCCCTGCCCCCCCATATCTCCCCCTGCCCCCCATATATTTCCCCCTGCCCCCCCCCCCCCCATATTTCCTCCTGCCCATGTTCCCCCAATATCACCCCCTGCCCCCCATATCTCCCCCTGCTCCCCCCAATATCACCCGCTGCCCCCCCCCCCCCCACCTATCCCCACTGCGTGCTTACACAACCCTGTGGAGAGTAGTACTGAGCATATTAACATTACACACTATGGAAATTCTTATCATGACTTCGCGCGCTCCTGGGGAGTGTTGCCCCAGGAAGGCCTATTGGGAAATCATAATATTTCGAAAATTTGCTTGTTGTGCAAATTCTTTACTTGATATTGAGATCAAGTTATCGGCCATACCCACAAGTTATATCCCATATCCACGAGTTATCAGTCATAACCTTAAGTTATCGGCTATACCCACAGGTTATCGGGCATTGCCATTATTACTGCCTTACATACATCAATGGCCTGAGTATAAATAACTACGGTAAATATAACGTTATGGGGGCCATTTGTTTGTGTTTTGAAGGACAGTTTATCGCCAATATCCCTCTTCTGATCCCTGTTAATATTTTACTATTATTATTATTACCACAGACGTGGCCACACATTCCTGTCAATACTAACAGGGATCAGAATCCCTTAACATTGTTTCATTCCTTTCTGTGGTTTATTAATCTTCTTGCCCTTTCAATGCCCCCTTTCTACACCATTTACGAACTCTGTTCAGTGCTTGCTGCCTACTTGGGGCCTTTTTTGTATCCTTGTACACGTGTCTTTCTCCTCTTCCACTACTTCGTACCTTGTTATTGACCTTTTGGGCCTATTTTATCTTCCTTCAGTACACGTTTTGTAAGGCCCCATCTTAATAGCCATTCAAGCTAAATGGCGTCTTTAAGCTTGGTCAGTATAATGTATGCCTGGTCAATATTTGTGTGTTTATGTCTTCTGCTGCCTCGTTGTTCCATGTTAATAGTTCATCTGAGCGGTTTGATTTGTTTAACTCAGCGAGTGAATTCCTCATGCTGCGTCATTGGCTGTTGTCATCTTGTTATACTCTCTATGCCCATTTTCTGGCCTCTCGTACCGCTTAATATACCCTTTAATATACCTCCTAATATACCCCGCCCCCCTGGAATCAGGCGTATTGGTGTGTGCCTTTCCTTTGAACAATTTCAGTGAAGTGGAAAGGGGTGGGGTGAGGGGGGACCTGCTGCATGGGTAACAGCTTCTCCATACCAACCTACCCAGGCTTTGCTCCCTGGAGAGAACACTCCAGCCTAGACAACCAGAGTGCAACTCCATATATAGTCTCCCGAGACGGCAGGATGCCTACTACTAAATATACCCCCTTTAATATACCCTTTCATTGGTGGCTCTTGAGTTCTTGTTTCCCAGTTATACCTTCTCATTATTCATATATATTTTCGTAATTCTCTCCGGCCCCTTATTATGCTCTCCCAGTTGAATTGTTTATACCCCGTTGTTGTGGGTGCCTTAATAATGTGGCCGCTGTGTTAACCTTCCTTGTTCTCGCAGGCTGATGAGTGACGAGGAGCAGAAGAACCTGGCCACCTGGTTCGAGTACAACTTCTGGCCCAAGAGCTATGACCGGTTCTCACTCTTCATCAATTTTACTAAACACAGGAGGTTGGTATCCCCCCCCCCCCCCGGCCTACAACGAGGTGTCAGAACCGCGGAGATGTCTGGAGGGCACTTCTGGGAGAGTAACTCTGGAAAGGGATATGGAGGAAGGGAATTCTTGCATAGAATGGTTTTGAAATTCCCCTCCTTTTCGTGGGGAAGAAGGATGGGGAGGAGGGAGGGGGGTTATCTTGAGGTTATCTTGAGATGATTTCGGGCTTTAGTGTCCCCGCGGCCCGGTCCTCGACCTTGCCTCCACCCCCAGGAAGCAGCCCGTGACAGCTGACTAACACCCAGGTACCTATTTTACTGCTAGGTAACAGGGGCATTCAGGGTGAAAGAAACTCTGCCCATTGTTTCTCGCCGGCGCCGGGGATCGAACCCGGGACCACAGGATCACAAGTCCAGCGTGCTGTCCGCTCGGCCGACCGGCTCCCCAAGGGGGGGGGAATAGGCATACGCATAGGTAGTCTGGAAGTTCCTTGCTAAGGATGAGTGGACAAAGTAAGTGTAGAGTGGAAAATAACCAGGACTGGTAATCCTGAAGTTTTCCGATATACCCTGGAGGAGATTCTGGGAGTTCTTCTACTCCCCGCACTCGGCCCGGGGTTGGGCTCGGCTTGTGATAACTTGGTCCAACAGACTGTTACTTGCAGTGGCCCGCATATCTACCACATCCCGGATCGTCTGGTACTTCTTGCAGATAACTGCTTTTTTGTGTGTGCGTGTGTTTTTGTTTGTTTGGTGTGATATCTACTTCCGTTTTTTGTTCAGGTGTTTTTACGAGTCTGATAGTCCAGTGGTCTGTGGCCTTGACTTTCAGATTAAGATACAGTACTGGGTTCGAACCCCAGGTGGGGACAGAAACGGTTTGGCACATTTCCTTTCAGGTAATGCCTTTGTTCACCTTGGAGTAAATAACAGTACCTAGGACTTTGTGAACTGTGGTGGGTTGGAACCTGTGGAGGTCAGTAGTCGACCTCGGGGGACCTCAGTGTATGTCTAAGTACAGGTTTCATGTTCCAACAATGGGAATTATCCTCTACGTTCTCGGGTTGTTAACTAGGAATGCTAATGTCTTACGGGTGCGAGGATGATGTGCTAGAATTGGCTCATCTTATTGGAGTTTGTCAACTGAGCAAAATATTTTAACTATCGTGACAATACTGTCTTTTTCTTCAGTTTAGAGGGAGGAGTTAAGAATCAATTTGTGACTAGAGCATCTTGCTGCAATCTTCCTCAGGGAGATGATTCCCTTGGACGTAAAGACTTCAAAACCACTATGTAATTAGTGCTATTATCGACTCCCAATCCATGGATAGGTTAAAGTTATGTTAGGTGAAAGTTAGATTAGGTTTCATTAGGTGGGGTTTCATAATGTTTGTTCATGGTAATACGGTGTATTCTAAAAAATATAAAATGTTATTTATAATTTATTTGAGTATTTCCTACAACTTCAATTACAGAAAACCAAAATCTTCAGACCGTTTCGAAGAAAACAAGTTTGGCATACACTTTTTATATCATTTAAACCAATGATTTATAATACAATAAAGCTATATGTTGAGAATATTCTGTTTAGGACAAAGGGTCATTTGCCAATTTACAAGAAGACTATATTATTGGAACTGTAATATGCTTTTAGACCATCACAAATATTTAGATGGTTTTGGGGTTGTTTAATAGTCTCCTTTTTGGTCCATAGACATGCTTATTTAAGAAACTCCTAATTGTTGCCTCCAGCAGCCGACACTATTTCTGTCCTGTGTTGGTCTAAAGTGTTCCCAGTGAACTGTTTTATGATTAAAGTTTCCCATTATCAAGATACAGTAATATGATTTTGTTTAGTATAAATACTTGCATTAATGTGCATGGAATTTGATTACTTTTCTATGCTCTTGTGGTCTTGACTTGTGCCAGAATCCGAGCATTTTGCTTTACTATTGTATTCTTACTTTACATTCTCAAGAGTACATCATCTTAATAAGATAAGAGTACAAAAATTCAGAAGGCCTATTGATAACAAACCAAACTCATATACATGAGTTTGGTTTGGCTTTTCTTCTCTTGAAAAACAAGGCAGCATTCTCACTTATAAACTGACATGGTGACTTGGTCAACAGCCAGTACGTGAGTCAGCGCCCTGCCTACATCACACTGGTGAGAGACCCTGTAGAGAAGTACATCTCCCACTTCCGCTTCAAGCGAGTCAACCAAGAGAGAGTCAAGCTGGAGATGGCGTTGAGGGAGAAGCAGAGACCAGGAAGTGGTGAGTGAGGGATGGTATGGCATTGTTTGGGATATGTAGCAAGGAAGGAAGGAGTTTTGCAGTCGCAATGAAGCTTTTCTTTAGACCATTAGTATCATTATTTGTCAGAACTTGACTAAGAATGGTTAAGGTCACTATAGCTGTGACCATGACACAGGCCAGGATATACAGTACAGTGGTAGAGGATGACAGCACAAAAAGGAGAGCAGGATGGCACACATGAATGAGTATTCAGATGGCTTGGACAGAGGATGGCATTTCATACTTGTCTTCATAAGCATCCCTCAAATCTCCTTCAATGACCTGAAGGAGATTTGAGGGATGTTTAGGTGCCGTTCAAAGGCATTGGACAGGGAGGTCACACACACACACACCTCCCTTGGGAAAGAGTGATCATGCCCTGTTGGAAATTAAATATGCTTTGCGATATAATCTAGAAGATAATAGGGGCACTGAAACAGTTGATACCAGCACTACATGCAAGCAAGAAGCATTTACACAGAAGTGAGGAGAGAGAAGCAGAAAGGAACTTTTAGGAAGGTATAGCAGACAGATGTAAAATAGATCCAGGCCTTTTCTATAAATTCATAAAAAGCAAGCTGCATGTAAAGGATAAAATCCAGAGATTGAGAACTAGGAACAGGACTACCGAGAATGAAAAAGAAATGTGTGAAACACTAAATGAACAGTTTCAAGGTGTGTTTGTACAAAATGGGGATTTTAAAGAGCCGGACCAAATACCAATTCCAGAGCATGCCATAGAACACACACAGGTATCTCAAGATGAAGTGGACAAATTAATTAAGGGGCTAGGAAGAAATAAAGCAGTTGGACCAAATGGAGTTTCACCTTGAGTGCTGCGAGAATGTACAACTGAGCTGAGCATTCCACTCCAATTAATATTCTAGACATCCTTGTGCACAGGAATATTAGCAGATATATGGAAAAAGGCAAACATAGTACCAATCTATAAAAATGATAGTCGAGAGGAACATCTAAATTGTAGACCCATATCACTAACAAGCGTGGTGGTCAAAGCACTAGAAACAATAGTTAAAAGCCAAATGGGTTGAACACCTAGAGAGTAATGACATAAAAATGGATAGACAGTATGATTTTCGAACAGGAAGATCCTGTGTAACAAATCTACTTGGTTTTTATGATAGAGCCACAGAGATACTACAGGAAAGATATGGTTGGGTTCACTGTGCCTATCTGGACCTAAATTTTGACCAAGTTCCACACAAGAGGCTGTTCTGAAAACTGGAACATGCTGGAGGAGTGACAGGGAGACTTCTAACATGGATGAAAATTTTATGAGACAGATGAGGGTAGCAATCAGAGACAATGTATCTGACAGGAGGAGTGTTACTAGCAGAGTACCACAAGGTTCAGTTCTTGCACCCATAATGTTCGTTGTTTACAGAAACGATCTACCAGAAGGAATAAAGAATTATTTGTGGATGATGCTAAGATACTGGGAAAGATAGAAGGCTCGGATGATTGTAATGCCCTTCAAACCGATCTAAATAAAATAAATGCTTGGAGTGTCAAGTGGTAAATGGAATTCAATGTGAATAAATGCCATGTTATGGAATGTGGAATCGAAGAAAATAAGACCACACATAACCTACAAATTACTATGTGGAAAGGAATTACAGAACTCTAATAAAGAACGAGACCTAGGGGTAGTTTCGGATAGAAAGCTGTCCCCAGAGGAACACACAAAGAACATTGTGAGAGGAGCATATGCATTGCTTTCCAACTTCAGACATGCTTTTAATTACATGGATGGTGAAATACTTAAGAAACTGTTCATGACTTGGGAGACCAAAATTGGAATATGCAGCAGTTGTATGGTGCCCATTTTTTAAGAAGCACATCAATAAACTGGAAAAGGTGCAAAGGCATGCTACAAAAATGACTTCCAGAACTGGTAAAATAAGAGTTACAAGGAGAGGCTAGAGATATTACATTAGCCAAAGCTAGGTAAATTAGAAGAAAAAGAGGTGACATGATCACCACTTACAAAATTATAACAAGAATCAACCAAATTGATAGAGGAATTCCTGAAACCAGTAACTTCAAGAACAAGAGAACATAAATTCAACATAAGGAAACAAAGGTATCAAAAAATATTAAAAAGTTTCCTTTTGCAAACAAAATGGTAGACAGTTGAAGCATGTTAAGTGAGAAGGTGGTGGAGGCCAGACAGTCAGTACAGTAGTTTCTAAGTGTTTTACGACAGAGTACCGGGAAGATGGAACACCACAAGCGTAACTCTCCTCCGGTAATTACACTTCAATAATAAGACACCCGGACACACCGAACACACATTACCTTCCTTCAAGCATGTCAACCACACATTTATACAGATGCACAGATCACTTAGATGAAATCACAGTCACATGTAGGAGAAATTAATATGCAGAATAACCTCCATGTGTACAGAAGCCACTGCTTACAATTTAATGAACTACTGTATTTTGATGAATAGGTGACTGCCTTTGATATAAACAAAAATAATGGGAGAGGTGGTTTGAAGATGGGCTGAAGATTAGAGTTGGAGGAGGTGGTATAAAGTGGCTAAAATGGTGCTCACCATGTCTTAATACAATCATTGGTTTACAGGTCGGACGTGGTACTGGAGAAAGCTGGAAGAGTGCGTGCTGGAAAATGACACTGAATGTGACTTGAAATCAGACACCAATGACTTCACCTCTGCCATCCCATTTCTGTGCGGCCAGGACGAACCCTGCTTGTAAAGTTCATTCTGCATCTGTATTTCTTCTCTATAAATGCCTGTGTATTTATGTGGCTGGCTCTGTCTAATGTCAAACAGTCTTCCTGTCTGTGTTATAATATGAATTAAAATTTATCAATAAGTCAGTTATAATAATAAATCGGAGAATCATTAAATCAAGTAACAAAACAAACATCCAGCTAATCAGTTAACCAAAACAGCAAAGCCCTTTTACTATTAGTTGTCCAACTAATCATTCCAGCAGTCAACCAACTTATGCAACCACTCAACCAGTCATCCATTTAATTGAGCATTCAATCGATGAGTCGCTCAATAAAATTAGGCAGACAACTAGAGCAAAAATAAACCTATTTTCAAAATAACCATTCCAAAAAGTACACAAGCAATCACCTACCAGCCAGTCAACACATTCATCCACCATTTATACTAAAAATACAATTGCCCAATCAGTCCCCTTTTGTCCATTTCACCCACAGAAAACTGGGCAATAAGTGGGCTCTGCAGAAAGCTAAATTCCATGCAGAATATGAGTACTCTGTGGTAGGGCTCGCGGAGCACTGGAACACCACGTTGGGAGTCCTGGAGCACTACCTCCCTATGTTTTTCCAGGGAGCTCGACAGAGATACTGGAGTCAAGGTGAGATGTGATGGCAGACATGTGAGCTAGGCAACTGAAATACATTTTGTTTTGGGAGGGTGTGGGGGGGGGGGGGTGAAGTGAAGCGAAGCTGGCTTTACAAAATTTACTTTTTTTTTTTTTTTTTTAGCAAATAAGGGGTAGGAAGGTATATTTAAGGATGAGAGATGATAATGTTTTAGGCGAGGTAAAAAGTATGGGGGTGTATTAAGGTGGGATGGTAACACTGCAAGGTCATGGTTTAACACTGTAGGGTAGTATTTTCTGCTTCCAATAACAACTGTGTAGGAAGTATTTAGGCTGATAGTTACCTACTCCTAGCCAAATGATGATAATATTCTTATTATTATTTATAATTATTATTATTATAAATCATCTCTTCTTATAATAATTCTTTTTCCTGTAGAGTTTGAGGATCAGCGTCTGGTAAATAAGAACCCAAAGAAGTATCCCAAGGTATCGGAGCAAGTGTTGACGGTGCTTCGGCAGAGGCTGGGGTTGGAGTACGAGCTCTATGATTTCCTCCGGCAGCGGCTTCACCTCCAGCACCAGCAAGTGGCAGAAAAGTTAGCTGCACCCACTACAGAGCTCCCAACCAGGCCCACCGAAGTCCCACGTCTCGCCGTATGGGACAGGATGGACATCGAGCTGAGGCATTAATTCTGCCAGATAGCATTCCTTTTTACTTGTGTATTTAACCCTATCTGGAAATGCTTGCCCTATCTGGCAAGGCATTGCTGTCCGATTTACCTCTATGTATCTATCTGATGAGGTTCCAATTGCAGGCAAAAAACAAATGATAAACGACTACCTTTGCAATGAAATTGACTAAAAATAGGTTATTAATTTGGGCTAGATTCCCAGAATTACTTGAGCAGCATAGGAGGGAATAGGCAGTTTTGTTCCTTAACGGTACTTAACACTTGTTGCCTAGAAATTACTGTATGTGTATATGGAGCTGTTTTTAAATACTAATGACAAATTTATTAACTGAAATACATTTTGTTTTGGGAGGAAGTGGGGGCAAGTGAAGCAAAGCTGGCTTTACATAACTGTTTTTATTTTCTTAAAAAAAAAAAGTACGTAATGTAAAAGCAAATAGAGTAAGTCGCAGAACAAAATTCTTAAGTTATTCTAAAATTTATTAAGCAGCTCGGACCTTCACAACATGGCTATATATATGCATCCGGATCCAGGTGATCACAGGATTTTTTTTTGCGGCTGTAATACATACCTTGTACATACTATATTGTGAAATGAGGATTTGAAAAGGGAGGGGGAATGGGCACCATAAATGCACAAGGCTTGACAAATCTTGCACTGCTAACATGGGTTGTAGGCTACCCACCTGTTGAAGACCTCTAGCAAGTGGTGGCAGCCAACACTGGACGAGACATTCTTGCCCTTTCCTATCCCAGTAAAAGATGGAAGGATACCTCCCGTGGCAGGGGAGGAGACGACGTCGTCTTCTCCCGTGGGAGGGAAGTGGAGGAGATGACACTACCTCCCTGAGGAGGGCAACAGTCCCTTTCCCCACTATCCCAGCCGAATACTGTGTACATTGTTTCAGTTTTGTATTTCAAGGATAGGAAGCTTGCTAGGCTAATCGAGGTTGGCATAATCCAACTTCTGACCTTTTCTAGGGCACAGTATAACCCACAATAGTTACCAAGATCCTGAGATACCTATTTACTATTAGGTTAACAGGTTAATGGACACACACTCAAACCTCTTCCTGCCTTGGAAGACGAACACAAACTTTCATGCGACTCCCTCCCCACATCCACTTAAAAAAAAAAAAAGTACAGCTATAATTGAGAAAAATAAATAATATTCCTACATTAACACTTCAAATAATTAACACTTCAAATAAACATTAATTAGAGAGAATTTGATACCGACATACAGTACAAGTTTTACTATTTACAATGAAATTGCTAAACATCAAGTTGATTCACAAGACACTTACATGTAAAGCTGCCATATAGAGATTATAATGGTACTGTAGTTGTAATCTCTTAAGACTTGTCACCCATATCCATTGGCTGAATAACTTCCAGCTCCCTGGCATCACTTTGATGAGGTGGATCACTTTGTCTGCGTATCCCCCATGGATCTAGCGGAAGATTTTCATGGTAGCGAGGCGTTGCTCGACTTTCCTCTTCTGCCTGTGGTTTTTCTGGTGCTCTATCTTCTAATGGGTGTGCTACCTTTGGCTCCTCATGTATGTAACCTGTTGGTATTGTAAAATGCTGCTGATGGTAACTGGGCGGAGGTTCACGATACTCTTCTCGAATTTCCTCGTCACATTTTTGCTGCCCCTGATATTCTTCAATATGCTGTTGGTATTGCTTTTGTTGCTGGAACTGCTGATGTTGGTCATACTCCTTCTCTTGGATGAATTCTTGCTGGACTTCTGAATCTTGGTTTTGTTCTTTATAGACACGTTCCTGCTGTGGTTGCTTATATGGCGGTGGACTACGTTGCTGATATGCAGGCGGTTGCTGATATTCCTCCAGCTTTGGTTGTGGCTGTTTAGATTCATTTTGACCTTGTTGTGAATCTATTCGTGGAGATTTCTCGGTTTCTGGTATGGAGACCTCCATAGGCTGGACTGGAGGTTGGCTTTCCAAAACTAACACAGCCTCTGAACTTTCTGTAGAAACTTTGCCAGGAGGTTGTGAAAGCTTCAATACATCAGGCACTATACTTACATCAGGAACTATAATGCCACCCCCTGTCTCCAAGGTTATTCTGTTTTTAATCACTGAACTAGGGACAATGGTAGATATTGTGGATTCAGCTGGGGTACCTTCAGCTAATGCCTGCAACTTTGGTACTGGAGCAGAGGATTTTAACTTCGTTGAGG
Source organism: Procambarus clarkii (assembly GCF_040958095.1). Taxonomy (NCBI): domain Eukaryota; kingdom Metazoa; phylum Arthropoda; class Malacostraca; order Decapoda; family Cambaridae; genus Procambarus; species Procambarus clarkii. The sequence continues at coordinate 18,671,483 of NC_091194.1, forward strand.
GCCCTGTTGGTTCGGGAACATAGTTCTTGAGTTCTAGGAGTTTAGCTAGGTAGTCTAACAATGGAGCATAATGGTCCTTTGGTACACACATTCGGATGGCAGTCTGAAAGATAAATAACCACAAGACATAAAGCAAGATTTGTGATAAAATTTACTTCAAATTACTTTCAAAATTTATCTTCATTTTTATGTACACGTATTTATAAAAAATATTTATAAGTTATATTATAAATTTATAAAATAAATTTATAGAGTATTTATATAAAAAAAAAGTCAACATGTTGCAAATAAAATCTTCAGAACGGTACATGATAAAGAAGCATCATTTATATTTACCCTTCCTCATATCTTCACCTGGAAACCTTCACTAAAATAATGTCTAGAATCTGCTTAATATGAGGATGTATTCCCAGCAGTAATCATTTTGAAAACCAAGTCAACATATAAGACAAAATGATTTCCAGATAAGGAAAAACAGAATGAAGAGATAAAGGTAGAAACTGGAAACGCAAGCGAGTCGGAGATTCGCAAAGCTTAATTTTCCTACCACCCGTATTGAATAAAAATGACACATGCTTGAAGTAAAAGTTGTAAAAACTACTTTAACCCTTAAACTGCACAACACATGATGTGGTGAGAAGCTGTTGGAGAATTGCACACCACATCATATGATGTGTGGGAGTACCACGCAAAATTTAAAAGTCCCACGGCTACACAGGGTTAACATCAGCTTCCTCAGGGCTCTTGTAAACAGACGCCATTTAAAAAAAAAAATTGTGGACAACATGCCCGAGTGTGAGAGCCTCAGTACTGAGTGAGCCACCAAGGTTGGCACATGCAGCACGAGCTTACAGCACTGCTGTTCAGGTTGTGATCATAGCATCGCTTAAAAAATGCAAAAATATATACCAGTATATATGTAACTGGTATTATTTAGTGATGATAGTATTACAGAAGACCCCTGACTGATAAAAATGACCAGGATTCTGATAATAGCAGGATGGTTGTGATAATTTGCACTGTGCGTAGTATGGTGGGAACAGTAATACAGTATCGAGGAAGGGTGGTAGCGTCATTTGCCGAATCTGTGTATTCACCTAGTTGTGCGGGGTTGAGCTCTACTCTTTCGGCCCGCCTCTCAACTGTCAATCAACTGTTACTAACTACTATTTTTTTTCCCACACTACACACACCCCAGGAAGCAGCCCGTGACAGCTGACTAACTCCCAGGTACCTATTTACTGCTAGGTAACAGGCACATTAGGGTGAAAGAAACCCTGCCCATTGTTTCTTGCCGGCGCCCGGAATTGAACCCGGGACCACAGGATCACGCGTCTAGCGTGCTGTCCGTTTAGCCACCGGCTCTCCCAAATGTGTGGCCACCTGTTACTGTCTGCACTCACCATACCAGCTTAGTGGTTTGCTATGGTAAACACAAATGTAGATACTTATATATAAACATGTATATATAGTTACACACAGAAATCACGCTAGCGTGATGCATAAAATGAACAAATCCACAAGGGCCGTGATGAGGATTCGAACCTACGTCCGAGAACATCCCAGACGCTGCCTTAATCGATTGAGCTACGACATGGTATAAGAATTGCAACCAGAAATTCTACTGAATTTACTTGGATCCTGCAGCCTCTCTGAGACACAAACCAGGGTTTTACGCAACTCCCCCCCATGCACTCGAGCTATGTCAATAGGCCATTCTACCTCTTCGCCCTTACTTCATTACACACAGAAATCACAATAGCGTGATGCATCAAATGAACAAATCCACAAGGGCCGTGACAAATCCACAACGTACTGAGACGAAGCACGCAGGTGGGAGACCAACAATGAAGCCACCTGTGCATCATAAAAGAAATGATAAACCTGAATCGAAAACACCAGACGTGAAGACTCGAGGAGAAGACCGAACCAGCCTCGTACAGGGCTGGACCGATCTGCTGAAAGAGGCGGAGCCGCGGGAAGACCCTTGGGTTCGGACACCGAGCAAACAGTGCCGGAAACCAAGGATGGGCCGGCCACCAAGGAGCCAGAAGGACAACTCGACCCTGGTAAGCCTCCAAGCGAGCCAAGACCTGGAGCAACAGCGGAACTGAGGGAAAGAGGTACAGGTAACCCCACCTCGCCCAGTCCTGTCTGAAGACGTCGACCCCGACGGCCACGTATACCGGGAGACGCCTCGACCACGCCGACACGAAGAGATCCACATCCGGAGTCTCGAACGTTCGGCACAGCCAACTGAAGGAGTTGGTGTCGACCATCCATTCCGTGGAAAGGGGAAGGAACCGGGACAGGCCGTCCGCCAGGACGTTGGACACCCCCTGAACGTGAACCGCCAGGAGAGCCAAACTCAGAGAACTCAGCAGATGAGTTACCCGAAGCGACCAGCCCGAAAGAGCCAAGAACCGCATCGAACCCCCGCGGTTCAGGCAATTAACCATCGAGGAGCAGTCCGAAAGGAGCCTGATCGATGATCTGCGAGCGACTCGAACCCTCCGGAGCGACATCCACACCACCGCAAACTCCCGGACCGTGCTATGAGCCCGATGGAAGGACGGACCCCACCGCCCTTGGCTGGCCTGGTGAGCACTGGTCACAAAACCCCAGCCAAGAGACGACGTGTCCATGTACACATCGAGCGAGGGCTCGGGAAGGCGCCAAGGCACTGAACCCCGAAAAACCCGAAGAGGAAGCCGGAGACGCACCAACTGACGCAAAGCCCCGGAGGCTGAACCCAATGATCTTGAGAGAGGTGGAAGGGCCATCCCCGAAGGAACCAAACCAGCCGACGAAGCCACACCCAACCCGGCAGGTAGACCATCATGGCAAAGTTCAGGCTCCCCCACAAACTATCGAGCAACCGCCTCATGACCCGGGAACCTCTCAAAAACAGGCGAAGGCGGGACCGCAGGCGCAACAGAGCCGCCGGAGGGAGAGACAAGGAAGCAGTGCGAGCATCCCAAACCAGACCCAGCCAAGACCGAACCTGAGATGGAACCAGACGGGACTTCCTCCAGTTCACCAAGAACCCGAATCCAGCGAGCTGGGAAAGAACCATATCCCTGGCGAGCAGACACGCGGACCGGCTGGGAGCCCAAACCAGTCAGTCGTCGAGGTAGGCCAGAACCCAAACACCTAGCAAACACAGGTGGGTCACCACAAACCAAGTAAGGCATGTAAAAACGCAAGATGCCAGATTCAACCCAAAGGGAAGACAACGAAAGCAGTAACCTTGACACCCCACAACAAAACCGAGCCAGTCCCCAAACCCCGGATGAACCGGGACGTGCCAATACGTGTCCTTGTGGTCCAGGGACACCATCCAAACACCCCGCTCCAAGAGAAGACGGACTTGATACAGCGTAGTCATCCCAAAGAAGGGGCACAAAACCCATGGGTTCAGACGGGACAAGTCCAGAATGAACCGGAGGTCTGTGCAGTCTCGTTTTGGGACCAGAAACAGGCGGGAAACCCACCTGAGGGACGCCATCGTTTCAACCACGCCCAAGCGAACCCACTCAGAGATGACCCGACAGAGAGCAGGAGAAGAGGCCTGCCCCGCCAGCCCTGACCCCCACCCCCCCCCCGAGGAAGGAGGAGCTACCCAATGCCACCACAGGCCACACGAAACGATCTAAAAAACCCACGAATCGTGGGACCAGGTGTGAGTAAACCGGGCGAGCAGCCCCTCCATCTCCCCATCAATGGGACGAACCGCAAAAGGGCCGACACGCCTTGCGAGAACCCAAGCGGCAAACAGGGCGGACTCCAAGCCGACCAGCAACAGCCGGAACCGAAGGTGTCGCCAGCCCCGAATTCGGCACCAGAGGCCTACCCCGACGAAAGGACCCCTCAGACCTGGCACGACCCATCCGGAGCAACAACAACTCAGACATAGGCCGACAACTAACCGAGGGCCCCTGCAGGTACTGCACCACAGCAGACTCAGCAAACAGCAACGGACAAAATGGAGAAGACAAACAAAGAGCCAGGGCCCAGGCAGATTCCAAGGAAGAAAGCAGCACCACCTGACAACACGCAAAGCGAGAAGCATAGAACCGCAAAACCGCATCACGCAGGATGGGCGTGAAGAGCGTCAACAAAGCAGACGACACCCGCACCGCAGAGGGCAGCGCACCGGACCTGGCAGCAGCCCCAAGTGCTCCCACATCCAACTGAAGCCAGTCCGAGGACAGCTCATGGAGGGAAAAGAAACACAGAGCCGAAGCAAGCAGGCCACGAGTCCGCAAATCCTCCGCAACCAAGGCAGTCGAGAGGGAAGGAACCTGCAAGTGAAACTGCATGACACCAACTTCCCGCATAAGGGCAGGGGCGAACAAACAAGCATTAAGATGCTCGAAGTCGCCCCCAAGAAAACCTGCAACGCCGTAGAAACCTCTCGCCACTCAAGCACGTGGGACCGACAGACTAATCTGAGTCGCACAGGAGGTAAGCCGCAAAGGCTTCCCGCACCTCCGAAGATGGAACCGAACCGGTCGGCCGAGCGGACAGCACGCGGGACTTGTAATCCTGTGGTCCTGGGTTCGATCCCAGGCGCCGGCGAGAAACAATGGGCAGAGTTTCTTTCACCCTATGCCCCTGTTACCTAGCAGTAAAATAGGTACCTGGGTGTTAGTCAGCTGTCACGGGCTGCTTCCTGGGGGTGGAGGCCTGGTCGAGGACCGGGCCGCGGGGACACTAAAAAAGCCCCGAAATCATCTCAAGATAACCTCAAGAGGAACCCGGGGAGAGGTGAACACCATATCCAATTCGTATGTGGAGGGAGCGAAAGAGAACCCCCTCTCCTTGAAACACCAAGCCCCACTCAGAGGGTAGAAAAACATAGGTGGGGTCCAATGGGGAACAAGGCCCCCAAGCCAACCCCTCCCCAACTCCGGGAACCTCACCCTGAGGACCCGGGGCCGAGCCATCCTCCTGAGCCCCCACCCCCAAAGAAAAGGTGGGAACAGCCGAAAAAGCTGGAACAAAGGGGGGTCCACTAGCCAGACCCAGAAGCTCCGGCAGAAGGACCAGGCTCGAATGCCTCTACCACCGCCCCAGAAAGGGACACCTCCAAGACCGTCCGAGTCTCACAACCAACTAAACCCAGCCCCGGCTCTGAAACCCTCATACGTTTCGGAGCCGGCAGCCGGGGAAGGGAAAGGACGTGGAGGCGCAGACGGAACCAGAGCCGAAGTGACTCCCACCCCTAAGTCCAGGTCCCTATAACCAAAACGGGGCAGTCTCGGGGCATCCGGGGCAGCAACCAACCTAGCTCATTGCAGCAACCTAAGGTGAGCATGCAACGCCTCGGCTGCCCTCACCCGCATATCAGGCACAGTAGCCTGGGTGAATTGGAGCATGTACAGACAACACACATCGCACGACTCTGGGTCAAAACAGTCACCGACCCAACAGGTAGCATGGCGGAGGCAAACCGGTGAGTGTCCCCCTAAGACAAGGGGACAGAGCAACTTTCAAACTCACAGGACGCGAGGGGTGGGACAGGGGTCACATCCATCGGACCACGTAGCCCCTGTAGAGTTTTCCAGGGCTCTTGGGTTTTACTTGGTTACACGCTAAGGGAAGCCCAGGCAGGGTACTGCGAACCGGCACCCCCAAGACTACCAAACAAACTGCTATAACTAAAACCCCAGGACGTGTACACTCACGGGGGCCAAGCAGGGAGGATCACCAACACAAGGTGGAGATATAAAGATATAGATATACCCCCAAGAATAGCAATGGGGGACCAACAGGCAGACCCTCCCCCCCACCAGACAGAAAACAAAAAAGAAAAACCCCGCAAGAGGACAATGTACCCGGGCAGAACAGAGCCAGCCGTTGTTAATGGTGAAAACAAGCTGTGCAATACCCCGCGCCCCTGCCAGTGACGAAAACTACCCCTACCCAGAGACAAACATGGGCAAGAAAAAACCCCAGCTGACCCCAAGGGCAGCCAAGTACTGAGCAGTAAATGGCACAGTGGAGGTAGACTCTAGGTGACCCAGGGAAGGTGGTCCTAAGCCCCAAGGGCAGTACTTACAGGGCACCTAGGGAAGGTGACCCTAGGCGCATGCAGCCCAAGTACTGTGGAATGCGTCTCCTGGCCCACCCACCACCGGAAGGGACAGCTCACACCACAAGACACAGAACTCCAACTGAAAACTGGAGCCAGAGGCACAACCGCACCAGATCCCATCAGCCTCCAAAAAATCCAAAATATTTCTTCTCATATGCGAAATCAAAAGCAAAAACCACTGCCAGTATTGGACCTATTCGTACAAGTGAAGGTTCATACACGGAGGATGACAAAGAAATTAGTGAAATCCTAAAAAAGCAGTATGAGGACATGTTTAGCACTCCAATAAACAACATGAAGGTGGAAGATCCAGACAATTTCTTTATGCGGGATATTCAAACCCCGGTAAATATAACTGATATAAACACGAGCGCACTAAATTTTGAAAAAGAAATTGAAAACATGCCCATGCACTCGGCCCCAGGTCCAGACTCATGGAATTCAATATTTATAAAGAAATGCAAAGTGCCGGTAGCACAGGCACTCAGTATAGTGTGGAGGAAGAGCTTGGACACGGGGGAGATACCAGATGCACTTAAAGTAGCAGACATAGCCCCTCTACACAAGGGAGGGAGCAAAGCATTGGCAAAAAATTATAGACCAGTTGCACTAACATCGCACATCATAAAAGTTTTTGAGAGAGTGATTAGGAGTCAGGTCACCAATTTCATGGAGACCAATGACCTTCATAACCCAGGCCAACATGGATTTCGAGCGGGAAGATCGTGCCTCTCACAGCTACTTGAGCACTACGACAAAGTCACTGAGGCATTAGAAGAGAAACAGAATGCTGATGTGATATACACGGACTTCGCAAAGGCCTTCGATAAATGTGACCATGGCGTGATAGCACACAAAATGAAGTCAATGGGAATAACCGGTAAAGTAGGACGCTGGATACTCAGTTTTCTGTCAAACAGGACTCAGCGAGTAACTGTCAACCATATAAAATCTAGTCCAAGTGCAGTGAAAAGCTCTGTACCTCAGGGTACAGTCCTTGCACCACTGCTTTTCCTTATTCTCATATCAGATATAGACAAAAATACAAGTCACAGCTTCGTATCATCCTTTGCAGATGACACAAAAATCAGTATGAAAATTACCTCGGCTGAGGACATTGAAAAACTTCAAGCTGATATTAATAAAGTTTTCGACTGGGCATCAGAAAATAACATGATGTTTAACAGTGATAAATTCCAGGTACTCAGGTACGGTAAAAATGAGGACCTTAAACATAATACAGAGTACAAAACACAATCAAATGTACCCATAGTAGGAAAACAGCATGTAAAGGATTTGGGAATAATAATGTCTGACGACCTAACGTTTAAGGAGCATAACCAAGCAAATATTGCGACAGCCAGAAAAATGATAGGATGGATTACGAGAACTTTCAAATCCAGGGATCCCATCACAATGGTTGTGCTCTTCAAGGCACTTGTGTTGTCCCGTCTTGAGTACTGCTCAGTATTCACTTCCCCCTTCAAAGCAGGAGAGATTGCTGAAATAGAGGGAATACAGAGAACATATACGGCACGCATAGACGCAATAAAGCACCTAAATTATTGGGATCGTCTCAAAGCCCTCCAAATGTACTCACTAGAAAGAAGACGAGAGAGATATCAAATAATATACACCTGGAAGATACTGGAGGGCCAAGTACCAAATCTACACAGTAAAATAACAACGTACTGGAGTGAACGACATGGAAGAAAATGTAGAATAGAACCAATGAAGAGCAGAGGTTCCATAGGCACAATCAGAGAACACTGTATAAACATCAGAGGTCCGCGGTTGTTCAACGTCCTCCCAGCAAGCATAAGAAATATTGCCGGAACAACCGTGGACATTTTCAAGAGGAAACTAGATTTATTCCTCCAAGGAGTGCCGGACCAGCCGGGCTGTGGTGGGTATGTGGGCCTGCGGGCCGCTCCAAGCAACAGCCTGGTGGACCAAACTCTCACAAGTCGAGCCTGGCCTCGGGCCGGGCTTGGGGAGTAGAAGAACTCCCAGAACCCCATCAACCAGGTATCAACCAGGTAGCCTAAGAACTAACGGTTGGGTCGCCGACGGTGGGGTCTGGGGCTTCCCCCTTCCCCCTCCCGGGGAAAGGGGGGGGGGCTGTGAAGACAGCGGCGCGGCGACATAATGACGTCATGCTTGTTTGCTAATTTTTGTTTGGGGAGTTCTGTCCACTTGTTCGGTCTTTGGTCGCAATAGTTTACCAGAATAGGGGTTTGTTTTGGGGCGCCTACCTTTCTGGGTGCCTGTCCCGGTCGATGGCAGACATAGAATGCTCCCAATCATAAGGGGGGGTCTCTATAGGCCATTGCTCCTTGTGCCTCTCTAGAGGGGGCCAGGTTCTGGCTTGTGGTCACCGGTAGGCAAGAACTCCATGCATTGACTGATGCCAGAAAGTTATACATATGCATTCAGCTTGGATAGCTCCGGGGAGTCGACGCAGCTTCCCCCCAGAAAAACAGCCTTGAATGTAATGAAACGCCATTTTCTGTGTGAGACCCGGAGGCTCCTTGGAGCTTACTAGGCTGATATGCTAATTTCAGACTTTGGCATCAAGTCATGTGTATGGAATTCTGTGGGCCTACTGGAGACCACGAACCAGAACCTGGTCCCCTCAGAGGCATGGGGAGCAATGACCTATAGAAACCCCCATGTGGTTGGGGGTATTCTATGTCAGGCACCCAGAGAGGTAAGCATCCCAACACAAAGCCCTATTCTGGTGAAAATTTTGCTATCAAAAGCCGAACAAGTGGATAGAACTCCCCTAAAAGAAGTGAGCAAATGAGCATGACGTCGCAGCGCCGCTGTCTGCGCAGTTCCCCCCTCCCGGGGAGGGGGGAAGGGGAAGCCCCTGTGCCAGCTATCCATAGTCAGTTCTGAGGCTGGAACTTAAAACAAACGAAAAAAAACGCCTACCGGAGGGAGGGATGCTAGGGATCCTTTTGGGTCTCACCCAGAAAATGGCATTTCATTACATTCAATGCTGGTTTTCTGGGGGGAGCCCCTTCGGCTCCCTGGAGCTAACTACCCACAAAGGAAAAATTAGAGGGACTTACCCGGGAGGTGATCGCTGCTCACTCCTCAACTCGAAGTCAAGACAACTGGCTGCAACCGCCGACCCAACGCGACACAGGCCCGACTAGGCCCAGGAACATTTATGAGATAACGAGCAGCCAGGACCCTGTTTGATCGCCAAAATCCCCACGCATGAATGTCAGCCCAGGACATGTTGCCAAAGACGGCGGCAAGAGCAGCGAACTTGCGAACGTCATGGGCACGGGGATAGACCACAGGCTGGCTAGCCTTAATAATCCTGTGGACGACGTAGGAGACCTGCACCCACTAACAGGGAAAAGTGAAACCGGATCAACCCAAAGCGCGTCCCCGAACAAAGAAGCCGTGGCGCACAAATAATGGTGAAGGACCGCAACTGGACAAAACATGATGCACCCCCGGCCTAATCAACCAAGCATCAACAATCCACGGACCCCTCCGGAAAGCAGCAGTCTCATTCTTTGCCAGAAAAGAAGGAAACTGTTGCATACGAACAAACCTATCGTCATGACCAAAGGAGCAGAAACCCCTGTGCCGGAGGAAAGCATGAAGCTCACCGACCCGACCCCCAGAGGCCAATGCCAACAGGAAAAAGAGCCTTGGAGAAACAATCCTGAACCGAAGGGGCCACAACAAACTGAGGAGGAGAAAGAAATGAGAGCAGTCTGTCCAAAGACCAGGACGGTTCAGGCGGCGCATGAGCAGGCCGGAGGTGAAACAACGCACGAGACACCTTGCGAAACGGTGCAGATGTAACATCAATACCGAAAGCAAGCTGAAACGGCTCCACCAGCGCCCCACGATATGAGGCGACAGTGTTAGGCATAAGATGACGATCCTGGAACAACCAAGAGAGAAAGGACGACACCACCCTAACATAAAGCGAAGTACAACGACGAAGATGCAAAAAGAACCGCCAGGAAACTTCATACTGCCGCTGAGACGAAGCCCGCAGGTGGGACGCCAACAAGGACACCACCTGATCACTATAAAAGTGATGATAAACTCGAGTCAAAAACACTATATGCGAAGACTTGGAGAAGATCGAACCAGCCATGTAACGTTCCAGTCTGTTGGAAGAAGCGGAGCCACAGGAAAACCTCCGGGTTCAGACACTGGGCAAGCAGCGCCTATTGAAACAACGGCTGGGTCGGCCACAAAGGAGCCAAGGGACTGCTCTCTCCTGGTAAGTCTCCAAGCGAATCAGGACCTGGAGCAACAGCTGAACCGGGGAAAAGAGGTACAGGAACCCCCACCTTGACCATTCCTGCCGAAAGGCATCGACCCCGACAGCCCCGCAGTCGGGGAAGGGCACCACATACAGGGGAAGGCTTCGCAACTGCGCCAACGCAAAGAGGTCCACCTCGGGGTGCTCGAACGTCTGGCAAAGCCAATGAAAGGAGTCGGCTTCGACCATCCATTCCGTGGAAAGGGGAACGAAACGCGACAGGCCGTCGACCAAGACGTTGGACACTCCCCGCACGTGAACAGCCAGGAGAGCTAAACCCTGAGAACTCAGCAGACGTGTCACCCGAAGCGACCAGCACCAAAGAGCCAAGGACCCCATCGAACCCCCCCCCCCCCCCTGTGGCAATGAACCACAGGGGAGCAGTCCGAATGGAGCCGGATCGTCAATCCGCGGGCGACCCAAACCTTCCAAAGAGCAAACCACGCCGCCACTAACTTCCGCACCATGCTGTGGGCTCGACTGAAGGACGGACCTCATCGTCCCTGGCCGGCCTAGTGAGCACTGGTCACAAAGTCCCAGCCAATGCGTCCGTGAACACATCGAGCGAGAGCTCAGGTAGGCGCCAAGGCACTGAACCCCCACAAAAAACTAAGAGGAAGCCGGTGACACAGCAGCCGATGTAAGGCCCCCGTGGTCTGAACCCAGCGATCATGAGAGAGGTGGAAGGGACGTCCTCAAAGGAACCAGAACAGCCGACGAAGCCAAACCCGACCCGGCGGGGTAGACCACCATCGCGAAGTTCAGGCTCCCGCACAGACCCTCGAGCAACCGCCTAGTGACCCGGGGGCCCCCCAAAAACAGGCGCATGCGGGACCGCAGCCGTAGGAGAGACTCCAGAGGAAAAGGCAAGAAAGCAGTCCCAGAGTCCCACACAACACCCAGCCAGGTCCGAATCTGGGAGGGAACCAAATGGGACTTCCTCCAGTTCACTAAGAACCCGAACCCGGCGAGCTGGGAAAGAACTAAGTCTCTGGCTAGCAGACAAGAGGACCGGCTGGGAGCCCAAACCAGCCAGTCGTCGAGGTAGGCCAACACCCGAAAACCTAAGAGACGCAGACGGGCCACGACGACCCGGATAAGGCGTGTAAACATGCGAGGTGCCAGGTTCAACCTGAACGGGAGACAACGAAAGCGGCAACCCTGACGCCCCACAACAAAACTGAGCCAGTCCCTGAACCCTGGATGAATCGAGAAATGCCAATAAGTGTCCCGAAGATCCAGGGACACCATCCAAGAGTCCAGCACCAACAGGAGCCGAACCTGGGACAGCGTAGTTATCCGAAAGAAGGGTCAATGAACCCAGGGGTTCAGACGGGACAATTCCAGAATGAACCTCAGGTCCTCACAGTTCTGTTTCGGCACTGGGAACAGATGGGAGACCCATCTGAGGGACGACACACCCAAGCGCACCCACTCCAAAACAACTAGACAGAGCACAGTGGAAGAGGCCTGCCCCGCAAGCCCCAAACCCCCCGAAGGAGGAGGGGCCACCCAACGCCACCGCAGTCCGAAGAAAACGACCTGAAACGCCCACAAATCATGAGACTAGGTGTGAACGAACAGCGCAAGCCTCTCCCCCATCGCCCCATCAATGGGGCAAATCGCGAAAGGGCCAGCGCCCCTTACGAGACCCAGAGCCTCGCACAGAGCGAACACCGTGCCGACCAGACGAAGGCGGGGTCCGAAGGTGGAGCCGAACCCAAAACTGGCACCTGTGGCCTACCATGATGAGCGGAGCCCCGAGCCCTAGCACGACCCCTTCAGGAAAGCCCCCCCCCCCCACCGTGACCCCTGGAGAACCAACAAGTCTGACATAGAATGGCAACTGGCCGAAGCAGCCTGGATATACTTCGCCATGGCCAAAGGTGCAAAAAACAGGGGACAAAAAGGTGAAGACATCCTAAAAGCCAGGGCTCAGGCAGATTCCTATGAGGAAGCAAGCACTGCCTGCTGACACGTGAGCTGGAAAGCATAAAACAGTGAAACCGCATCCCACAAGATCAGCGCAAAGAGCTTCAACAAGGCAGCTGACGCGCAAGCCGCCAAGCCCAAGGCACTGGACCCCAGGTACGAACCCGAGCGCCCCCACATCCTACCCAAGCCAGTCCGAAAACAGCTCCGGGAGGGAAAAGAAGCACAAGGCTGAAGCCAAGAGGCCCCAGGTGCGCAAATCCTCGGCCACCTACGCAACCGAAAGGGAGGGAACCTGCACATGGAGCTGCAGAATCCCAACATCCTGGGGAAAGGGCAGGAGCAAACAAGCACTCATTAAGGTGCTCAAGGTCGTCCCCAGGAAAACCTGAACCACCGTTGAAGCCTCGCGCCACTCAAGCATACGAGAATGACAGAAGGAATGACAAGCCTCCAAAGCAAATAAAGGACAGTCCGCCAGGACGACCAGGCACAATGGGGCATACAAGGCAGACCCCCCACAAGGCAAAAACATAAAGAAAAACAAAACCCCGCAGGAGGAAAACGCACCCCAAGGAACAGAGTCGGCGCCCCGCACCAGTGCAAACTGCCTCTTACTCTAAGGTAAACAAGGACGACAAAACCCCCAAGCACCCAAAGGGTGGCCGAAAAACTGAGCAGTAAAATGGCCCAGCAGAGGCAGGCCCCGAGGAACTTGTGGAAGGTGGCCCCAAGCTCCAAGGGCAGTACTTACAGGGCATCTAGGGACGATAACCCTAGGCACATGCATCCCGAGTACTGTAGAATAACTCCTGGCTCTTGCACCCCTGGAAGACAGCCACCACACTCAAAGCACAGTGCTGGAAACTCTGGAGTCAAGCACACGACCTCTGCCTCTAGCATCAGCCTTAGAACTGAAGGGTGGATAGCCGGAGCGGGGGTCTGCTGCTCCCCCTTCCCCCTCCCGGGAAGGGGGAAGCTGCGCAGACAGCGGTGCGGCGACGTGTGACGTCATGCTCGTTTCTTTTAGGGGAGTTCTATCCATTTGTTTGGCTTTTGGTAGCAAAATTTTCACCAGAATAGGGGTTTGTTTTGGGATGCTTACCTTTCTGGGTGCCTGACCCAGTCGATGGCAGACACAGAATGCTCCCAACCACACAGGGGGTTTCTATAGGCCATTGCTCCCCATGCCTCTGAGGGGGGCCAGGTTCTGGCTCGTGGTCCCCAGTTGGCCCACAGAACTCCATACACATGACTGATGCCAAAGTCTGACATTAGCATATCAGCTTAGTAAGCTCCAGGGAGCCGAAGGGGCTTCCCCTCTCCCAGAAAACATAGTGGCCACCTTTGATAAGTCCAAAAAACATATTGGCCACCGCTGGTATGTCCAAAAAACAGTGGCCACAGTATAGTGCATGACAAGTGACACAGTCGCTGGCAGACGACAGCACCTCACTCCCTCACCAACACCTCTTTCATCAAAATGGCTCTTCTCAGCATACTGTTTGTGCTGTTATTACACTATGTACACATGTTATATATAAGTATCTACATCTGTGTTCACATTAACGAACCACCAAGCTGGCATGTCGAGTCCAGACAATAACAGAGGTGGCCACACACAGTAAATGCAAAGTAATGAAACTAGGCAGCAGAAACAGAAGGCCAGACACAGGATACAGAATAGGAGATGAAGTACTTCATGAAATGGACAGAGAGAAAGATCTAGGGGTTGACATCACACCAAACCTGTCTCCTGAAGCCCACATAAAAAGAATTACGTCTGCGGCATATGCGAGACTGGCTAACATCAGAACAGCATTCAGGAACCTGTGTAAGGAATCATTCAGAATCTTGTATACCACATATGTAAGACCAATCCTGGAGTATGTGGCCCCAGCATGGAGCCCGTACCTTGTCAAGCACAAGACGAAGCTGGAAAATGTCAGAGATATGCCATTAGACTAGTCCTGGAGCTTAGAGGCATGCGTTAAGAGGAAAGGCTGCAAGAGATGCACCTTACGACACTGGAAGACAGAAGAGTAAGGGGAGACATGATCACTACCTACAAAATCCTCAGGAGTATTGACGGGGTAGACAAGGATAAACTATTCAACACTGGTGGTATGCGAACAAGGGGACACAGGTGGAAACTGAGTACCCAAATGAGCCACAGGGACGTTAGAAAGAACTTTTTCAATGTCAGAGTAGTTAACAGGTGGAATGCATTAGGCACTGATGTGGTGGAGGCTGACTCCTTACACAGTTTTAAATGTAGATATGATAGAGCCCAGTAGGCTCAGGAATCTGTACACCAGTTGATTGATGGTTGAGTGGCGGGACCCAAGAGCCAAAGCTCAACCCTTGCAAGCACAATTAGGCGAGTACAGTCAGCAGACGCTGCCACCTCCCGCACCCCTCACTAAAATTACTCCTCCCACCCTACTATGCACAATGCTAAGTCTCACCACAATGCTGCTATTATCAGAATTCTGGTCACTAACTCTTATAAATGAATAATTTTCCACAAGTTTAATTTGTAAAGGAACATGAGAAGTCATTCAAGATTCTTAGATGGACCAAACAATGGCAGTGTATATTCACCAAGTATTGACCTAGTTGTGCTTGCGGGGGTTGAGCTCTGCTCTTTCGACCTGCCTCTTAACTGTCAATCAATCAACCGTTACTAACTAATTTTGTTTTTTCACACACACACACACACACACACATCCCCCAGGAAGCAGCCCGTAACAGCTGTCTAACTCCGAGATACCTATTTACTGCTAGGTAACAGAGGCATCAGGGTGAAAAAAATGCTGTCCACTCAGCCATGAGCACAGCGTGTGCTGTGGTTAGCCCTATGAACATCTTTAAAAGCATTGTGTTCACCGATATCTGAACATTGTACAGTCTTTATCAGTCAGGCTCTTCTGTAATACTATCATGGCTAAATAATAGCAGGTACATATATACATCTTTTGCCATTTTTAGGCTATGCTGTGGTCACAAGCTGAACAGCAATGATGTTAGCTCATGCTGCGTGCACCAGCCTCGGTTGCTCACTCAGTACTGATGCCTTCACACCCGGGAATGTTGCCCACGATTTTTTTTTCTAACGCAGTCTTTGTACCGGAGCCCTGAGGAAGCTGATGTGAACTCCGTGTAGCCACGGGACTTTTAAATCTTGTATGGTAAAGTACTTTAAAATGCATATATACGACATATGCCATTCTGCCACTTATTCCAATATCGTATACAGTATATACAATTTGCACAGTTTAAGGGTTAAAGCTGGAGATAGATGGTTCCTCAGTAGGCATTATCTTGAGATGATTAGTTGTGGGGGGGGGGTTAATAACCCCCATAGTTATTAGTTGTGAGGATAACAACACAGCCCACATAGGGGTGGGTCTGTGTGTTATTACAGGAAGTAGATCAGAAAAAGCAGTCTATTTTGCTAGCAAGAAATTATCTCCTGCAAAACAGAATCATTCCCAATTAGACAAAGAAGCCTTAGCTTTGGTACATGCTGTAAAAAAACTGAGGTATTTTCTGCTGGAATTCTTGTTAGAATAGACCATAAACCTCTGCTACGATTGTTTGGCAGAGGTAAACAAATTCCAGTTAATGCCAATACAGGTACTAGGATTCAACGATGAGCATTGCTACTCTCACAGTATGAGTATGATTTGGAATTTAAGCCAGGCAAGGATAATGTAGTAGTTGATGCATTAAGTAGATTGCCTGTTTCAGAAGAGTTGAATTCCAGTATTCCAGTGGAATATGTTAACCTGGTGGAATCTATGTCTTTTGAGGATATTTCATTCCAAAATAAACTCTGCTGTTCTTACCTTTAATTTGTCCCAATATGTAAAGCGATCCTGGAATATGTCGGTAAAGACAACACTATCGGGGCAGTCCTTATAATACTTCACAGTGTCACGCTGTACAAAAGATGAATAATGCAATATTAAATAACATCAAATACCTGTACTTTAATCTAAAATTAAAGCTAATCTATTGTGAATTCAAGAGATGTTCCTGAAATGAGAATGACCCTCAAAGTCAGAGAGGTTAGGCCCTAGAATCACTTAAAAGAAACTAGTGTTGAATGTAATGAAACACCATTTTCTGGGTGAGCCCCGGAGACTCTCTGGAGCGCCAGGGCTAATGTGTGATACATTAGACTGGGGCCAGATTCACGAAGCAGTTACACAAGCACTTACGAACCTGTACATCTTTTCTCAATCTTTGGCGGCTTTGTTTACAATTATTAAACAGTTAATGAGCTCCGTAGCACGAGGAGGCTGTTTACAACAATAACAACAGTTGATTAGGAGATTTTCATGCTTATAAACTGTGTAATAAATGTAACCAAAGCCATCAAAGATTGAGGAAAGATGTACACGTTCGTAAGTGCTTGCATAAGTGCTTGCATAACTGCTTCGTGAATCTGGCCCCAGGGCATTAGTCTATGGAGTTTAACCTACTGGGGACCATGAGCCAGAACCTGAGAACCTCCTCAGAGAGGTTGCAGGGAGGTGGAAAAAAAGTGGCCTGGAGGTGGCCTTTTTTCCAGGGAGGCGCTGGAAAAAAATTTGCGGTTGGGGGTTTTCCTTATCTGCCATCGACTGAGGTTAGGCACCCAGAAAAGTATGCACAACAAAATAAACCCCACATGGTAAGAAATGTACAAAGAAAAAGCAAACAGAGGTAGAACTCCCTCTAACCCTAAGGAAACAAGCAAATAAGCAAACATCACTTTCGAATGCCATGCCACTCATCCGTGCAGCCCTCCCCACGCCAACTACCCTGCACTCCAGTTCGGAAACTAAGCATTAAACAACGTGAAAAACCGCCGACCGGAGGGAGGGAGGGAGGGTTGCCAGGGAGCCTCCGGAGCTCGCCCAAAAAAATGGCGTTTCATTACACTCAACACCGGTTTTCTGTGGGGAGCCCCGCTGGCTCCCTGAAGCTACATAACCAAAGATAAGGAAAAGAGGGACATACCTGGGAGGAGGCCACTACAAACTTCTCAACGCGAAGTTGAGACAACTGGCTACAACCTGTGACCCAAAGCAACACAGGAACACCCAGGAGCAGGAATGTTAATCAACTAACGGGTGGCCAGGACCCTGTTCGACCTCCAAAATCCCCGCACCTGAATATCAGCTCAAAACATGTTGTCAAACACGGCAGCCAATGCAGCAAACTTCCTAACGTCATGGGCATGAAGATAGACTGCAGGTTGGCTTCAGTATTGGGCATTAAATGACAATCCTGAAAAAGCCAAGACAGAAAGGACAAGACAACCCGATCAGAAATTGAAGACAACCTATGAAGAGAGAAAATGGCAGAAAGAATGCCAGGAAACTTCATACTGTTGCCGAGACGAAGTTCTCAGGTAGGACACCATCAACGAAGCCACCTGATCACCATACAAATGGTGATAAACACGCATAACGGCTTTGTGCTTTCCCCCCATAAAGGAAAAAAGAATGAGTGGACCTGGGGACTCACCAGTGTCAAAAAGACAAGATGCGAAGAGCAGAGAAGACCGAACCAGCTGAGTACCGGACTGGTCCGACCTGCTGGAAGAGGCAGAGCAGCGGGAAACGTCCCGGGTTCGCACACCGAGCAAGCAGCGCCTGGAACCAATTCTGAGCCAGCCCCCAAGGGACCATGAGGATTATTCTCTCTTGGTAGGACTCTAACCGAGCCAAAACCCAAAGCAACAGCTGGACTGGGGGGAGGAGGTACAGGTAACCTCACCTTGACCAGTCCTGCCAAAAGACGTCCACCATGACAGCCTCGTAGTCGGGGAAGAGCACCACAGAGAAAACAACCAGAAACTGAGGGACAAAAGGCGAGGTAGCAAGCATAGCATATGGCCAGGGACACTGGGCCCAAACCCCAGGGCCCAGACTCAAACACAGACAGAAAACACAAAACCGGGTGAAATAACCAACACCCAAGCATTCCCAGAGGAACAGGAGAAGGGCAGAATGCACTAGAAGAAAAAACAAAACAGAGATATGGCAATGGGAGGATAAAACCTCCAAAGGAGGTCAAAAAATGCCCCCAAAATGTGAGTGCACGCTCCCAGGCACATGTAAACAAACACACCACAGTGCCGCCCTAGCGGCCAGGTGGGGAAGTGACCAACAGAAAAGAAAATAGCCACCAAAACGAAAGGAGATACAGCTGATGCAAGAGATCTGAAAACATGCCAGCAAATGAGATAATAAAGCAGTCGAGAAAGACGAAAAAAAAACCTGCCCAGAATGCATCAAACACAAGCAGGGACAAATAGCCCCAGAACTACTAGCGGGCTCCCCCCACCTCCCCAGGAACCCGCAACAGAGGCCCCAGGGCAGAGCTGTCCTCCATGCCCTCCACTCCTGAAGAAATGGCAGAGTCCAGGGGAAAGGCAGCAAAAAAAGGGCCGCTGGTAGGACCCAGAAGCCTTTTTGGGAAGCCTTTTCAGATCGAGCAGGCTCGAATGCCTCCATTCACAACCTGAATGGAGCAGCCCCTCGAAGCTGCCCGAGTATCAGCCCCAACTAAACCCTGCCCGACCCTGAAACCCCCAGTCGGTTCGGAGCCGGGAAGCAGCCAGGACCCTGTTCGACTACCAAAATCCCCATGCCCGAATGTCTGCCCAAGACACAGTCCCAAAGAACAGCAGCAAGAGCCGCGAACTTGCGAACGTCACTGGCACGGGGATAGACCGCAGGCTGGCCAGCCTTAATAAATAACCCTACAGACGACCTGGGAGACCCACATCTGCGAACAGGGAAGAAGGGATACTGGATCAACTAAAAGCGCATCCACGGACACAGAAGCCGTGGCACGCCAATACCTGCAGAGAGCCGCAACCGTGCACAAAACATGACGCATCCCCGGCCTAACCAACAAAGCATCAACAACCCAGGGACTCCTCCAGAAAGCATCAGTCTCATTCTTCGCCAGAAAAGAAGGAGAAGGCTGCAGAAGAACAAATCGATCGCTCCAACCAAAGGAACAGAAACCCCCAACGCCGGAGGAGAGCATGAAGCTCACCAACCCGACCCCCAGAGGCTAATGCCAACAGGAAAAGAGCCCCCGAGAAATAAATCAGAACTAAAGGGGCCACAAGAAACCAAGGAGAAGAAAAGAGCACCCAGTCCAACTACCAGGACGGCTCAGACGGCACATGAGCAGGCCGGAGGTGAACCAATGCACTAGACAGCTTGCGGAACGGCGCAGAAGTAACGTCAACCCCGAACGCAAGTGAAAGCGGCTCTGCCAGCGCCACACAAAATGAGGCGACAGTATGCAGCAAAATGACGGCCCCGAACCCTCATAAAAGAAGGACAAGACTACACCAACAAAATACAGCTACTTAAGAAGGGACAGAAGGAAAAAGGAAGGACCGCCAAAATACCCCACACTGCCGCCAAGAAGAAGCACGCAGGTGGGACACCATCAACAAAGCCACCTGACCACCACCAGAAAGCGAGACTCCAGGCAGAGCCGAACCAGCCCTGCCATGGACCAAACAAGCCATAGAAGAGGCGGAGCCCGCAGGAAGATCTCGGGTGCGACCACCGAACAGGCAGAGCCGGAAACCCAAACCAGCAAAGGAGGAGAAGGAACGTCAGCCGTACAGAAAAAATCCCAATGCCAGCGAGCACGTCAGGAGATCCGAGACCACGGCCCCGACTGAGACACGGAAGAAGGGACACTGCGAAACGCGGAAAAAGCCAACAGGTAGGGAAAGACAGGAACCAGAAATCCAAACCTGGCAAAGGAGAGCCAAAAGGCAGGCAGCAAACGGGAACGAAAGGCAAGCCAACAACACACAGTCGTTGGTCAGGTCCCAACACAAGACCAAACCGAAAAAAGTGCAAGGGGCGCCACCAGACCAGCACCCAAACCAAGGGGTATGAGCAAAGAGGAGACAACGGGAAGCAAACTGCACCACAGTGGGAGACCGAAGAACCAGAGGGGACACCACTACCACCACAAGCAAGACCCAGAGGAAATGAGAGGGTAGACAAAGACAGACCAAGAAACACAAGGGGCACACGTACCAGGGGACACAGGCAGAACGGATGCCCAATAAGCAAAAGAAATGACAGAAGGATTCCAGCGTCAGAGTAGGAGACAAATGGAATGCATGAGGAAGGAGGAAGGCTCTGTTGTATCTGCACTTGACTCTGCACACAGAGTCAAGTGCAGATACAACAGAGCCCAGTAAACTCAGGAAGCTGGACCCAAGCCGAACGACAGAAGACACCAAAACCCCAGAGCGCAACCCCCGCAAACACAATGAGGGAAGCACAACAAGCATAGAGGCCCTGTAAATGGCAGGTGAGTGACAGAGGGGCAGGACCAAAGAGCCAAAACTCAACCCCAGCAAGCACAACTAGGTGGAGACAACTAGGGGAGTAGAGAGAACCCAACGTATCTGGAAGGGTTAAGCCAGGCACTGCAAGGCAGGCAAGGCATGAGTGACCCAGAGAAAATCATTGTAACAAATAGCACAGACAAACAAGGTAAGATTCCAAGGGTTGACAGACTGTCAACCAGAGGCTAATGCCTCTGCCTTGTCTGAGGAGCTGGTCACTGGAGACAGTGAAGCAAGTCCCAGCTGCGTCCGGGTACAAGTGACAGGATGAACAACCCAGTGGGTTCTCCTCCTATTGGGGAGTGTTGAACACGCCACTATGGCAGTATGTCCACTCGCAGGATGAGTGGACACAGCAGCACATAAGAAAATACAACATTTTAGCCCAATAAACTCGCCCTTCGGAGCAAAAGTTAACAAAAAAAATTTTGGGAAGGCCCCCAGGAGGAAAACACGCAAGGGCCAAACAAAACGCCACAAACAACCCCAACATGCATCCCCAGTAACAAAACTGCATCAAAATGTCACCACATAACATCCTGACATAGTAACATGTACCTCATAACTGTCACCACCACCATTGTACCGCGTAACCTGGTGGAGGTCGAGCCTCGGGACTGACTCAAGCATGGGTTGGACATGCATACGAGTGGGACTGGATGGGTACAATGAGAAGCTGCACCGATGGGCCAAGAGGGCCCCCCTGCACGCACATGTGTTCTGTCGTTCACACATTTGCACCTCAAAGACCAAGAACCAACGCCTCGCCGAAAAAGACGCCAGGCCTCATAAACTCACCTGCAGAACATAGGCACGAACGTGTCACGACACAACGTAGCCGAGAAGATTCCGGGAGCACCGCCAGAGGAGGAAGGCCAGAGTCTCACATGCAGAAAGGGAGGGGAGAGGCGAAGGAGGCGCCCCACACCCATAACACGGGGAAAACTCTGGCGCCCTCCCTATAGCTGCAAGCCAGAACACCCCAGTAGCCATGGGGCACAGACTGGAGAAGAGCTAAAGGCGAAGCACCCCAAGAGAAAAGGATGGAAAACACCAGCACTTGTGCAAACCCAGTAGGCTCAGGAATCTGTACATCAGTTGATTGACGGTTGAGAGGCGGGACTAAAGAGCCAAAGCTCAACCCCTGCAAGCACAATTAGGGGAGTACACCGCCCAGACCAAAACAAACTCCCACTGCGCACGCGCACAACCTGCCCGGTGGGAAGGTGCCAACTAGAACTACTTCACAAGAAAAGTAGCCCAAACAGTTAGTGACTCGAGGAATTTGCACAGGAGCAGAAACAGCCCAGCTCATGGGAACAGGAGCCAAACAACAGGAAGCAGCAACATACATAGCTGGTGTACTCAATGAAGACAAGGAACCTCCGGCAACCAAATTGGGCTACAAGTAGCCCAATCCGGCATCCCGGACAAGGAGTATGGAAAGAAACAAACAGTGCAGAGACCGAGCACTGAGAAAAGATACAGGAACAAAAGATCGAGACAGGACCGAAAACCAAGAATAAGCCTGGAAGAGGACCAACAAGCCCTAGATAGGACCAGAGGGAAGCCACATCAAAAGACGACAGACGTTCCAATAATACGGGAAGTAGCGAAAAACTTTCCTGGACCTTCGAGAACCACAGAAGCAAGCACAAATCATAAAGACACACAAAAGCACAGCCACACTCGAGACCAAAAGTCATGCAGAACCCCCACGAAGAGGGGAACATGATGGGGAAGTTCCGTCCCAAGAAGAGTGGGGAATAAACAGAAAAGAGCACCCACCAGCAGGATGAAACCAGCGGACTCAAGTGACAAGGAAACGAGCCCGGGGAGGGGTCGACGCCCAACAACTTGTACGGAGAGGGGGGAAGGAAGAACCCCACTTCGTTGAACCACAAGCCTCGCTCAGAGGGTAGAACAACCCTGGCGGGGTCAAATGGGGCCCGAGGCCCATCAAGACAGCCCCTCTCCAGCCCCGGGAAACCACACAGCAGGCCCCGGGGCCTAGCCGTCCTCCCAAAGCCCCGGCTTCACAAGAAAAAACTGGGGCAGCCGCAAAAGTACTAAGGAAGGGAGCCCACTGGCAGACTCATACAACACGGCT
Source organism: Procambarus clarkii (assembly GCF_040958095.1). NCBI lineage: Eukaryota > Metazoa > Arthropoda > Malacostraca > Decapoda > Cambaridae > Procambarus > Procambarus clarkii. The sequence goes on from NC_091194.1 coordinate 18,694,320, forward strand.
GGAGGAACAGGCTCACATGCCCCCATCACTACCCCGCAAGGGGACTTCCCCGAGACCGCCCGAGTCTCAAAACCAACGAGGCCCCGCCCCGAACCCACAATGGTAAAAACCCGGATGCAGGGAGGAAAGGGGGGGGACCAGACTAGACCACAATAGGGAAAAGACAAGGGGGCGTGGAAGGAAAACGAAGCAACCAACAACCCCAAGCCCCGACACGCCAAACAAAACGGGGCAGCCTCGGGGCTTCCGGAGAGCAACCACCACCGAGCGTTGCCACCACGAAACTCAACCTGCAATGCCCGTCTGTGCTGCCTGTACCTGCATAGTCAGCATAAGTCAGGGTAATTGAGCCACAAACAAGTAACAAAACTCGCAGAACTCAGGGCCGAAGGTGCCACCGACCTCATAGGCAGCAGACGGAGGCAAGACCGTGAGAGTCACCCTGAGACAAGGGGACAGAGCAACCCACAAACTCGCTCGAAGTGAGAGGGGACTCCGGGGTCACATCCATCGGACCCCACACTTCCCCTAGGGGATTCCCAGGGTCCTGAGCGTTTACTATAAGAGGACTCGCGCTCAGGTAATCCCAGGCAGGGTACTACTAACCGGCGCCCAAATCTACCAAACAACTTTCTAAGAACTGAACCCCCGGGACGTGTACACTCACGGGGACCTAGCAGGGGGAACCACCAGAAAAGGAAGAGTACTCGATACAAAGGGGGAAAGAACCAAGGCAGATCCCCCCCTTCCCCAGCAGGTACACAAACAAAAAGAAAAAGAAAACCCCGCATGAGGACAGCGTACCCAGACGGAACAGAGCCAGCCGCTATGATTGGTGAAAACAAGCTGCCCAGCACCTTGCGCCCCACCAGAACAAACCACCCCTTACCCCAAGGTGAACAAGAGAGATAGAACACCCTATCACACAAAGGGCAGCCGAAAACCAAGCAGTAAACGGCCTAGCAGGGGGCAGAACCCAAGGGACTTGTGGAAGGGAACCCCAAGCCCCAAGGGCAGTAGTTACAAGGCACCTAGGGAAGGAAACCCTAGGCGCATGCAGCCCGAGTACTGGAGAATCACTCCCGGCTCATGCACCACCTAAAAGACAGTCACCACACGCTAGGAACAGTGCTGAAACAACCACCGGAGTCAGAGCACATGACCTCAACCTTTAGCATCACAGCTGAAGAACTGGGGTGTGGATCGCCAGCACAGGAGGTCTGGGGATCCCTCTTCCCCCTCCCGGGAAGGAGGAAGCTGCGCAGATGGCAGTGCGGTGACGGGTGACATCATATTAGTTTGCAAGTTTTTGTTTTGGGGAGTTCTATTCATTCGTTCGGCTTTTTGGTTGCAATTTTTACCAGAATAGGGGTTTGTTTTGGGACGCTTACCTTTCTGGGTGCCTGACCCGGTCGATGGCAGACATAGGATGCTTCCAACCACACGGGGATTTCTATAAGCCATTGCTCCCCTTGCCTCTCTAGAGGGGGCCAGGTTCTGGCTCGTGGTCCCCAGTAGGCCCAAAGAACTCCATACACATGACTGATGCCAAAGTCTGACATTAGCATATCAGCCTGGTAAGCTCCAGGGAGTCGTAGGGGCTCCCCCCAGAAAATCATATTTTTTTCCTGTCACAGACATGACACCTATATAGTATGTATATAAAAACCCGCTCGGATGCAAATGGAATGATGTGTGAAAATTTAAAAGCAATCGGTGAAGAACTTTTGGAGATTAACGATTATGAACAAACGAACATTTCCATTTTTATTTATACAGATTGCAACTACAATTACAACTGCAAAACATACATATATAAAATGTTTTCCATAAAGAAATGTTGCTAATGAATATAAAACATGAACAAACATATTTTTACTTGGGAAATACCCATTTTATAATACAGAATGACCTAAAACGAAAAAACTTAGCTGTACCCAACTCTTCCCAAATTTTCATAAAATATCTTAAAAAATAATCAAGAGTTGCCCACACAAATTAAGGAGGCCACTTGCACAAATCAAGGGCCACCCACTCAAATCAAGGGCCACCCGCACAAATCAAGGGTCATCCGCACTAATCAAGGGTCACCCGTACAAATCAAGGGCCCCCTGCACAAATCAAGGGCCACCTGCACAAATCAAGGGCTTCCAACACAAATGAAAGGCTGCCTGCACAAATCAAGGGCCCACCTATATTTTATTTACTTCTCTAATTGCTTAACAAAACATCTAATGAACTACTAAGCCATTAAATATTATTAATCTTTCACATTATCTGCCTAATTTTATAGTTATCTACTGATCAACTAATTTCTGTTTACATATTTTTATTGAGATGTGCAATTTAGGAAAATTGCTCCAGTAGAGGAGCTTGTTTTTCACAACATTGGGAGAAAGCATTGTATAGTTCTCATTGTTGGGGACAGGAAGCCTGTACTTAGACTTACCAAGGTCCCTATAGGATGGGTGGCAAACCTTTTTGAGAGCCTGAGGCCAAAATCTAGTCTTCTAAAATAATCTTCTAAAAACATTATCATGCATGCCTATCAGAACCTTAAGAAGATTATGTTTTATTATTATATTTGTATTTGTCATTCTTTATGGAGAACAAGAACAAAATGCTTGAAAGCACTTATAAAGAGGTCTATTTAGGCAATAAATGGACACTGCTTGAAAGAAAGTGGAGAAATTTCTGGTGGAAGAAAACAAGTTCAGCGGATTGAGTCAGGCACCACACGTACAACAAGTCAGGGGTACTTAAATGTGGGCAGCGGAAGACACAACTTCAGTTCACCTTCAGTCACTGCCTGCTCCACAAGCAAAAAATCCCACCCCCACCTCCCTAGACCCCCAGCTTATCATTTTCTCTAAGTGGGGGTGCAATCCAGCAGTCACAGGGTACACTTAGGACATCCACTCCTTGGATACACCCTTGTGTCATCTGGGGGGGGGGGGGGGCGTTGCTCCACTGGAACCCCCAAAGTGATACACTATTTTAGCTGCGGTAACTTATCTAGCAAATAATTATTCAAGAACATGTTTAGGGTTACTAAGCATAAACTTACACTGTTCAAATGAGTTACGGCAAGAATGTACAATTGACTAGGAACATGCAATTTGTAATTAACAATCTTTAATTCACTTATTCATAAATGTAATAATAAAGGCACAATTAATTTCTCTTGTTAACCGGAGAAAAATATAAATGTAAATATAGTAATTACATTTATACTTTTGTAATACTTATACTTACATTTATACACATGTAATACTTATATACTTACATTTATACTTATACATATATGCTTATTTATACATTAAATATAGTGGAACCTCGTGTGACGAGCGCCTCAATTTACGAGCATTGTGAATAACGAGCTCGCCGATCGCCGACAATTTGTCTTGATTGGTGAGCGCTCGTTTGATTAACGAGAAAACCACATAGTACGTTCCTGCTGCTTCTCGCACATTCTCAGACGCCTCCAACGAAGCAAATAAAATATTTTTTTGTTTAAAGATGCTAATGATGCTGGGATGTAAAGGGGTGACTGCTGTGATGTTGTAAAGCATTGACTTATTTTTGTAGAATAAGAAAAAATGACATTTTTTAAAAAATAGAACAAATGTCAAAAAGGTTCATTCAGTGTTTGTCAGGTAGGCTGTTCCACATTTCTTAAAAAAAAAAAAAAAATTGAAAAACAGACAAATGCCATAGAGGTTCGTTCAGTGTTAGTCGGGTAGGCTGCTCCATTATAATAAATAAATGAAAAATACAAAAATTTAACACATACGAACGAAAGAAAGATTGTCATTATGGAGCATCCTACCCGACAAACACTGAACGAACCTTTATGACATTTGTTCATTTTTCAATTTTTTTCATATTTTTTTTTTTTTTTTTAAGAAACATGGAGCAGCCTACCTGACAAACACCGAACGAACCTTTTTGACATTTGTTCTGTTTTTCAAAATGTTTCATTTTTGTTTTTGTTTTTTAAGAAACATGGAGCAGCCTACCCGACAAACACCGAGTAAACCTTTTGCACTGAAAAAAATGAAAAAAACCAGCGTTGAATGTAATGAAACGCCATTTTCAGGGTGAGTCCCGGAGGCTCCCCGGAGCTATCCCAGGCTGATATGCTAATGTCAGACTTTGGCATCAGTCATGTGTATGGAGTTCTTAGGCCTACCGGGGACCACGGCCAGAACCAGGCCCCCTCAGAGAGGCAAGGGGAGCAATGGCCTATAGAAGCTCCTGTGTGGTTGGAAGCATTGAATGTCTGCCATCGACCGGAACAGGTACCCAGAAAGGTAAGCACCGCAAAACAAACCCCTATTCTGGTTAAAATTGCTACCAAAAACCGAACTAGTGGATAGAACTCCCCAACCGAAAACAAGCAAACTAGTGTGACATCACACACCGCCGCGCCACTGTCTGCGCAGCTCCCCCCCTCCCCGGGAGGGGGAAGGGGGAGCCCCAGACCCCCCGCACTGGCTACCCACACCTCAGTTCTTGAGGCTGGATGTCAAAAACGCGAAAAACCGCCGACCGGAGGGAGGCAGGGATGCCGGGGAGCCTCCAGGACTCACCCAGAAAATGGCGTTTCATTACATTCAACGCTGGTTTTCTGGGGGGAGCCCCGTCGGCTCCCCGGAGCTAACTACCCACAGACAGAAAAAAGAGGGACTTACCCGGGAGGCGGTCGTCGCTCACCCCTCAACTCGAAGCCGAGACAACTGGCTGCAACCGCCGACCCAAAGCAACACAGGCCCGACGAGGCCCAGGGACATTCACAAGGTAACGAGCAGCCAGGACCCTGTTCGACCGCCAAAATCCCCGCGCCCGAATATCAGACAAAGACATATTCCCAAAGACGGCAGCAAGAGCCGCGAACTTACGAACGTCATGGGTACGGGGATAGACCGCAGGCTGGCTGGACTTAATAACCCTGCGGACGACCTGAGAGACCCGAACCCGCGAACAGGGAAGAAGGGAAACCGGATCAACCCACAGCGCGTCCCTGGACACAGAAGCTGTGGCGCGCAAATAACGGCGAAGCGCCACAACCGGACACAAAACATGATGCACCCCTGGCCTGACCAACCAAGCATCAACCACCCATGGACCCCTCCGGAACGCAGCAGTCTCATTCTTCGCCAGAAAAGAAGGAGACGGCTGCAAACGAACAAAACAATCACCACGACCAAAAGAGCAGAAACCCCTGCGCCGGAGGAGAGCATGAAGCTCCCCTACCCGACCCCCAGAGGCCAAAGCCAACAAGAAAAGTGCCTTGGAAAAACAATCCTGGACCGAAGGGGCCACAACGAAACGAGGAGACGAAAGGAAAGCGAGCACTCTGTCCAAAGACCAGGACGGCTCAGGCGACGCATGAGCAGGCCGGAGGTGAAACAAGGCACGAGACAGCTTGCGAAACGGCGCAGACGTAACATCGATACTGAAAGCAAGCTGAAGCGGCTCCGCCAGCGCCGCACGATACGAAGCAACAGTGTTAGGCATGATATGACGGTCCTGAAACAACCACTCGCAAAGCACAGTGCAGTAGCGACACCGGAGCCAGAGCATACGACCATCGCCTATAGCATCAGCCTCAAGAACTGAGGTGTGGGTAGCCGGCGCGGGGGGTCTGGGGCTCCCCCTCCCGGGGAGGGGGGAGCTGCGCAGACAGCGGCGCGGCGGTGTGTGACGTCACACTAGTTTGCTTGTTTTCGGTTGGGGAGTTCTATCCACTAGTTCGGTTTTTGGTAGCAATTTTAACCAGAATAGGGGTTTGTTTTGAGGCGCTTACCTTTCTGGGTGCCTGTTCCGGTCGATGGTAGACATAGAATGCTTCCAACCACACGGGGGCTTCTATAGGCCATTGCTCCCCTTGCCTCTCTGAGGGGACCCGGTTCTGGCCGTGGTCCCCGGTAGGCCTAAGAACTCCATACACATGACTGATGCCAAAGTCTGATATTAGCATATCAGCCTGGGATAGCTCCGGGGAGCCGACGGGGCTCCCCCCAGAAAATAAATGTAACAAATTTGAAGAAAGACAAATGTCATAAAGGTTTGTTCAGTGTATGTAAGGTAGGCTGCTCCATTATTTAAAACATTGAATATCATATTGATGTTTTTCGGTGATAGAATGGATTAATTTGATTTCCATTATTTTAAGTGGGGAAATTTGTTTTGAAAGACAATCGTTTCACATAACGAGCTCGGTGCCGGAACGGATTAAATTCATTATTCGAGGTTCCACTGCATTTACTTTTATAATATTTACTTATAATCGTAATATTTAAGAATTTTATACTTAATAAATAAGTACCTCATTGTAAGCGCACGTTTTCTTCCTGCACAGAAAATAACTCTTCTGGGCAGTTTTAACTGGTACAACTTTAGGAATTTATTTTATTAATAACTAGTAATTCCAAAGAAGTAAAATTATTAACAATAATAATGGATAACAACAATACAGTGGTACCTCGGAATGCGATTGTCCCTGTATGCGAGGTTTTCGGAAGGCGAGCAGTATTTACTCCAAAAATTTGTCTCAGAAGGCGAGGGTTACTTCGGGACGCGAGTTTGTTGATACGCGTACAGGCCGACCTAGCGCGTGGTGGTTCGGCGATCGTCGCCCCTCCGCCCCTCAGTTTACCATTGTCTCGCGCTCAGTGACTACCCCCACATCAATTCTTCTCGCGGATTTTCAGTGTTTTGTTGGATTTTTGGTGATTTGTCTATACAATTTGTTATTATATATCTCACCATGGGTCCCAAGAAAGTCAGTGGTAAGGATAAAGGCCAGAAAGCTCATGTGAGGATGACAATAGAGGAGAAACAAGAGATCATTCGGAAGCATGAGAACGGTACACATGTTGTTGAACTTTGTAGGCAGTACAACAAAGCCACATCAACAATATGCACTATACTTAAGAAGAAAAATAAGATTATGGGTGCTAAAGTGGCAAAAGGAGTAAGAACATTAACGGCACAAAGACCACAAATACTTGAAGAAGTGGAAAAGTTGTTATTAATTTGGATACACGACAAGGAGTTGAGGGGTGATAGTGTTTCGGAGGCCATTATTTGTGAGAAAGCCAGGGTGTTGCACGAAGACCTTCTAAAGAATACCCCTGCAACGAGTGATGCAGATAAGAAAGAGTTTAAGGCAAGCAGGGGCTGGTTTGAAAAATTTAGAAAGAGAAGTGGTATCCATAGTGTTACAAGGCATGGGGTTATGTGATGTGATTATGGAAGGGGACTCCCCTTCCAAACAGTAACTCCTCTCCTCCTCCCCCCTCCTCACCATCTTCCATACGCCTACAGCACTCGACAGCAAGGTAAGTAATAACTGGAACACAGTTTTGTAGGTTTATTTAGATGAATTAGGTAAATTAGGTATAAAAATTTAGTTTGATGTGGGGTTTTTGGGGTAGTCAGGAACGGATTAATTCATTTCCCTTTATTTCTTATGGGGAAATTAACTTCGGAATGCGAGTTTTCGGAAGGCGAGGCGTCTCCAGGAACGGATTAAACTCTTATTCTGAGGTATGCCTGTAATAATTTTTTACTATTGGTGAGGGTTTAAAAAATCAAATAGCCGCATTAGATGCTGCATGCCATAAAAATTTGCTCGCATGCCACCCTGGGCATGTGTGCTATAGGTTTGCCAACCTTGCCTTAGAATAAATACCGACCTTTCCCAGGATGCAACTCATAACAATTGTTTATCTCCCAAGTACTGTACCTGTTTTTCTGCTAGGTGAACAGAGGCATCAGGAGAAAGGAAACATGCCCAGTCACTTCTTCCCAACTGAGGCCTGAACCAATCTGAGATCCAAGATTGTGAATCAAGGAGGTAACACCACCATATGACAGTACCCTAATATTATACATAACTCACCACATGATAGAGAGCATCCTTTGGAATGAAAGCATCCTGCACAATGGTGAACTGAATGCTCATGGGTCGTCCGTATTCTTGAGGCTTGTGTTCTGGTGGTGGCATCACCCAAAATCCACTCGTTGTCGTTCCCTGGCCTCCACCTCGTACATACGGTGCTAAAGAAGACAGCATTATTGCAAGATGAAATCACAAGGATGAGACATATCTATGGAAAAATATTGAGGACATCTAGTGGGATCAATCACCCACATCCCTGAACTTCCCAGGCATACTCACTGCTGATGGCCTTGTGATAAATGAGTTACTTTTAGCCCATCATGGTCCAATCAGTAGTGCGTGTACAATCTCAGTAATGTGTATTATCTCACAGCATTATTATTAACAATACATGCTAGACTGACTGACTTTTAAAGTCAATAGCTTTTCAACCCTACTAACAATTATATGAATAGGTATATACTGTAACTCACAAATTATAATTCCAATACAAGGCGTGTAACTTGCATCATTTGAGCCTTTCATCTTCAGTTCGTACTCCAGCTGAGAGTCTATATCTCTCAGCGAGGGAAGTGGAGGGGAGAACGGATGCGAGTGATACCTGAAAAAATTCCATTAAGGTTTTACCTGGAGAGGATTCTAGTAGTAGTTATACTCCACCAGCCCATATGCTACTTTTTGAGAGAAAAGTTTCAAAAAATAATTTAGGGTAACCGAGGTCTGACAGATTCATGATTCCCATTATCGGGGACTGGAAGCCTGCATTTAGACTTATCAATCCACCCTACAGAATGCAACCCACAACATTTCCCTAACTCCCTGGTTCCTATTTACTGTTAGGTGAACAGGCAAAATCAGGTGAAAGAAAACATGCCCAATTATATTTCTGTCTTCTTATTTCAGGGATTGAACTTAGGATCCTCAATTGTGAGTCGAAGACATAAGCCACTGTACTACAGGCCTATTACTTTCCCCATGACCCACACTGTTGCTCTAGGTCAAGATTTTAATAATTCATTGTGTCAGGGGACAGACAGTCAATTTATATATATACACACTACATGTTAGGCTTATTTCAAGTTCACTCCCCCCCCCCAACTGCGGTCAAATTACTGACCCTTCCCAGGATGCAACCCCCATAACAAGCTGATTAACTCATGGGGTACCTATTTACTGCCAGGTGGACAGAGGGATTAAGTGATAGGAAACATGCCCAACAATTTCTGTCACTGCTTGATGGGGGTTCTTCTACTCCCCAAGCCTGGCCCGAGGCCAGGCTTGACTTGTGTGAGCCTGGTCCAACAGGCTGTTGCTTGGAGTGGCTAGCAGGCCCACATTATCCAGCACAGCCCGGTTGGTCCAGCACTTCTTGAAGAAGCCTGTCCTTCCTGTCCGAGATTCCAACCAGGAATTCTCACTTGTGAGTTGAGAACAAACCCGACTGTCCTACCGGGACCCTTTATGGTATCTTGTATTAACAGGATAAAAACAACATTTATGGAGACATTCGGCATTTTGACTGGCCAAAACTCACTACTCAAATTTTTTTTAGTGCAGTTGAACTCATTCTCAACTCACAATTGGGGAATCCCAGGTTCAATTCCTGAGCAGGACAGAAATGGTTGAGCTCAATGGTTGAGCAGAAATGTTTCCTGTCAGCTAATGCCTCTGTAACCCTAGCAATAAATAGGCACCTGGGAGTTATACAACTGTTGTGGGGTTGCATCCTGGGGAGGGTCAGTAGTTCGACCTTGGGGGGGACCTCAACACAAGCCAGAAACATATGCAGTTGTTACGGTTATCTTCTGCATAGCAATAGATTCGGCCTGTTCCTTACCACCTACACATCAGCATGCTCCAACATCAAGACTCAACTTCAACAACAACAATACATGCCAAAATGTATTGTTTAGACACACCTTCCCCCCTCCCTTCCACCCTACCTTCCACGAGAGACAGCCCACTTGCCGTCTCGCCAGTTCACTCAACACCAGACAAACTATCACGATGGTCGTTATCTTGCCGGCTTCTCGTCTACAACTCCAGCATTCGTGCTAAAATGACGTCACCACTCAAATATAAAGGCTTGCCAGCATCCAGCACAGCATATTACCCTTCTAGTGCTCATTGCTTCCACATCTATCCTCACTTACAAGTGACGGTAGATGCACATAGCATTTTGTATAAGTTTACCTTAACCTTTGTTATTAACGTTAAATTTACATGTATATATTTTTTTATTGTGTTTAAGCCAAGCGAATAAGGGGTTTTGTTTTTATTAATTTTTACTTATCATTTTGTGTAAAATTAAAGTTTTTTTTTGTTATATTAAATGTATAAAGTTTTTATTCACTTGTTTTTTGTCCACAATTGGCACACAGTAAAAAATACCAGCAGTTTTATTTCATTTTTTTTTATTCATGTGAGTTTGGCACAACACCTGCCAGAATAGTTACTGCTCTATTTTAGATCATGTCACACAGTATATACACAGCTTCCTGTTCCCACTGAAACTAAAATAATTAAAATTAACCATATACTGTTATCTGTTTTTAAAACAGGCACATCGACTATTTTGCTACTTTTTTTTTTAAGTGTTAAAAAAATTTGACTAACTATCCAGCCTGTTTCCTCTCGAGTTGCCACAAAGGACAGAAAATGGTGTACTAAAATGCTTAAACCTAACCTATTAACCACTCATAAAAAACATGAATTTTTGGAAGCCGCTATAATTTATAGTACCTTTGTACTCACCTAGTTGTGCTTGCAGGGGTTGAACTCTGGCTCTTTGGTCTTTGAATTTGACCTTTGGCAATCTTCACATCAAAATGTAGTCTATTATGTGAGAGGACAGATTGAAATACATCCCAACAAGAGATACATTAGGTGTTGAATGGTAGGTAACGTAGAGTCAATTTTAAGTTTTTATAGCAATATACACTCACTTCTTGCTCATACCTACCATCCAACAAGCGATAAATTCAGTTTTTCCATCTCGGCATACAGCGCCTGTTCAACTACTCTGCCTTTCTCCCCATCTCCCAACCGGCACCGCACTGGTAAGGCGTGAGACACTATCAAGTCTGCAAAAGATGAATCAGTAAGAGCATTATCATGAATGGAATTTGCAACTTGTATATAACAAATTTTCTCTAAAACATTTCAACTACTAACTATATCCACATATGTAAGAGTTACGACTACCAAGAAAAACTTTAAATGCGTGTTGACGAATCTACATACTTGTGGTCATCACAAAAGCATGGCAGTTACCACTTGTTTGCACTGAGAAAAAAGAACATGTGGAATAGATCAGAGTTGCCTTAGGAAGTATTCACAATCAGGAAAGATTAGGAAAAGATAAAAAAAAAAAATACGAAAAAGGAGGAGTGGGAGGACGGGAAGTGAAAACTAAAAAGATATCAAATGAGATAGAGAAACAGTTACTGATGCATCTGATAATGGCAGCTGTCATGAACACAATACTGTTGGATGAGGACTACAAGCATATATACAATCATGTTTCTGACTTCAACTTTTGCTTTTTATTTTCCTTTGCAAGACTTAGAAGTACTGTAATTGTCTTAAAAGGCAATAGCAGCATGACCTTCAATTACTCACTATGATTCGTGACATCCCACTGCCCTGCCAGGTATCCAACAACCTCCGATGTGGTGAGGTGAGCGTGGATATCAATCATAGCCATGGCTGACGATGACATAGTGACTGTGAAGGGCTGCATTCGTCCCAGAGATTGGAATGAAGTTAATTCAACCATCGTGTTCATGTCACTGAAAAACAGTTAAGGCTGTACAGGTATATAATCTTTACAATTCCATGCTAATCAATTTCCACCATATATTTGTCAACCCAATACCATCACATTTCCTTCTAGGACAACATTTTATGACTGGGTCAACAGAATACTTTACATACCAGTAACATTTTCTTAAGACATCATATAATGTTATTCATCTTGAATCATTATAGTCTTGGGATCACACACATTTCACATTACCTCTTGTAATTTGATAACTGATGAAAACTAAACAGGCAATTTACCATATTTGCTTTTTTACAGCTCCATGTTTACCCTCAGATTTGTTTTCTTAACTGTTTTTACCCCTTAATACCTCAGTTTTCAATAATCTTAGGTTATTTAGTAATGTTTAATTATTTACTGAACAAAAAATTAAAATACTGAAATTTGCCAAAAGTTAATTCATCTGGGACTTTTTAAACTAAATTTAAAAAGTCATATTGTTTCAATATGCAATTATTAGTTATACAGTTAAGATACAAACAACTGCATTTGCCGGTGCAGGACATAAGGATACTTTCTGGAAACAACTAGCGTTGGATTTAATGAAACACCAGTTTCTGGGTGAGCCCTGGAGGCTTCCTGAAGCTGGTTTACTGATTAAGTTCCATACTACTTGAGTGTCATCAGTCGCAGAGTTCTTGTATGCCTACCAGGGACCATGAGTCAGAACCTGGGCCCCCTCAGAGAGGTCCAGGGAGCAATGACCCATGAACACTTTACATTTAAAGTATGTCATCTTGCCATCGAACAAGGAAGGATCCAAGAAAGGTAGGTGAATAAAAACAGACTACTGCCTGGTTGCAAAATACAACCTATGCCCTCAAATTATTAAAAGAACTCCCCCACAAAGAAAACAAACAAGTGAAACTTCGTCCAACTAACCTCCCTGCTCGTTAGCTCCACCTCCTCAGTCACCAGCCAATTTTTGAATGACAAAAGCCACCAACTGGAGTGAGGGAGGGTGTCAGGGAGCCTCCCGGGCTCATCCGGAAACTAGCATTTCATTACATTCAATGCTGGTTTTCTATGGGGAACCCCTTCTGCTCCCTGAACTAATTACCCACAGAGAAGGAAAAAACAGGGGGACTTACCTGGGAGGTGAAAGCACCGCAGTTATCAAGACTATGTAGAGACCTGGCCACGCCAGATGCCCGAAAGCAACACAAGGTCACAGAGGGCCAGGGACATTAACCAGATACCTGGCAGCCAAGACCCTATTAAACCTCCAAAACACCCCGTGCCCGAAAAGCATCCCAAGACATGTTTCCGAACACAGTTGACAGAACGGCATACAGTACTTTTGTACATCACAGGAACGAGGGTGGACCACAGGTTGATTAAACTTAACACTTTCGCCCGGGCATGACGCAGCATTGCGTCATCCGTTTACTGGCGGTAATACCGGGGATGACGCAGCATTGCGTCATCCACTTTAAATAATCGCCAAAAATCAGGTTTTTATCCGATTTTTTTGGGACTGGTTTTAAAATGCGTGCCGATGTCTTCCCATTTTCTTTGTTGAGCCTCGTGGCCCTCAGGCGGCTTGGCACATGCCGTGGGCCCATTGTTTTCGCTCCACTGTTGTGACCAATGTTGCCTCCACTCGCATCTCAAACGTGAACATTTCGGCTATTTTCCGTGGCTATATTTCTTACTGCGGCTTTAGAAACTATCTACGCTTACTCCACAATGGATAGTGATCATGAACAAGGCCCTTCCAGGAAGAAAATTGCGAAAGAAAGGCTTGAAAAGGGCGGGAATTGGGAGTGTAGCTTGAAGGCATCTGAGCGCTCACTTACGGCTAACGCGTGGCCCGTCTTCAACTCGTCGGCGGTTGTAGCGTGACCAGGTTTTTTATTTTATATGCTAATGTTCCTATAGAGAATTCTATTGCGAACCCATTGAGACCAAAATGAAAGACCTAGGACGAAAATTGAGGTGACCAGAGTGAAAATAGTGAAAACATTTTATCGCGTTTGCGCGCTTTTGGGTAACTCGTTCGCACTTTCTCTGTTTGCTGCGGGTAATTTGCCGGGCTTTTGGAGTTTATATGCATTTAGTGCTGTAGAGAATTCTATTGCGAACACAATGATACAAAATTTAATCTCGTAGGACGAGAATTAAGGTGACAAAGTTGAAGAGAGCATACACTTTTCAGAATTTACGCGCGCTCCCGTGACACCCTGGGTCCCATATCGCACAGTTGAGGGGTGGCGGGCGGGGTGCACGAGTGTTAATGCCAATACAGACAACCTGAGACACATGATCCCTGGAACAGGGAACCAGGGAAAACCAGAGCAACCCACAGTGTGTCCACTGACACAAAACTGGTGGCCTGCAAGTAATGGTGCAAAGCTGCTATTGGACTTAACACATGATGAACCCCTGACCGAACCAACCATGCATCCACCACCAAAGGACCCCTAACCCCTATGGAAGCCCGCCATCTCACTCATCACCAGAAAAGGAGCAGTTGACTACAAGGATCAAGACGAAAACCCCAGGTGCCGGAGAAGAGCTGAAGCTCCCCAACTTGACCACCAGAGGCCAAAGCCAACAAAAACAAAGCATTCCAAAAATAATTCTGAACTGAAGGGGCCATCATATGGATGAAAAGAAAAGAAAGAACCTGGTCCAAAGACCAAGCAGGCTCAGGCAGATCACGAGCAGGCAGGAGGTGGAAAAATGCACGACCAAGCTTTTGGAATGGAGCAGAAGTGATGTCCACCCTGATCACAAGTTGAAGTGGCTCCAGTAATGCCACATAATAAGAAGTCATAGCAAGCGGTACGAGACACCAATCCAGAAAAAGCCAAGAAAGAAAGAACAAAACAACCTTGTCGGACACAAAAGAAACCCAATGAAGAGAACTGAAAAAAACAGAGACCCCTAACAGCAAACAGTCTGGGAGAAACTTTGGCACACCCTAGCTATCTGAAGAGCTGGTTGTGCCAGCCACAGTGCACACCACCAACAATCCCTTATCCAGGGCAAGATGGAAAGCGTAAAACCTCTGACACACCCCAAGGGCGAAGACCACCATTAGTGAGGAAGTCTTCTAATGGAGAATGATTCTTGAATGCCCCAGTGAAGATAACCCTGGCCATGCAGTGCAATACTTACTGAGCACCTAGGGAAGGTGACACCTTAGGCTCATGCAGCTTCAGTACTCTAAACTCTGGCTTACACACAAGTTCGTAAAGAAATACCACTGCAAAGGGCAAAAACACCAAAGAAAACAGAAATATGGAGTCGGAGTGACACCGACACCCGGCACACTTCAGTCAAAAACTGACTGGTGGCAGCCCGGCTAACTCGGGACAGCAACCCCCCCTCCCCCCAAAAAGAGGGGGAGGAGGCTACTAGAGCTAACGTGCAGGGGAGTTAGTTGGGGCGAATATTTGCTCATTTGTTATATTTGTGGGGGAGTCCTTTTGATAATTTGAAGGCGTAGGCTTCATTTTGCAACCCGGCAGTAATCAGTTTTGATTTGCCAACCTTTCTGGGTGCTTCCCTGGTTGATGGCAAGATGACAAACTTTACATTTAAAGTGTTCATGGGCCATTGCTCTCTGCGTCTCTCTAACGGGGTCAGGTTCTGGTACGTGGTCCCCGGAAGGCATACTTAAGAACTCTGTGACTGATGACACTCTAGTAGTATGGCACTTAATCAGTAAGCTAGCTTCAGGGAGCCAACAGGGATCCCCACAGAAAAATCTAATTTAATGTTTCATCATACATTTCCTGGAAATGATGAAAAGTGGGTTTGTAGGGGGGGAAATATATGATTTTGTGCATGAAAATAATTGTACTGTGTACTTGGGTGGTGGGGAACCATAAATGTGCATCTTATCTGCAGGCAAATATGAGTTATTTTTTTTGCTTCCCAGAAGAAACTTACTGATTGGGATGTCTGTTGCCAATCAGCTCAAACTCGACAATCTCCTGCTCATGAGGTCCATCGCTGTCACTGTCAGTCATCTCCTCTTCATCTAAAACAGCATCAACCATTAGAAAATAAACATTTGAAAGAAGACTCGTTTTTCAACATACAAGCTATACGAATTTTACCACCAATAACTGTGAATCAATGAACACGCAGAAGTTTGTGGTGAAAATTACTCTACAACATACGTTTCCAGGAAGTATAATTATTTTCATTTTATCTTTGCAAAAAATGTATTTTCATTTTAAAGGCTTTGTTTATTTATAGACAGCAGATTTTAAACAAGCTGGAGCAGTTAATGAATCATTATGTCACAACAACAGTTACTGGGTATAGTATTCTGTACATACAGTACAAGAATCAGGATAGGAGAAGTACAGTGGTCACACATATGAGAATCAGGTACTTTAGGGGGCACACTCATTGATCACTAAGGCAAGACCTTACTGACCCCATGTGTGTTCCCAGCAGTGTGACCATGAGTGTTCCCAGCAGTGTGACCATGAGTGTTCCCAGCAGTGTGACCATGAGTGTTCCCAGCAGTGTAACCATGAGTGTTCCCAACAGTGTGACCATGAGTGTTCCCAACAGTGTGACCATGAGTGTTCCCAACAGTGTGACCATGAGTGTTCCCAACAGTGTGACCATGAGTGTTCCCAACAGTGTGACCATGAGTGTTCCCAACAGTGTGACCATGAGTGTTCCCAGCAGTGTGACCATGAGTGTTCCCAACAGTGTGACCATGAGTGTTCCCAGCAGTGTGACCATGAGTGTTCCCAACAGTGTGACCATGAGTGTTCCCAACAGTGTGACCATGAGTGTTCCCAACAGTGTGACCACGAGTGTTCCCAACAGTGTGACCATGAGTGTTCCCAACAGTGTGACCATGAGTGTTCCCAACAGTGTGACCACGAGTGTTCCCAACAGTGTGACCATGAGTGTTCCCAATAGTGTTCCCAGCAGTGTGACCATGAGTGTTCCCAACAGTGTGACCATGAGTGTTCCAAACAGTGTGACCATGAGTGTTCCCAACAGTGTGACCATGAGTGTTCCCAACAGTGTGACCATGAGTGTTCCCAGCAGTGTGACCATGAGTGTTCCCAACAGTGTGACCATGAGTGTTCCCAGCAGTGTGACCATGAGTGTTCCCAACAGTGTGACCATGAGTGTTCCCAGCAGTGTGACCATGAGTGTTCCCAACAGTGTGACCATGAGTGTTCCCAGCAGTGTGACCATGAGTGTTCCCAACAGTGTGACCATGAGTGTTCCCAACAGTGTGACCATGAGTGTTCCCAGCAGTGTGACCATGAGTGTTCCCAGCAGTGTGACCATGAGTGTTCCCAGCAGTGTGACCATGAGTGTTCCCAGCAGTGTGACCATGAGTGTTCCCAACAGTGTGACCATGAGTGTTCCCAACAGTGTGACCATGAGTGTTCCCAACAGTGTGACCATGAGTGTTCCCAGCAGTGTTCCCAGCAGTGTGACCACGAGTGTTCCCAACAGTGTGACCACGAGTGTTCCCAACAGTGTGACCACGAGTGTTCCCAACAGTGTGACCATGACTCCAGCAGTTTGGCTTCCACCACCTATTACCTAACTTGTTCCAACAGTTTACCACTCTTTTTACAAGAGTGAATTTTCATATATTTCTTTGGCAGCTTTGTTTACCGAGTATAAATCTATGACCTCTTGTACTTGAAGTTGGTCTCACGAATTCTTCCCTAGCAATTGTATTAATTCCTTTTACTGTTTTGTCCTTAGCGATTACATTGCCTCTTTTTCTTCTATCTTCTGGTTTTAGCATATTAAATGCATTTAACCTCTCCTTGTAGCTCTTGTCTTTCATGTCTGGGAGCCATTTAGTTTCATGTCTTTGCTCTTTGCACCTTTTCCAGTTTGTTGAGGTGCTTCTTAAGATATGGGCACAACACAACCACAGTATATTCCAACTTTGGTCTAACAAAAGTCGTGAACAGTTTCTTTAGTATTTCACCATCCATATATTTAAATGGAATTCTAAAATTGGAGAGTTTAGCATAGGCTCCTCACACTATGTTCATTATGTGATCCTCAGGTAATAATTTTCTATCTAGAACCACCTCTAGTTCTCTTAATTTATCAGAATGTTTTGAAGATTTTTTACATAATTTGTAGGTTGTGTGGGGTCTATGTTCTCCTATTCAACATTCCATAACATGGCTTTTATTCACACTAAATTCCATTTGCCAAGTAGTGCTCCATACACTTACTTTCTCCAGGTCTTCTTGAATGCCGACGATTGTCTAAGTTTCTTATCTTCCCTAGTATCTTAGCATCGTCAGTAAAGATGCTTATATGATTCTGTATTTCATGTAGTAGGTTGTTTATGTATACAATGACGATTAAAGGTGCAAGAACTGAACCCTGTGGTACTCCACTTGTGACATTTCCCCAGTCCGATACATTACCTCTGATTACTGCCCTCATTTGTCTGTCAGGCAAAACTTTTCATCTATGTCAGAAGCCTCCCTGTCACTCCTCCAGTATACATGTTTGATACCTGCTTGATGGGGTTCTGGGAGTTGTTCTACTCCCCAAGCCCGGCCCGAGGCCAGGCCTCACTTGTGAGAGCTTGGTCCAACAGGCTGTTGCTTGGAGCAGCCCACAGGCCCACATATCCACTGCAGCCCGGTTGGTCTGGCTAATTCTATGTTCTAGTATGTTCCAGTTTCCGGCTACCGGCTACTTTCCAGCATACTGGCTAGTATGTTCCAGTTTCCAGGACAACCTCTTATGAAGAACTCTGTCAAAAGCCTTTTTTTTTTTTTTAGCTCCAGATAGATGTAGTCAACAGAACCATCTCTTTCCTGGAAATTCTGTGGCTCTATCATAGAAACCGAGTAAATTCCTTACACAGGATCTTTCAGATCAAAAACTATACTGTCTGTTATTATATCATTTTTCTCCAGGTGTTCTACTCATTTAGTTTTAATTATTTTTCCAATATTTTGACTGTCACACTTGTCAGTAATACAGGTCTATAATTGAGGGGGGAGGGGTCTTTTCTGCTGTCACTTTTGTAGATTGGAACTATGTAAGCCTTTTCCCACACCTTTGCTAGGACTCCTGTACACTGGGAAGCCTGAAAAATCTGTTAAAGTGGAATGCTGAGCTCAAGTGCGCATCCTCTCAGAACCCATGGTGAAACTTCATCCAAGCCAATTGCTTTGTTCTTACTTAGTTCCTTGAGCTTTTTTCCACTCCGTCTCTAGACAACTCTGTGTGCTCTATGTTGTTCTTGGGAATTCTTATTGTGTCTGGTTCTCTGAAGATTTAATTTTGGCACAAACTCACTTTGGAACTGTTCATTTAATGTTTCACCCATTTCCTTTTCATTTTCTGTGAATCCGTTTCCCATTTTCAACCTCTGAATGTTATCCTTTACCTGCAATTTGCTTT
This sequence comes from Procambarus clarkii, assembly GCF_040958095.1. NCBI lineage: Eukaryota > Metazoa > Arthropoda > Malacostraca > Decapoda > Cambaridae > Procambarus > Procambarus clarkii. The sequence goes on from NC_091194.1 coordinate 18,713,435, forward strand.
TGATGAATTTATAGAATAGGTCTGGTTCTGTTTTACATTTGTCCACTACCCCTTTCTCAAAATTTCTTTCCGCCTCTCTCGTCACTGCTGTGTAGTTGTTTCTCTCGCCTTTGTATCATTGGTATATTTGGGGGTTTGACCTCTTCCTATATTGATTCCATTTTTCTGTCTTTTGGTCTCAGGCAGGCTCTCAATTTCTGTTGAACCAATCCTGTTTCCGAGTTCTGCATCTGTTTTGGTTTAAATGTTTTTGTGCCTTTATCATATATTTCACAAAACTTGACATACATCTCATTTACTTCCTTGCCTAACAGCAAGTCTTTCCAATCAAATTCCTTAATTAAAGAAATGTCTGAGTTCCCCAAATTGTCCTTTCCTGAAATTAGGTTTTTCAACTGCCTCAACTTCCTCACTCTCTTCCAGATTATAATGCATTGCATACTTTTTTCCCCAGAGGACATGGTCACTTTTACCCAAGGGAGGAAGATACTGAATTTTAAATATCTCTTATTTTTTCCTGGTGAATATCAAATCCAGCATGGAGGGAACATTCCCTTCCCTCATCCTTGTAGTTTGTTGTAATGTGCAATGTGTTGTAATCCTTGTAAAGTGTTGATGCATGAATGTTTCCAAGATTATGTTTACGAATCTTCAGGTCCAAAAATCCTCTGCTCTAGCTTCATATGCCTCTCAGTCTATGGATTTCAAGTTGAAGTCACCGACTACCAACAGTCGTGAACTATCTTTATCCGCTCTGGATAAAGCCATATTCAGACTGGCCCTAGTGTGACCAAGAATGTTCCTAGCTGTGTGACCATAGAAGGAAAAGCCTTGAAGGAGAGGAAGGCGACAAGCTTAGATCCCTAATATAAACTTTTCAATGGCAACCTCTTCATATTCTGTATATCTGTGCAGCTCTCACTCTTGCATGCACATTACTACTGCTGTTGTTGCTCTATGAGAAGACTACACAATGAGACGACCAGAACATGATTATCAATGAGAAAACATCGAGGCCATACCATGGGATACAACCTATGTCCCTGGAATCCCCCATCACCAGAATACTAACCCAGTGCTTCACCCTCTTTCTCAAATTCAAGTTGTTTCTGCCTGTAATAATTGTTCTTGTAGGAGTCCAGCTTCTTCCCACGGTACCGTACCTGACAGCAGAAAAGAAATTATCATGCAGGTCATTATAGCCTCTAAAGACATGTGCTACTTGATAAGCCTATGAATACATCGTGCCTCTTTACACACGTTACAAGTTAAAACATGGCACAATCCACCTGTGTTGAATATAAGGGAAGCTAACATTTTTTAAACCAGTACAGAACTATTGAGTGATGAACTTGAGACTAGTATGGCTGCACTGTCGCTGTTTAATAAACAAATCTTTGAGGATTAAAGCTATTTTCAAAACTAAATAAATGGAATAACAATATTAAAATGCATGCATGAACAATAACAAACAAGTCACATAATAGACAAAAAAAAGGCTAAACAAGGAATGCTGTGAAAAAAAATTACACATATTAGGGAAGTCGCTGGTATTGGTATTATAACCAGAATACAAATTAAAATAATCTATGCAAATTGTTGACAAAATAATTACATTGACTGTAACAATAACTGAAAAGACTACTAAAAACTATTATAAATATTGCAATACAGTACAGCAATTTGGAATGAAAATACAGTACAAATAAAATCAGAGTGAATACACATACAGTATGGGTAATGTAGACTACATACAAAAAATTTAAAAATTTTGAATAAAATCAGTTAACACCATCTACAATACATTAGACACAAGATGTGAAGATACAATCAGTGGAGAGCCAGGACCTCAATCTATTCAACGCTTCACATATTTAACAAATGTAGGTCCATTAACTTGGGGCCTTATCTGTATTCACACACAAAAATAATTTTCAAAACAAGGTTTTTGTCCTATATTGTTAAATACCATGCCCTTAGCATAGGAAAAATGTTCGAAAAATCTTATCACTGTCAAGATGACAGATGGCCACAGATGACCAGAAAAGTTCACTAGATATCTAGCAGCTATAAGAGGCCTCAAATACTGTGATGGGAACACAATGTACCAGCAGGAGTTTTACATGTTGCAAAGTAACTAAAACCTATTAGGATGTCATGTGAAGCACAAATCAAACACCTGAAGTTGGTATGTGCATTTCAAGGGTTAAAATTTATGTGGCAGACTGTCTTCATACCTATACAAAGTACACTTGTTCATGCGAGATTCTGAAAGATCACACCACACGTATGTTCAGACACCCTTATCAATAATAACCGAAATCACAAAAAAATGATGTATCATTGTCTGAATCAGTCACCAATGCATATTTTTTGTCTCAATCACTACTACGCTGGATACAATACCTTTATATATTACTTGGCTATTGACTGATTTAACTATTCTGAACAACACACACACCAGCTGCTATTAACATTTTTCAGATATTGTGTGCTACTGAATCATTGGGTAGCACAATACTTTACTTATATATTTCCTCCTTATTTAATTTGGTACATACAAAATCTAATTTTTCTTTGTGGTAAGAATGAAAGATGAAGGGTATTTTACTTTGGAAAGATCTCTTTACATGTTATTCAATTCATCAAACAAATTAGGAACAGAAAATATTCACAAAGCATGTCGAAAAAAACCAGCTTTGAATGTAATTAAACGCCAATTTCTGGGTGAGCTCCGTCGGCTCCCTGAAGCTATCTATACCGATACAGTGCCACACTACTTGGAGTCATCAGTCACAGAGTTCTTGTAGCTTACTGGGGACCACAAGCCAGAACCTGGCCCCCCCCCCCTCAGAGAGGAGAGTACTGTAGTAAACAATGGCTCATGAACACACTACATTTAAAGTGTCATTTTGCCATCGGCTAGGGAAGGCACCCAGAAAGGTAGGCGAATCAAAACAGACTACGGCCTGGTTGCACAGTGCGACCTACGCCCTCAAAATATCAAAGAACCCCCCCCCCCCCTTTCCACAAAGAAAAAACAAACAAGCAAAACTTCATCCAACTAACCCCCCCCTGCTGGTGGGAGGGGGAAGGGGGAGCTGCCCCGGCTTGCCAGTCAGTTCTTGAATGATAAAAGCCGCCAACCTGAGGGAGGGAGGGAGGGAGGGTGTCAGGGAGGCTCCGGGGCTTACCCAGAAACTGCTGTTTAATTACGTTCAATGCTGGTTTTCTGTGGGAAGCCCCATCAGTTCCCTAAAACTAACTACCCACAGAGAAGGAAAAACAACGACTTACTAGGGAGGCGTCAGCACTGCAAGTATTAATCTGAGGAAGAGACGTTGGCCACAACAGACACCCCAAAACAACACAAGGCCACAGATGGCCAGTGTGGGGTTTTCTATTTTGCTTTCCCGACTGCAATGTGTACGTCGCCAATGTACATGTGGCAGACGCTTCACGAAGCTGTCAGAATCAGCAGAGAAAATACGAGAGCAACCGTACAGGGCCTAAGAGCAAGGTCGAGTTAGAGTCCTTGAGGGTCTCTTCTCAGACTAGCCTCACCTGGTCCTGGTCCACGTTGATCGCTGGAATCTCCTCAATGCTTTAACACTTTAAGGGACTCCTAGGGCCCTCATCACATTTATAGTTTAGTGAATAATAGGCAACTCTGTGTTGAAGACACCTGGAGCTGAAGGCTTAAGTAAATAGTTGGCAGTACAGTATTCAGAAGTGGTTCAACGGAAACACCACATAAAGCTTAACAGTAGTTTATTTACTAACTTAACCACTAATACAAAGGGTGCTTGATTTACTTTAGATTGGCATCAGAAAGGCTATGGTTGCATTAGCGAGACTCTTGACGTCTGGCTAATCGATTCGGATCCACTCGTGGAGAAACACCTAACTTAACACAATTGACAGCCAATCATTAACACGGCAAACCTAACTGCTGGTGTGCAAAGGGATCACAAGAGTTCCAACTGGATACTTGGGTAATGATGATGTGCAATAAATCACAATGGCACTGTCAGTGGGACAGGCAATAACATGCACAATAATAATATCACACAATAACTAAATGTGTGGTGTATGTGAAGCTCACATTCACAGACGAGTGTAATGTCGTGATACCACACAGATAAACACGCATACACCGTCGGGTGTCTAGGTCTCCACCTATACCTGTGTCAGGTATAAGAAGGTGAGAACTGTGATTAATCCCTCAGACAAACACAAACAGACACAATAAAACAATGACAAGATCTTGTACTTACAGGTAGGCTACCTCTCTTATTCACTCACTCAGGCACATTTAAGCAAGAACTCGTAGGTGGCCTGACAGCTGGTTTCGCTCGCTCTGACGTGTGACCATTGGCGACAGGCTTTCCCACAAACCGTACTTGACACGGAGGGTACTCGCAGGAGGGTGTGCTGTATGTCTAACAGACACACGCACACACTTGATGGCACTGACGGTGAGTAAGGTGGTGACGTCACGTGCGACAGTGAGGCAGGGCGGCGGGGGACTCGAGGCTAGCAACACGCTCTGGACCGAGTGGCGGCTGGCGGCTGCAGGTTATATGGTACCATGCAGTACACTGTGGTAAGTCACACAGGTTACTCAGGCAGAAGCACTCCTTAGTTCACTCTAGGTCGCTCACAACGATCTCAATTTGTCACCAGGGGTTTCCTGATACCAGTCTGTTTCACTCTGGTGATTAATCTTTAGGCTTCTAAACAATATACTCACGATCGCGATTCCGGGCAAATGTTGGTATATCGAAAAAAAGCTGAGTTTAACTTGATGGTGAAGAATGGACGATGTTCAGTCTATTGGCCGATAGACAGAACAGGACATGTCCACTAGCTATGAACTTCCTCATGTGAATACCCTTGCAATAGAATGCAGAGCTCCTCGTGTTGCACAAAAACAAGGGGTTACAATTGACCAATTGCATTGCAGCAAAAGAGCAGAAACCAATCATATTGATTGTTCCATGATCAGTAGCAGTGGTGACGTCATGAACACGTCACAGTTGTTATTCTCCATCGCGCTGGTTGAGGCTGACCTCAGGGGTCAGATCTGTCGCCTCGCTGGCGTCCCCTGTCTCTCTCTCTCTCTCTCACGCTTCGCACCAGCCAATGTACTCTGACCCTATGGCATGGATGCTTAACTTCCTGTATCTACTTCCTGCCTGGACATACAGCGGCCTTCATATTATAAACGTATTCCTGGTTAAGTGGGCATCCTGGAGATGCCCAACATGACAGTTTACTATCCAGGGTTAACAGAGATAGGGCCTGTGCACGAGATTGGTACACTGTGCACTGCAATGAGAATTCAAGTCAGCTGTGGGATAATCTTGAGAGACCATCCTCTCACAGCCAGGAACGTTCACAAGATATCTGGTGGCCAAGATCCTATTAAACCTCCAAAACCACTCTTTCCCTGTAGAATTCCAGCCGAGCTAGAACCTGGAGCAACAGTTGGACCAGGGGGAAAAATGTACAGGAACCTCCATCTTGATCAGTCCGGCCAAAAAGCATCCAACGCAAAAGCCTTGCAGTCAGGGAACGGCACCATATACACAGGACGATACCGAGACCACACCGATGAGAAGAGGTCCACCTCTGGGTGCTTGTACATCTGGTAAAGCCAAAGGAAGGAAGTGGCAACGACCGTCCATTCTGTGGAAAGAGATATGAAGTGTGACAGACTGCCTGCCAGGACGTTGGACATTCCCTGAACGTGAAGAACGAGGAGAGCTAAACACTAAGACCTCAGCAGAAGAGCTACCTGAAGTGGCCAGCTCCAAAGAGCCACGGACCAAAGAGAGCCCCCCTCTACCAGCTCAGACAATGAACCACAGGGAAACAATCCTAAATGAGCCGGATCACTGGGCCTAAAACACACCGCCTGCCACACCGCAGCAAACTCCCGCACCATGCTCCGAGCCCGATGGATGGACAGCCACTAATGCCCCTGGCTGGACTGGTGAGTGCTGGTCACAAAGCCCCAACCGAGAAATGAAGCAACCGTGTAAACATCGAGCAAGGAAAGAATTAGGTGCCATGGCACTTAACTCCAAAAAACCCAAAGAGGAAGCCAGTGATACAGCAACCAGCACAAGGACACCAAGGGATGAACCCAGCGATCACGAGAGCAGCAAAAGAGGCTGGCCTGAAGATATTAGAACAGCCTCTGGAACCAAACCCTGCCCAGTAGGTATCCAAAGGACAAAGTTCAGGCTCCAGCACATATGCCCGAGCAACCGCCAAGTGACCTAGTACCCCTATAGCAGCAGCCGACGGCAGGACTGCAGCCAAAGCAAGGCCACTGGAGGGAGATGAAGAGATGCAGTAAGAGAATCTCAAACAAGGCTCCAGCCAAGTCCAAACCTGAGACGGAACCAACTGAGACTTCCTCCAGTTCACCAGTTACTCAAACCTGGTGAGCTCAGAAAGAGCCAGATCCCTGGCTAGCAGACAAGCAGAGCGGGTGGGAGCCCACACCAATCAGTCGTCAAGGTAGGCCAAGACCCAAAGACTTGGCAGACAAAGATGGGCCACCACGACCCGAGTCAAAAGCGTAAAAACTTGAGGTGCCAGATTCAGCCCGAAAGAGAGAGAATGGAAAAGATAAGCTGTCACCCCACCACAAATCCAAACCAATCCCTGAAGCCCAGATGAATAGGGACATGCCAATACGCATCCCTGAGGTCCACGGAAATTATCCAAGCGTGCAACATGAGAATGATCAAAATCTGGGACAATGTAGCCATCCAAAAGGAAGGGCAAGGAATCAATCGGTTCAGATGAGACAAGGCCAGAATATACCAGAGGTGAAAAGCATTAAAACCGCCTCCCAGAGGATCAGTGCAAACAGCTTCAAGAAGGCACACGACACTGAAGCAGCAGAGACAAATACGCAAGCCAAGGGCCCCAACCAGTGACACCTCAGTCTTCAGAAAATCGATCCAAAGACAACGCCAGAAGAATAAAGAATCACAAGACAGAGACCAAGTGATTACGAGTCCGAAGGTCATCGGCCACCAAAGCAGCTGAAAGAGAGGGGATCTGAGCATGTAACTATACCAGACTAACATCATGAGGATGCACGGGAGGAAAGAGGCACTCACTAAGGAACTTAAGAGAAGCCCCAAGAATACATGCAGCACTGTGGTAACCTCCATCCACTCAAGCATGCAGGTATGACAAAAGCCACGCCAAGCCCCAAAAGAAAAGAAAGGATGGTCTGCCAGCTAGGAAGACTCGGGAACCTTGTAATGTACCCAATAGAAGTTAGAAGAACCAAACTCATAGGCTGGATTCATCACCGAGGTGTAAACCGGGTCCTGCAGGAAGCAAGTGCCAAGAGCCTCCCAAACCTCCGCAGAGGAAACTCGAGAGGAAGAAAACCTCCGAAAGAATGAATTAGAGCAACCCAAAGGCACCTAGAAACAAACCCTGGGGTAAATCCCCACCTGGCTTAAACTCAAAGGGAAGGAGGATACAAAAATACCCCTCCCTTGCAGAAAAAGCAGCTCTGCAGAGAGCACAAGTGCCAAAGGAGGGTCAAACAGAACCCAAGAGCTCCACTTGGACTTCCTCCCCAAGCACTGGAAACCGTCGTCAAAGACCCCAAGGCCGGGGTAGAACCCTCATCCACATCTACTACCAGAGAAGGAAAGGTAGAGTCCAGGGAAAAGGCTTTGAAGAAGGGAGTCAACTGGGTGGACTCGGAAGCCTCGGCGGGAAGGAGAGACTCGACTACCTGCTCCCCCACATCAGAAGGGGCAGCCCCTGAAGCACCCAAGCCTTGTCTTGAGCTAGACCCTGCACCCTCGAACAATTGGGAGCCAGCAGCAAGGGGGAGGGGGGGGGGAAGAAAAAGGGTGAGCCATGCCCACCTAGGAAGGAAGAGGGGGTGCAGATTGAACCAAGGCCAAAGTGACCAACAAGTCAAATCCGAGTCTCTAAAGCCTAAGTGGGGCAGCTCCAGAGCTTCCAAACGGGCACACAACCTGTCACGTTGCATTGTAGAGAAAGGGTATGCAATGCGGCTGCTGCCCGATTCCACAGCATATCCGATGGGGGATGAGTGAAGTGGAGTACAAGCAGGGAACAAATCCCACAAGACTCCGGGTCATAGGTGTCCCCGACCCAACAGGCAGCATGGCTGAGGCAGAATGGATATTCATCACCCTGAGGCAGGGGCAACGAGCAACCTTTGAATTTGCACAGGGTGAGAGTGGACTCGGAAGAAGTATCCATAGAACAACTGAGTCCATTGGGGTTTTCCAGGGCCTGTAGGGTGAAGGAGCCCTACAGGAAGCCCAGGCACTGGGGCCAGCTAAGCCTGTAAACCCTGTCAGTGCAGACAATCTGACTGCAAGCCGCTGCAGTAAATCCTCGGGGGCAACAGAGGAGGACCACTGCCACACCCTAGACATAGTCTAATCCAGTGAAAGGCAGAACTCCTCCACTAAAAAGGCAAAATAAAATGCCTGCAAACGTGAAAACACACTTAAAAAAAAAAAAACTCCACAACATTAAACAAGCAGTCAGAGAGAAACTTTGGCTCACCGGTTGATAGCTTAACAAGAGGTAGCTACACCAGCCGCAGTGTGCCCACCAGCCAACATACACTCCATTACCCAGAACAAGACAGAAAGCCCAATGCTCCCGACACAGTAATGTTCATTGTCTACATAAACAATCTACAAGAAGAAATACAGACTTATATGAACATGTTTGCTGATTATGCTAAGATACTGGGGGAAGATAGGAGATGCAGTCAATTGTAATGCCTTCAAATTGATCTAGATAAAACAAGTGCTTGGAGCATCATGTGGCAAATGGAATTCAATGGGAATAAATGCCATATTATGGAATGTGGAAGCTGAAAAAATAGACTACCCACAACTTACAAATTATGTGAAAAGAAATTACAGAGCTCTAATAAAAAATGAGACCGTGGGGTGGTTTTGGACAGTAAGCTGTTGCCAGAGGAATACATAAAGAACATTGTGAGAGGAGCATATGTCATTTTCCAACTTCAGACTTGCTTTTAATTATATGGATGGTGAAATACTAAAGAAACTTTTTATGACTTTTGTGAAACCAAAATTGGAATATGCAGCAGTTGTATGGTGTCTAAATCTCAATATGCACATAAATAAACTGGAAAAGGTGCAATGGCATGCTACAAAATGGTTTCCAGAATTGAAAAAACAAGAGTTATGAGGAGAGACTAGAGGTGTTAAACATGCCAAAACTAGAAGATAGAAGAAAAGGAGGTGATCTGATCACCACATACAAAATACTGTACTAACAGGAATAGATCAAAATGACAAAGAGGAATTCCTGAAACCAGCAACGTCACAAACAAGAGGACACAGGTTCAAGCTAAGGAAACAGGAGCCAAATAAATATTAGAAAGTTTTCTTGTGACGATATCAACACCACCTATGGAGTGAGGTGTGGCGATATCGAAGCCATCTATGGACATGAACTCCGACTCCAAGTCATTAGTGGTGATGAAGACAATGCCATCAGTTGGCACAGGTGTGGTAAGATCAATGCCATCTGTAAATGGCTCCTGAGCATACCTCAGTTAGGAGGTGGGTTGAAGATGATGCCCTCTGGTGAGGGAAGTAACGATATCAATGCTATCTATAGTGTGCCTCCAATCATATTTCACTGTTCTCTGGTGAAAGGCTGTCATCTTATGGTTTCCTTGTGTGTTTTCTGCCTGGCTAATGACTATTATGTCCACAGAGGTGATAAGAAGGTTCTCTTGCACTCGCGAGGGCAGTTCACCCAGGGCAGTCCAGAACTCCTGACTTGTCCCAGCGAGGACAAGTGGCCGCCGTCAGCAGAAGACAGTGTTTTGTCTATGTAGTGTTACTAGTTGGACCGACATACCTAGTATTGGCCAGGTGGAGTTACAAGACGACAGTATTGGCAGTCTGTAAAGAAGCTCTGCTAGTGTGTAGTTAGAAACTTCTACCAGGGTGGTAGTAGACCTCTGAATGTATTATTTGTGACCCTTGTCAGCGTGTTGCTGAAGACCTCTGCCAGTGTGTTTCTGGAGAGCAGACGCTGGGTATTTGAACGTCGTGACAATACAGTGTAGGACTGGCCCATGTTGAGTAGGGTGAACTTGCTGGTGTTATGACCATTGAACATGGACGACATATACTTGATAATAGTGGACTCACTGGGAATTAAACAACACTGCAGAATATATTACTATATATTAATATATACATATAAAGATATAGAATACTATATATTATATTTGGTGAAGGTGTTAGTATTGTTTACCCCCCTTTATTCCTTGCACGATTACTTGCTACCGCCAATTCTTGATAACTTACTATTGACTTGGGTGGGATCATTGAAGAAGAGGCTCTAAGGCTTCATATGCAGAAAAAACTTAGTTACTGGCTCATTTAGGCTGTAACATTTCTTTTGCAAACAGAGTGGTAGACAGTTGAAACAAACTAAGTGAGAAGGTGGTGGAGGCCAAAACTGTCAGTAGTTTCAAAGCGTTATATGACAAGAGTACTGGGAAGACGGGACACCACGAGGGTAGTTCTCATCCTGTAACTACACTTAGGTAATAACACTCCAAGGGAAAAGATCACCATAAGCAAGGAAGTCCTCTGACAAGAAGGGAATCCCAAATGCCCCAGAGAAGATAACCCTGACTGCACAAGGGCAGTACAGTATTTACGGAGCACCTAGGGAAGGTGGCCCTAGGTGCATGCAGCTCCAGTACACGAAAACTCCTGGCCGGCCGGCCCACCCGCACGCACACACACACTTTGAAAAAACAAAGATGGCCACCGCCGCCCCCATGGGAAATGTGAACACTGCATCAGATGATTGTTTCAAAGGATTCTCACTGCAAGATATAAGGAAAGGAGGTGTTCTTGGCAGGTTAGAGATAATTGAGGATATGCAAAAGAAGTATGAAGAGAAAGTGCTTAAATTGGAAGAGGACAATGGAGCTCTTGGGAGTGAGCTTTGCACTCTAAAAGGGAGCATTCTTCAGCAAGGTAAGATTACTGCATTAATGGACAAGGTAATAAATCAGGAGGAACAAATTAAGGCACTAGTAAAAGAAAATGAAGTGTGGAAAGTGAAGTGTGGTGACTTTGAAGAAATAAACAAGAAAATAGACTCATATGGTGAACAACTCCAAGGAAGCCCGAGGGCTAATATAGTGTTAGGCAAGGATCTACAACTGGAAACTTCATTGACAACTCGCATAGAGGAGGCTAATAAAGAACTAGAAAAGTATAAAGAAGAAAAAAAAAGAGATGTATGCCCAAGTTATAAAAAAAGAGAGAGACAATCAAGGAAGTGTGTTTGGAAGTCAACTAGAAATGATAAACAAGAAGTGGATCTTAGGCAAGCAATTATAAAAGAACTGGTAACCAACAGTAAACTGGTACAAAACACTGTAGATAGACGCAAGTTCATAATAATTTTTGGATGTTTAGAGAAGAAAATTTCATCTAGGGTGGACCAAGCAGCAGAAGAGATGAAAATCATAGAAAAAATTGGAAGACTAGGAGAAGGCCTAAATTCAAAAGGAGCATGTTAGTGATTTTAGTAGGATAGGAAAATTTGAGAAAGACATGAACCGCCCCTTAAGGGTGATGTTTAATGGAGTGAAATTTATGACAGAAGTGCTTCGGAATACCAGAAAATTGCAATGTGACGAGAATGGCAAACTTTGGTCAATAAGGCAAGACCTCTCAAAAGAGGACAGAGAAAAGCTGAAAATGAACCTCATTGAAGCAAAACGTCTAAATGGAGATAGGAATTCTTTTTTCTACAAAATGTCAGGGACTGGAGAGGTTGTGAAATGGTACATAGCTGTAAAGACAAAGCAACAAAATCATTAAAGGAAGGGGGTGTAAAGAACAAAGGGAAGGGGAACATATTCCTGAAAATAGTACAGTATATACCAATATAGATGGAGTGAGATGGAAAATATTAGAGTTGAAGGATATAATGCATCTCAAAGTCCCAGATATTGTCGCATTAACAGAGACTAAACTTGAAGAAAATATTTTAAATGAGGTCATATTCCCAAGGCACTACTCAGTTTGGTGACATGACAGGAAAACTAGGAAGGGGAGAGGAGCAGCTGTGCTGGTGAAGGAACACCTGAAGGTAAGAGAGTTAATATTTGAAAACCCTCGAGATACTGACATAATGGCATTGCAGGTCTGGAATCAAGATGATAAGCTGATAATTTTAAATGCCTACAGCCCACCAGCAAGCAACACAGGGACAAAGGAAGAACTGGATGACAAATGAGAGGGCCTCATAATGGTCATGAGAGAGATTATGGTAAGAGCGGACAATGATAAATCCCGATTGTTGGTACTGGGGGACTTCAACTTCAAGGCAATAGACTGGGAGGCATACGAGGCAAGAACAGAGGACATTTGGGCAGGCAGATTTTTAAACCTCATCTTGGAGACATTCATGTATCAACACGTCAAGCAGCCCACAAGAATGAGGGAAGGGGATGTTCCGTCAGTATTGGACCTAGTATTCACCAGGAAAGAAGAAGAGGTATTTGACATCCAGTACCTTCCTCCCTTAGGAGAGAGTGATCACGTCCTCTTGAACATTAAATATGCTATTCAATATAATCTAGTAGAGAATGGGGAACATTGAAACAGTTGTTAAACTCGATTTCAAGAGAGGACGCTATGGGGAACTAAAAAAATTTTCATGGGAATAATTGGACAAACTTGTTGCTAGGCAAGGAAGTAAATGCGATGTATGCCAAATTCTGCAAAATATATGATGAAGGCACACAAACATTCATTCCAAAAAGACATGTAGACCTAGGAAACAGGGTTGGTTCAACAGAAATTGCAAGAGGGCCAGAGATCAAAAGACAAGCATGGAATCATTATAGAAAGAGGCCAAACCCCCCAAACATACCAACGATACAAAGATGCAAGAAACAACAACACGTCAGTAAGGAGAGAGGCAAAGAGGAACTTTGAGAACGGTATAGCAGACAAATCTAAATCAGATCCAGGCCTTTTCTATAAATTCATTAAAAGCAAGCTGCAGGTAAAGCATAATATTCAGAGGTTGAAAATGGGGGACATATACACTGAAAATGAAATGTGTGAAACATTAAATGAAAAGTTCCAAAGTGTGTTTGTACAAAATAAGATCTTCAGAGAACCAGACACAATAAGAATTCCAGAGAACAGCATAGAGCACATTGAGGTGTCTAGGGACGAAGTGAAACAAATGCTCTTGGAGCTAAGTAAGAACAAAGCAGTTGGCCAGATGGAGTTTCCCCATGGGTTCTGAGAGAATGTGCATTTGAGCTCAGAATTCCACTTCACCTGATCTTTCAGGCATCCCTGTGTACAGGAGTCATAGCAGACGTGTGGAAAAAGGCTAACATAGTTCCAATCTACAAAAGTCGCAGCAGGGAATACCCCCTCAATTATAGATCTTTATCATTGACAAGTGTAATAGTGAAAATATTGGAAAAAATAATAAAAACTAAATGAGTAGAACACCTGGAGAGAAATGATATAATATCAGTCAGTATTGTTTTCGATCTGGAAGATCCTGTGTATCGAATTTACTCAGTTTCTATGATCGAGCCACAGAGATTTTATAGGAAAGAGATAGTTGGGTTGACTGCATCTATCTGGACCATAAAAAAACTTTCAACAGAGTTCCACACAAGAGGTTGTTCTGGAAACTGGAAAATATTGGAGGGGTGACAGATAAGCTAACATGGATAAAAAAATTCTGACATAGAAAAATGAGGGCAGTAATCAGAGGCAATGTATCGGACTGGAGAAATGTCACAAGTGGAGTACCAAAGGGTTCAGTTCTTGCACCTTTAATGTTCATTGTCTACATAAATGATCTACCAGTTGGAATACAGAATTGTATAAACATGTTTGCTGATGATGCTAAGATAATAGGAAGGATAAGAAACTTAGATGATTGTCATGCCCTTCAAGAAGACCTGGACAAAAATAAGTATATGGAGCACCATTTGGCAAATGGAATTTAATGTGAATAAATGCCATGTTATGGAATGTAGAATAGGGGAACATAGACCCCACACAACCTATAAATTCTGTGAGAAATCTTTAAAGAATTATGATAGAGAGAGAGAGGTCTAGGGGTGGTTCTAGATAGAAAACTATCACCTGAGGACCACATAAAGAATGTTGTGCGAGGAGCCTATGCCACGCTTTCTAACTTCAGAATTGCTTTTAAATACATGGATGGCGATATACTAAAGAAATTGTTCATGACTCTTGTTAGGCCAAAGCTAGAATATGCAGCTGTTGTGTGTGCCCATATCTTAAGAACACATCAACAAACTGGAAAAGGTGCAAAGACATGCTACTAAGTGGCTCCCAGAGCTGAAGGGCAAGAGCTACGAGGAGAGGTTAGAAGCATTAAATATGCCAAAACTAGAAGACAGAAGAAAAAGAGGTGATATGATCACTACGTACAAAATAGTAACAGGAATTGATAAAATCGACAGGGAAGACTTCCTGAGACCTGGAACTTCAAGAACACGAGGTCATAGATTTAAACTAGCTAAACACAGATGCCGAAGAAATATAAGAAAATTCACCTTCGCAAATAGAGTGGTAGACGGTTGGAACAAGTTAAGTGAGAAGGTGGTGGAGGCCAAGACCGTCAGTAGTTTCAAAGCGTTATATGACAAAGAGTGCTGGGAAGACGGGACACCACGAGCGTAGCTCTCATCCTGTAACTACACTTAGGTAATTACACTTAGGTAATTACACACAGGGGCCTCGTAGCCTGGTGGATAGCGCGCAGGATTCGTAATTCTGTGGCACGGGTTCGATTCCCGCACGAGGCAGAAACAAATGGGCAAAGTTTCTTTCACCCTGAATGCCCCTGTTACCTAGCAGTAAATAGGTACCTGGGAGTTAGTCAGCTGTCACGGGCTGCTTCCTGGGGTGTGTGTGTGTGTGGTGTGGGGAAAAAAAAAAAAAAAAGTAGTTAGTAAACAGTTGATTGACAGTTGAGAGGCGGGCCGAAAGAGCAAAGCTCAACCCCCGCAAACACAACTAGGTGAATACAACTAGGTGAATACACACACACACACACACACACACACACACACACACACACACTGGAGAGACTGGAGCTGGAGGAGTCAGGAGTCACACTACAGCAAGCTCCTGGAAATATCATATTACCTAAGTATTGGGAGCAGGTTGAGGGCTACAGTGGTGTCCCAGGTTACATAAAGCTTCAGGGAAATGTAAAAGCAAATAAAATACAATAAACAAGTAAAGGTGAGGGAATATAGCCGAGTTGGAAAAGTTTGTTTTGGTTCTAGAACAAAAACAAAGATGGCCGCTGCCGCCACCACCACTGGTAATGTAGACACGTCAACAGATGATTGTTTCAAAGAATTTTCACCACAAGATATAAGGAAAGGAGGTGTTCTTGGCAGGCTTGAGATAATTGAGGATATGCAAAAGAAGTATGAAGAAAAAGTGCTTAAACTAGAAGAGGACAATGGAGCTCTTAGGAGTGAGCTTTGCACTCTGAAAGGGAGTATTCTTCGGCAAGGTAAGATTATTACTGCATTAACGGATAAGGTAACAAATCAAAGAATTAGAGAAAGAAAATGAGGTGTGGAAAGTGAAATGTGGTGACTTTGAAGTAATAAACAAGAAAATAGACTCATATGGTGAACAACTCCAAGGGAGCCTGAGAGCTAATATAGAGTTAGGCAAGGATCTCCAACTGGAAACTTCACCGACAACTCATATTGAGGAGGTTAATAAAGAACTAGAAAAGTATAAAGAAGAAATAAAAGAGACATATGTCCAAGTTGTAAAAGAGAGAGAGACAATCAAGGAAGTGTGTTTGGAAGTCAAAACCAGAAATGACAAACAAGAAGCGTATCTTAGGCAAGCAATTAGGAAAGAACTGGTAACCAACAGCAAACAAGTACAAAACACTGTAGATAGAAGTAAGTCCATAATAGTTTTTGGATGTGTAGAGAAGGAAATTCCATCTAGGGTGGACCGAGTAGCAGAAGAGATGAAAATCATAGAAAAAATAGTAGGAATAGGAGAAGGCCTAAATTCAAAGGAGCATGTCAGTGATTTTAGGAGGATAGGAAAATATGAGAAAGACAAAAACTGCCCCTTAAGGGTGACGTTTAATGGAGTGAAATATATGACAGAAGTGCTTCGGAATACCAGAAAACTGCATTGTGATGAGAATGGCAAACTTTGGTCAATAAGACAAGACCTTTCAAAAGAGGATAGAGAAAAGCTAAAAATGAACCTCACTGAAGCCAAATATCTAAATGGGGATAGAAATGAAGAAGAGAGAAATTCTTTTTTCTTCAAAGTGTCAGGGACTGGAGAGGTTGTGAAATGGTACATAAAGACAAAGCAACAAAATCATTAAAGGAAGGGGGTGTAAAGAACAAAAGGAAGGGGAACATATTCCTGAAAATAGTATATACCAATATAGATGGAGTGAGATCGAAATTATTGGAGTTGAAAGATATAATCATGCTCAAAGTCCCAGATATTGTCGCATTAACAGAGACTAAACTTGAAGAAAATATTTTAAATGAGGTCGTGTTCCCAAGGGGCTACTCAGTTTGGAGACGTGACAGGAAAACTAAGAAGGGGGGAGGAGTGGCTGTGCTGGTGAAAGAACACCTGAAGATAAGAGAATTAATGTTTGAAAACCCTAGAGATATTGACATAATGGCATTGCAGCTCTGTAATCAAGATGATAGGCTGAAAATTTTAAATGCCTACAGCCCACCAGCAAGCAACACATGAACAAAGGAAGAACTGGATGACAAACGAGAGGGTCTCATAATGGTCATGAGAGAGATTATGGTAAGAGCGGACAATGATAAATCACGATTGTTGGTACTGGGGGACTTTAACTTTAAGGCAGGGGTCTCCAAACTTTTCAATGTAAGGGCCACATTATATATTTCCCATATTTATGCGGGCCGGAGGAATAAAAAATGAAATTGCTATTTTGTATAACTAAGAAAAAGGCATTGTCAAAGTACAGAGAAAAGAATATTGTACAGTGTTTGTGCTCCCTGAAACGGAAGCAGCGAAGCCCCACTCGCCCTCCATCCCCACAATATACAGTTATACACAACTGATTGGTTGTAATGCACAACACATACCTACCAGTATTAGTATCTGTGCGTCACACTATCGAGAGAGAGGAAAACTGACTCGGGTTGAGCGCCACCAGTCAGCAGCCCCAGCTTTGAATAATTCTGCGATGCCATTCGTACGATAATTATTTTTTCAAGGCCACCACACAGGGATTTGTTTGGAGGGCCGGATGAAATTATGTGGCGGGCCGGATGTGGCCCGCGGGCCATAGTTTGGAGACCCCCTGGTCTACCACTCTGTTTGCGAAAGTAAATTTTCTTATATTTCTTCTGCATCTTTGTTTAATTAGTTTAAATCTATGACCTCTTGTTCTTGAAGATCCAGGTCTCAGGAAATCTTCCCTGTCAATTTTATCAATTCCTGTTACTATTTTGTATGTAGTGATCATATTGCCTTTTTCTTGTCTAATAGTTTTGGCATATTTAATGCCTCTAACCTTTCCTCGTAGCTCTTGCCCTTCAGTTCTGGGAGTCGCATAGTAGCATGTCTTTGCACCTTTTCCAGTTTGTTGATATGCTTCTTAAGATATGGGCACCACACAACCGCTGCACATTCTAGCTTTGGCCTAACAGAAGTTGTGAACAATTTCTTTAGTATTTCGCCATCCATGTATTTAAAAGCAATTCTAAAGTTAGAAAGCGTGGCATAGGCTCCTCGCACAACTTTCTTTATGTGGTCCTCAGGAGATAGTTTTCTATCTACAACCACCCCTCGATCTCTTTCTTTATCAGAATTCTTTAAGGATTTCTCACATAATATATAGGTTGTGTGGGGTCTATGTTCACCTATTTCACATTCCATAACATGGCATTTATTCACATTAAATTCCATTTGCCAAGTGGTGCTCCATATACTTATTTTGTCCAGGTCTTCTTGAAAGGCATGAGAATAATCTAAGTTTCTTATCCTTCCTATTATCTTAGCATCATCAGCAAACGTTCATATAATTCTGTATTCCAACTGGTAGATCGTTTATGTAGACAATGAACATTACCGGTGCAAGAACTGAACTATAAAATAGTTTCCTATTGGTTTATTTTAAATATTATTATTATTATATATTAAGAACATAAATTATTGATTTAGTTATGTTAGTTTAGGTTAGGTTAAGGTAGATTAGATTAGGTTAGGTTAGGTTTGGTAGGGTTGGTTAGGTTCGGTCATATATCTTATGTTAGTTTTAACTCAAATTAAAAAAAAATGACATACATTATGAAATGGACAGATTTATCATTTCATAAGAAAAAAAATTTGAAAAATATATAAATTCAGGAAATCTTGGCCTATTAGGCAAAACGGGTCTTGAATAGTAGGCCGAGTACGACGCTCTGGCTACTAGGTACAACATACATACATACATATACATAATCACAGAATGGTGACGAGTGAGCATCAACACTGAGGAATCACACTGCTGCAGGCTCCAGGATAATACAAATTATCTAAGTGTTGGGAGTAGGGTGAGGACTGCAAGTGGTGCCACATGATACATGAAGGTGTAGGGAATTTGAAAATAAACAGAGAGATAAGAAATAAGTGATAGTGAATGAAAAATCTTGGCTAGAAAAGTTGACCTTTCAAAAGCAGAATAACAAAAATGGCTGCCACCACAGGGGAGGACAGCACCACAATAAAGGAATGTTTTGCAGGTTTCTCACAAGATGTAATGAAAGGTGGTTTTCTTGGCAGGTTAGTGATTATTGAGGACATGCTAAAGCATTATAAAAGAAAAGGTTATTAAATTAGAACAAGAAAATGAAGGTCTCAAGATTGAGTTTTGTAATTTAAAAGGAAGTATTTTCCAGCAAGGTAAGGAAATTAACAGCTTGACTGATAAGGTAAGGATACAGGAGGAACTAGTAAAGGATAATGAGGCATGGAAAGTGAAGAGTAGGAAATTTGAAGAAATTAACAAGAAAATAGACTCATATGGTGAACAACTCCAAGGGAGCCTGAGGGCTAACATGAAGTTAGGCAAGGAGATGCAACAAGAAACTTCATTGACAACTCAAATAGAGGAGGCTAATAATGAACTAGAAAAGAATAAAGATGAAATAAAAGAGACTTATGCACAAGTTGTAAAAGAGAAAGAGACAATCAAGGAAGTGTCTTTGGAAGTTAAAACCAGAAATGACCAACAAGAAGCAGAAATTAGTTAACCAATTAGGAAAGAACTGGTTACCAACAGTAAACTGGTACAAAACACTGCAGACACTAGTAAGTCCATAATAATTTTTGGATGTTTAGCTCTTAAACCGCGCAATACATATATAGATGATTTGAGTAACAAAACCGGAACGTGCAATACAGTAATAGCCGTTTTCGTGTCTAGCGCTATATAATTTAAACGTTCCGCGTGGGATATGGGTAGTCATCGGCAAGCCACAGCCGACCATAAACAAACACCACCTGGGAAAAAATCCAGCATAGGCCACCATTGTGTACAGGCCTCAAGTTACCAGGCAGACACCATGGTGAGCGATCAAGTTACAACGACCGACCCCACTCAACGAAGCGTTCATCATGACCTCTGACCGATGACGAAATAAATAATTATTTGTTCCCGGATGGTGATGATTCTAATATTGACGATTCCGACTTTGATCATGACTACACACACCCCTTAGATGTGGATACAACCGGCGATGAGTGTGAACATGCTGGCTCCACGAGGGCTAGGCCTAGCATCTCGCCCATGCCTCCTCGCCCTCACTCAACCCCACTTCGTGCCAGACCACACAGTTCATGTGCTACCTTGCAAGATATTGATGTTTTGGTCAATGAGTCTGAGGAAGGTGAATCATTTTCCGGTTTTAGTGACTTAAGAATCAGAAAATAGTTTCGGTGCCGCTAGTGCCAGTGGAGTGTGTGGTGTTGCCAAGCGACATTTTGTCAAGTCAGCAGCATCTGGCTAAGCCATGCGGCACCGCATGGGACTACATGGGGACGCTAATGAACAAAGACCCTCAACATCAAGTAATTTTGCTAGACCTGCTTCAGCTCCTGGTCCACGGTTTCCTCACTGTGGTACCACTATTGGCTCTCGAAAGACACCAGGTATTTTTGTGTGGATTGATGGGACAGATTTTGTTCCACAAATTCCTGTCTATGATAATTCAGATGATGGGATTACAGACCTTTTCCCTGATACAGGTCCCAATGTGTGTGAAATGGACTATTTTACCGCAGATTTTGATGAGCCGCTCATGGAATATATTGTTCAGTAAACGAACAAATATGCGGAAGATCTCATTGATGAGGAGGAGTTATCCGATTTTTCATGTTCACAGCGATGGAAAGATACGACTGTAGGTGAAATGTACATGTTTTGGCACTGTGTATGTTGATGAAACATCGTGTCAAACACGTACTCGACCATTATTGGAGCAAAGACCATACTGTTCCAACACCGATGTTCGGCAAATATATGTCTCGAGACTGATTTTCGATAATCCTCAGGTGTCTTCATTTTGCAGATGATGAAGACCAGAATGATGATGCTAGACTTTGGAAGGTAAGGCACATCCTGAATGAATTTATTGGAAAGTACTGTACAGGGATTTTTATGTACCAGCTCAGAAGCTGGTGATTGACAAATCCCTTGTGCTTTTCAAAGGACGTCTTGCCTTCCAGCAGTACATTCCCTCCAAACACCACCGATTTGGATTGAAATTCTTTGTACTCTATGATTGTAATTACCTAAGTGTAATTACCTAAGTGTAGTTACAGGATGAGAGCTACGCTCGTGGTGACCCGTCTTCCCAGCACTCTTTGTCATATAACGCTTTGAAACTACTGACGGTCTTGGCCTCCACCACCTTCTCCCCTAACTTGTGAAAACAGGAATTCTTGTGAAATAGGAATTGTGTTAAACATGATAATGTATATGGGTACAAATGTAGACATTCCTCCTAATGACCAACATGGGTTCTCAGGTAGTGTTGTGAAGTCACTGCTTGCACCATATCTGAACAAGGACCACATATTATACACATAACTATTATACCAGTCCCTTGCTGACTAGGTTCTTGATTGATAATAGAACTGGAGTGTGTGGTACAATGAAGGCAAAACAAAGGGAAATGCCAGTGTTTCACACTACTATGCAGGTTGGTTATTGTGAGCTAAGAAAAACAGGTGTAATTCTTTCAATGCGGTGGAAAGACAGGTATGAAGTGAACATGTTGACCACCATTCACGCTGGTACAATGTTGAACAGTGGCAAGGTGAACAGAACAACAAAACAAATAATCTATAAGCCAGATTGTGTCTTGGACTATAACATCAATGTGTGTTTGGTGGATAAATGTGATATGATGGTGGGGGCAGTGGAGTGTGTACGGAAAACAGTGAAGTGGACCAAGAAAATGTTTTTCCATCTTGTTGACGTAACAATGCTGAACAGTTAAAATATGTATCTTGTCAAAACAGGTGGTAAACGAAATTTCCATGCGTTCAGTTTTACTGTAGTGACAATTACTAGAGAAGTTTGGCAAAGCAATTCCTGGCATACAGAGGCCCATTCTGAACCCAGTATTGCACCATGCTCCCGCACCCAGGCTCGCTTTCAAGGATGCCTTTGTCACATACAATCTAAGGTATTTACCACCAACTGAAAAGCATACAGTAGGCCAGCGTGAGTGCATTGTATGCAAGACAACAACAAAGACGGTACAGAAATGAAAAGTGGTGATGACATGGTGCACAGTGTGTCACGTCCCTCTGCTATTTCAAATGTTTTGACGAGTATCACAGTCTTGATGACTTCTAAATGTCCAAGACTGGTGCAAAAACATGTAAATACAAAATAAGTGGGTGTAAATAATGAAAATAAATCATAAGAAATTGTATATTTTATTGAAAAATAAGACATTTTTCACACACAGAGATCACACTAACGTGATGCATCAAATGAACAAATCCACAAGGGCCGTGATGAGGATTCGAACCTGCGTCCGGGAGCATCCCAGACACTGCCTTAATCGACTGAGCTACGACAGGGTAAAAGGGTTGAAACCGAAGTTCTACTGAACTTACTGGATCCCGTAGCCTCTCCGAGGCACAAACCAGGCTTTTACACAACTCCCCCCTGCACCCGAGCTATGTCAACAGGCCGTTCTCCCTCTTCGCCCTTACATCATCACACACAGAGATCACACTAACGTGATGCATCAAATGAACAAATCCTTGTGCAAATACTTGTGACACTAATATGTGGATATGATATACATTGACAACAGTTGTATGATAATAAATCATCAAGTGAGAACATACTGAACCACACCAGTGAAAAAAATGGATGTAAAATACGCCATAGATACTGTAAATAATACAGTGAAAATAAATTTGTGGCAACTCGGGTTCCTCCTCCGCTGCGTCTGACTTCGCCCGAGCGCACCACGCTAGAGCGACAATGAATTGTGACGTCATCGGCCAACTTCTCACTTTATTTACGTCATTGGTAAGTACAATTAATTTTTTTTATAATTTTTCCTGTGCTCAGGGAACACAAACAAACACATTAATAAGAAAAAGAAAAATTTTAATTTTTTTTTGTTGCACCTGTGGGTGTTGAAGCCAATATGACCCTTAGCGGCCCAAGGGTTAGAGAAGGAAATTTCATCTAGGGTGGACCGAGCAGCAGAAGAGATTAAAATCATAGAGAAAATAGTAGGTTTAGAAGAAGGCTCAAAGGAAAATGTCAGTGATTTAAGAAGAATAGGAAAATATTAGAGACAAGAACCGCCCCTTAAGGGTGACGTTTAATGGAATGAAAACCACGATGGAAGTGCTTAGAAATGCCAGGAAATTGCAGTGATGAAGATTGCAAACTTTGGTCAATAAGACAAAACCTCTCAAAGGAAAACAGAGAAAAGCTGAAAATGAACCTGATTGAAGTGAAACGTCTAAATGGGGATAAAAATGAAGACAAATTCTTTTTTCTACAAAGTGTCAGGGACTGGAAATGTGAAATGGTAAATAAAAACAAGGCAACAAAACCATTAGTGGAAGGGGGAGTTAAGAACAATGGGAAAGGGAACATGTTCCTGAAAATTGTATATACCAACATAGATGGAGTGAGATAAAAAACATTGGAGTTGCAAGATATAATTCAGCTTAAGCTCCCAGATATTGTTGAATTATCCGAGACGAAACTTGAAGGAAATACAGTACTTTATATTAAATGAAGTCGTATTCCCAAGGGGCTACTCAGTTTGGAGACGTGACAGGAAAACTAGGAAGGGAGGAGGAGTGGTTGTGCTGGTGAAAGAACACCTGAAGGTAAGAGAGTGAATATTTGAAAAACCCTCGCAATATTGACATGGTATTCCAGGTCTGGAATCAGGATGATAAGCTGATAATTTTAAATGCCTACAGCCCACCAGCAAGCAACACATGGACAAAGGAAGAACTGGATGACAAACGAGAGGGCCTCAATGGTCATGAGAGAAATTATTGTACAAGCAGATAAAGACTGCTTGTAACTGTTGATACTGTCCCCCAGTATCACAACTGTTGATATTGGAGGACTTCAACTTTAAAGCAATAGACTGGGAGGCCTATGAAGCAAGAACGGAGGACTTTTGGACATGCAGACTTGTAAACCTCATTCTGGAAATATTCTTGTATCAACACATCAAGCAGGCCACAAGAATGAGGGAAGGGGATGTACCATCAGTACTGGATCTAGTATTCACCAGGAAAGAAGAAGAGATATTTGACATCCAGTACCTTCCTCCCTTGGAAAAGTGTGATCACGTTTTGTTAAACATTAAATATGCTTTAAGATATCACCTAGAAGAAAATGGGGACATTGAAACAGTTGATATACTTTATTTCAAGAGAGGACACTATGGAGAACTTCAAAAAAACTTTCAATTAATGAGTGCAGTTGGACAGACTTGTTGCTAGGCAGGGAAGTAAACGAAATGTATGCCAAATTTTCCAAAATATACAATGAAGGCACACAAACATTTATACCTAAACAGAAATGCAGGGCTAGAAAACAGGATTGGTTCAACAGAAATTGCGAGAGAGCCAGAGGCCAAAAGACACAAAAATGGAATCAATATAGGAAGAGGCCAAACCCCCAAACATACCAGCGATACAAAGATGCGAGAAACAACTGTATGGCAGTAAGGAGAGGCAGAAAGAAATTTTGAAAAGGGACAGCGGATAAATGTAAAACAGAACCAGGCCTATTCAACAAATTTATGAACAACAAATTGCAGTTAAAGGATAATATCCAGAGGTTGAAAATGGGAAACAGATTCATGGAAAATGAAAATGAAATGTGTGAAACATTAAATGAAAAGTTCCAAAGTGTGTTTGTACAAAATTAAATATTCAGAGAACCAGACACAATAAGAATTCCAGAGAACAGTATAGAACATATAGAGGTATCTAGAGATGAAGTGGAAAATACGTTCAAGGAGCTCAGTAAGAACAAAGCAGTTGGTCCAAATGGAGTTTCACCATGGGTTCTGAGAGTGTGTGCATCTGAGCTCAGCATTCCACTTTACCTGATCTTTCAGGCATCCCTGTGTACAGGAGTCATAGCAAACATGTGGAAAAAGGCTAACATTTCCAATCTACAAAAGTGGCGGCAGGGAAGATCCTTTCAATTATAGACCTGTATCACTGACGAGTGTAATAGTCAAAATATTGGAAAAAATAATTAAAACTAAATGGGTAGGACACCTAGAGAAAAACGACATAATATCAGACATAAGGTATGGTTTTCGATCTGGAAGATTCTGTGTAACCAATTTACTTAGTTTCTATGATCAAGCCACTGAGACTTTCCTGTAAAGAGTTGGGTTGATTGCATCTATCTGGACCTAAAAAAGACTTTTGACAGAATTCCATATAAGAGGTTGTTCTGGAAACTGGAACATATTGGAGGGGTGACAGGTAAATTTCTAACATGGATGAAAAATTTCCTAACCGATAGAAAAATGAGAGCCGTAATCAGAGGCAATGTATTAGATTGGAGGAATGTCACAAGTGGAGTACCACAGGGTTCAGTTCTTGCACCGGTAATGTTCATTGTCTACATAAACGATCTACCAGTTGGAATACAGAATTATATGAACATGTTTGCTGATGATGCTAAGATAATAGGAAGGATAAGAAACTTAGATTATTCTCATGTCTTTCAAGAAGACCTGGACAAAATAAGTATATGGAGCACCACTTAGCAAATGGAATTTAATGTGAATAAATGCCATGTTATGGAATGTGAAATAGGTGAACATAGACCCCACACAACCTATATATGTGAGAAATCCTTAAAGAATTCTGATAAAGAAAGAGATCTAGGGGTGGTTGTAGATAGAAAACTATCTCCTGAGGACCACATAAAGAAAGTTGTGTGAGGAGCCTATGTCACGCTTTCTAACTTCAGAATTGCTTTTAAATACATGGATGGCGAAATACTAAAGAAATTGTTCACAACTTTTGTTAGGCCAAAGCTAGAATGTGCAGCGGTTGTGTGGTGCCCATATCTTAAGAAGCACATCAACAAACTGGAAAAGGTGCAAAGACATGCTACTAAGCGACTCCCAGAACTGAAGGGCAAGAGCTACAAGGAAAGGTTAGAGGCATTAAATATGCCAAAACTAGAAGACAGAAGAAAAAGAGGCAATATGATCACTACATACAAAATAGTAACAGGAATTGATAAAATTGACAGGGAAGATTTCCTGAGACCTGGATCTTCAAGAACAAGAGGTCATAGATTTAAACTAATTAAACAAAAATGCAGAAGAAATATAAGAAAATTCACTTTCGCAAACAGAGTGGTAGACGATTGGAACAAGTTAGGTGAGAAGGTGGAGGAGGCCAAAACCATCAGTAGTTTCAAAGCGTTATATGACAGAGTGCTGGGAAGACGGGACACCACGAGCGTAGCTCTCATCCTGTAACTACACTTAGGTAATTACATGTGCAGGAGTAGCCTCACACAGCAAAAACTTCCAAAAACAAGAAATTGTTGCCAGAGCGACAGCTGACCGCCAGACACATCAGTCAAGAACTGACTGGTGAGCAGCCCGGCTCACCCAGGCCAGCATCCCCTTCCTCCAGCAGGAATAGGGTGGTGGTAGCGAGCAGGGGTTAGAGGGTTGGATGAAGTTTTGCTCATTTGTTTTCTTTATGGGGGAGTTCTTTTGATAATTTGAGGGTGTATGTCTCACTCTGCAACCAGGCAGTAGTCTGTTTTGATTCACCTACCTTTCTGGGTACGACCCTGGTTGATAGCAAGATGATATACCTAAAATGTAGTGTGTTCATGAGCCACTGCTCTCTACACCTCTCTGAGAGGGCCAGGTTCTGGCTTGTGGTCCCCAGTAAGCTACAAGAACTCTGACTGATGACTCCAAGTAGTGTGGCACTGTATCAGTATAGATAGCTCCTGGGAGCCGACGGAGCTCCCCACATAAAATACAGTAATAAGAATGCTTTGCCTTCTTCTTTTGTTGTGAGATGAGTAATAATGTATAAAATCCATACAGGTGGTGTTTCTTAAAGCAACTTAAATTTAAAAGAAATTTCTCTAATCAATAGTACACATACGTTAAGAATAATTTTTGTTTCATTTTTAAGGCAACCTAATGCTTCTTTTAACATAACTTATTAACAAACTTTAATGTTCGAGGTGCTATTACTAATACAGTACTGTGTGTACACTGACAACATACTGATATCATTTCACAAAACTAGTTATTGGCAAAACATTGAATATAATGAGGTCCCTGCACTGTACTTGATGTTTTTCACAGCTTGTTCACAGTCTTCTTTGTGCCTTGCAGCTGAATGACAGACACACACACATAGATGGCATCATGTAAAACAGCATATCAATATCAATTCAAAGTAATTTATGAAGAACATAACAAAATCGGACAAATTCACAGTAACATGTAGGACATTTAATATGCAGAACAACGTAACAAACACAGACACATTCACAGTAACATGTAGAACATAAAAATAAAATGCATTCACAGTAACATGTAGAACATAAAAATAAAATGCATTCACAGTAAATGTAAAATAACAAAATAAACTCACAAAAATATAAATGAATCTGTCATACAAAGAGATATCTTGTTGATACTAGTCTTACCGATGCCCATCCACAACCCGACTTCTTGTCAGGGTTAACAATCTTCTTACAATAGATGGCCCACGCACTGGGGGTACCGAAGATCTTATTTGTTTCCTGTGACCGAATTCTCCCATCAGGTAAGAGGTCACCCTTAAACTTGTTCCCCTGGCCACACAAACACATAACAGTTAATAAACAAACCAACTACATACAGTATAACACAAACTGCCAACACCTGTAAGCATGTCTGTTATTAAGGATTACAAATCCCACTACAGCAGGTTAATTGCATTGAAAAGTAGAAGTTGAGGTAGTGTGAAGAAATCTGCTAATCTACAGTTCATGACAATGCAATACAAGTTTTGTTATGCTTAAATTAACATACACTGAAACTCGTTTTACACAACTAGCTTTTTATAAAAATTCTAAAAGAAAATTAAACTCTTCTTTACAATTAAAATGTTTCTCGTTTTTATATTATGTAGAAATGCAACATATTCAAGCTTGTAACGTTATCCAATTTTCCTTCTAACAAATGACAATTTGTTTCTCATAATGAACATGTCTGACGAAAAACTTAGCACATACAATTCACGCAGTACCGTTCCTATACCAAAATTCCCTACATTTGAAGAGGAACCCAAAACACAGATAACTGTATTGTATTAAAGACGCAAGTCTTTCAAAATGCACAAGACTTTAAACCAAGCTATTAGTCTTTCTAACTTATATCTAATGTATAATGGACAAGGAATGGGGAGCCCTGCTTGTAAGGAGAGATTAAGGGGGCTTACTTTGTTTCCTGGAGGAATGAAGAGTTAGATGAGTGAAATAATAGGAGCTGCGTCATATGAGTCAATATGAACTATTTCATATAGGTCAATATGAGCTGCTTCATATGGGTCAATATGAGCCGCTTCATATGGGTCAATAGGAGCCGCTTCGTATGGGTCAATAGGATCTGCTTCGTATGGGTCAATAGGATCTGCTTCATATGGGTCAATAGGAGCTGCTTCGTATGGGTCAATATGAGCTGCTTCGTAAGGGTCAATATGAGCTGCTTTGTATGGGTCAATATGAGCTGCTCATATGGGTCAATAGAAGCTGCTCATATGGGTCCATAGAAGCTGCTCATATGGGTCAATAAAAGCTGCTCATTTGGGTCAATAGGAGCTGCTTCATATGGGTCAATAGGAGCTGCTTTATAGAGGTCAATAAGAGCTGCTTTATTTGGACCAATAGGCCTTCTGCAGTTTCCTTTATCCGTATTTTCTTTTATACTTATTTTCTTATGTTCATTATACTTTATTTTTCTTTAGTCTTATTATACAGTTTTCTATTAAATGGAAACATACTTCCTTTAACCCTTACACTGCTCAGGGGTCCTTGGGACATTTACACCCCTGTGCGCAAGAAAAAAAAAATTAAAAAAATTTTTTTCGTCTTCTAAACATGTTAATTTGTGTCCCCTGAGCACGGAAAAAATTAAAAAAAATCGTAGGTGACATATTTTGGGCACAATTAACCGAGGAAGTCTGGCAAAAAGTGGGCGTTGACAGAGCGGTCGTCAGACCCGGTCAGCGTCACCCGCGTTGACAGATGGGAGTTGCCACAAAGATATTATTACCTAATTGTTTCAATGTCTCCGATTGCTTTTTTCTTAGTTTTTTTGCAGTAATATTATTCAATAGTGTGTATTGTAATATATTTATATAATAAAAGTGGTTAATAATCGCTATGCTCAAAAGTATGATGTGCATATTAGTGATTCAATTATTATGTTTATAAAACAATTAACATAGTTTTGCTGCTATTACACTCTATACACAGGTTATATATAAGTATTGGCATGTTTTGGTCACCATAACGAACCACTAAGTTGGTATTGAGAGTCAAAAAGCAACGAAGAGTTACCGCCACACACCAGCCAGCCACTCGCTGCCACTCCCTCAACACACGCACTAAACTTTCTCCCCCAACAATACCAGTTGTGGTGTTATTACACTATATACAGACGTTATATATAAGTATGTGTATATTTTGTTCACCACAACTGTACAGCTAAGCTGATATAGTTAGTTCAGGCACTAAGAGTCGTCGCTATACACAGATGGCGGCTGGCGGCTCCCTCACTCTTTCAAGGTCACACACACTAAACTTTCTCCCCAACAATACCTTTTGCAGTGTTATTACCCTATATACACATATTATATATAAATATCTACATGTTTTATGCACCGTAACTGTACACCTAAGCTTGTAGTGCGCCCAAAGAGCATAGTGGCCACCCTCTAAACAGCTAGACAAATCGTGCAGACGACGTCACCTCCGTCACCCATATGGCTCCTCCCAGCATAATCCTTTTGCTGTTATTACACTAATACACACACATTATATATAAGTATCTACATTTGTGTTCACCATAGAGAACCACTGACCTGGTATGGTGAATGCAAACAATAACAGGTGGCCACACAGTCAGTAAACGATGCTGTCTCCCTACGTCTCTCAGCATCACTCCTCCCACAGCGCTAATTATTACAACAATCCTGATATTATCACAACCCTGGTTATTTATATCACAGTCATTGGTCATCTGTAATATTGTCATCGCTAAATAATAACAATTATATATTTATTTTGACATTTTTCGGCGATGCTGTGGTCACAAGCTGAACATCAATGCTGTTCGCTCATGCTGCGTGCGCCGGCCTTGGTTGCTCCAACAGTACTGTGCCTCTCACACCTGAGAATATTGCCCACGATTTTTTTTTAAAATGGCATCTGTTTACAAGAGCCCCGAGGAAGCTACTGTGAACCCCGTGTAGCCGCGGGCCATTTGAATCAGGCCTGGCACCGTATGGCGTATATATACGCCATGCGCACCATGGGACATGTTACTCAGGGCGTATATATACGCCATGCGCAGTTTAAGGGTTAAGAGGATTGCACCCAAAATAAAGAATTTAATTATACAGCTGCTTATTAAACTGAATTAAGAATGTAGGTTGCAACTGAATCTGACTTGAAGGGTGCTATTAAATGTAGCACAAATACAAATTACAATTATTACCCCCCATCATGATACTGCACCAGGCATTCTATCATGCTGACCCAGTTATGGTTCCATTAGCACCAGGACTTACTTCCACTTGTTAAATGTGCCAAGCCAAATTTCAGACTCCACACAATCCCGCGTCACTTGATTAACTCACGAAATTAGACTATTATTAGTCAGTTTACAAAATAAAATTGAACTTTTTTTTTTATTTTACAAGATTTTGATAAAAATAATCATGCAGCATTCAATAATGTCAAGTTTAAGCCATTCTTTCCTTCAAGTCTGGCTTGCCACTTTCCAACCAAATGCATCATTTCCATCATGTGTAGCTTATAAATGCATGAATAAAAAGCAGTTAAGCGTGTAGAGAAACACCAAGAGCAGACTTTGCTTGTAGATAAAATACTTGCCATTAAGAGATCTATCTATCACTGTGATTTATTAATTCTCACCATTAGACAAAGGAAGCTTGTACTGTGTTCAGGCTTATCAAGGACCCCCTAAACTAACTACTGACCTTCCACAGGATGCACTGCACAACACTTGCCTAACTCTCAGATACCTATTTTACTGCTAGGTGAGCAGAGGCATTAGATGAAAAGAAGCAAGCCCAACTGTTTCTATCCTGCCCAGGGATTGAGCCCAGAGTGAAAGTCAAGGATGTAGACCCCTTTACAGTCGGAGTGATTTTATGTCACTCGACAAATAACAGCGTGCTCTCATCCTGGCGTTTCTCTACACAGTTGTCGGCAATGTGAACTCTATACAGCAAAGTAAAGCATGGTACTTAAATTAAAACAAAGCACACATTGCTGAACTCAATATAGCCTTAAAGTATTGCTGTGCAAGAACCACCAAATAACTAATATTTTATCACAATCAGAACCAAGAATATCACCCCTATTATTTATCTAATGAAGGCAGCCAACATGAAAAGTTACCAAAGGTAACTTTTGATTTGGTTTCCCTTTGTTGGGGCCCCAGTAACCCTGTTAGGTTCATGGGGATCTCCCCAGGCCAACTACTGACCTTCCCCAGGATGATATCCACAACAATTGCCTAACTCCCAGGTACCAATTTACTGCAAGATGAACAAGGTGCATCAGATGAAAGGACATGCTGCCCAAATGCTTTTGTCCTAATGCAGGAAGTTAACTCAAGGTCTTTTGGCTGTAATCCAACTGCACTAAATATTACTCTAAGTATTTTCTGCTTCAGTCTCCCTTTCCCCTCTCTCCACTGTACTGCATATATATTTATTTTACTTACATTTTCAATGATACAAACTACAGTACACCAAAATATTTTGCTTAACACTTGTAAAAGCTTTAATAATGGCATTAAATGGTTAATAATTATTTAATATTTCATTAGCATATTATATGCAAAGAATTGTGTTAATCAGCATTTACAGAGTTAATATACGATCTTACTCCCCAGCCCAGTTTACCAAATGAGTCAGACACCAGAGGGCAGCACTAACCACAAACTGGCTTGCAGCAATTCACTGACGATGAAGGTGTAATCAACAAATCAACATGTGACTGTCAGTATGCATATCATGTTGTTTCCCCTCATTATGTTCTGTAATTAAATAACAAGATAACATTAAGAGTCGATCTATACTTGGTGCTGCCTTTAATCTAGTATACACAAGAAAAAATAGGGGACAAGATATCTCAGCATTGTACGGTATATCCTAAGATTTATACCTAACAAAGTTTGCTTTATTGTTGGGATTTTGTTTACCTGAAGAAATACAAAACTGCCCGACTTTGAATTTAATTTCCAAATGCTGCTGACATATCACCACTATTCGATTCTGAGAATTTATCATTATATTCAGGTGCAGAAATTAAGTCACACTAACATAGCTAAAACACATAACTGAACACACACAAAATGAAATGAAAGCGAGGACATTATATTGATGCCTCACATTTATTCATTAATGTGTCCGGCAAATACTATCATGAAGCCCTCCAGTATGTAGATTTATCCAGGACTGAAATCCACGCAATATAAAAATCCAATGTCTGATGACGACACAATGCTTTAAACTCTAGCAGTAGATTAACACTGGAACAGACAATGACTCCAAATTTACAGCTGTGTTCACCACTGCATGTTCTAGCAGATGTGATTGTCCAGTTCCCAGAAATCAGAGCACAACAATACCACTTGATTATGGCATAAAATATACGACAGTTTAAAATATACGACAGTCCATAATTATGATAGGCAAGCTATCATGAAACAGTAATAAAAGGGTATCATCCAACTGTGGTATTATATAACAGTAAAGACACATTGCTGTGTGAGAACATGATGTGCAAGATGTTATGCGACTGCAAGATACCAGACATCATATGACCACGTGATGCAAAACATTGCATGATTGAGTCGCAAGATATCGTAAGATGACCTTACCAGGTAATTGATGGTCATGAGTCCCTCGCCAGGCTGTAAGACGCCTTCCTTCACCAGAGTCTTCAAGGTTAGGCCTCTGCCAGTGCTCCTACCATGAGTTACTTCCTCAATTTCTTCTTCCTCTTCCTCTTCATCTACATCCTCTTCCTCATCAACCTCCTCATCCTCTTCCTCATCCTCAATTTCTTCTACTTCATCATCTATTTGGATTTCTTCATGTGTAGGAGGTTCAACTGACATCGTTTACATGTGCAAGTGAATTAATATGTTTTCAAAGTCTGAAAATCATCAAACTATTAAAACTTGGCCAATTTTGCGTTTGATGCGTATAAGGACTAAAAGGATTGAGGAAGATGATGTCTTTTCAGTAGGAATCCAAATAAAATCACTCCGACTTTAAGACCACAGGCATAAAAACAAAATCCACTTAAAGCTCACTTGCATTTCAACTTAATATAAGCTAGCGATCTACTACTACTCAAAATGAGACAAAAAAAACAATCACGGGTGCTCTAATAAAAAAAAGCACTCGGTTCAAGGAAGCAGATGTTACCCAGGACAACAGTGTGCTTCAACAAATATGGACTACTGTACAACGACTCCATCAATTCCATGTGTTCTAGGAGCATTTTTCTTTTACAATACAGTAGTACTGTATCCCAATAAATCATCACTATGGGATAAATTAGTACACATTTCTATTTTATCCTGTTTGTGTTCTTTGAAAGTATTCTGAATCAAGTACAAACACTGAAGTCTACACAGATTCCCACAACAAGTTTTCGGCATAAGATCTCGCACGCCACTGATGAATCACTAGTAATGATAAAGAAAACCACCACATTAAGAGGGGAAACCATGTGTAACTATACAGTCTAGTTAGATTATCACTGTTTGCAAAAAGGATATCTTTGAATTATTAAGAGGAACTTCACAGTGCATAATCTCCATACTGTACAAACATGAGGCAATAATGTAAGATCTTAATATAAATTTAATCTCAATTACCTTAAAGCAATATTGTATATTTAACGACAGATTAATATAATGCACTCACACTTTTATAATTCTAACATAAATCATGAAGATTAGGTAAAAATAACAAACAACATTACAAAGCATTAAAATAAGTTGCTTATCTACTGAGCAGAATACCAAAAAGTGTACTGCATTCCATGTGGAGTGGTCAAGCAACTGTCCTTATTGTACTAAACAGTGCTCCCTCCAAAATCCAGATTTCAAATGATGAATCCTCTAAACAATGGATCAAAGCTACCAACCAGATTTCACCTCTAAAATTTAGACTTGTTGGAAAACATCTGGCTCTCAGGGGCCATAGACAATGCTGGATCATCACTTCATCATCTGAAGTGATTTCCTTTAATTTTTTTGTCCCAGTTTTTGCTCATCATGTTCTTTTATTTATACAAAAACATTTGAAATAATGCATTTGCATTTTATAAATGTTTTACTGTATTAATATTGTACTATAAATTACACAAAAGAGCTTGTTGATTTTTTTTTTTTTTTTTTTTTTTGTGGCATCCAGATCTACTGCGAGAAAATGTGTTCTGATCATGTGCTGTATTTTTCTTTTGTGCAAGTGCTGTCTGACCTCTCATTACTCAAGCATTCTTGCCAACTTCTTTGGATATATCATCATTTGCGGGTTATTTCCACATTCTTCGGCACGAGTAGTAAGGGTACATCAGGTAAGGATAAGAGGAGCTTCTTTAGATATGAACGAATTATTAGAGAAATATGATTGTGGCTGGGAAGACAAGTGGCTGGCAGAGAAGTAGGCCATTGCTACTAGTACAGCTTCAGGCATAAATAACAAAGCAAGTAGATTATGGAGTTTGTGAATAAAAAAGGGATAAAAGTGATAAGAGAAAACCACTGAAACCTTTCAAGTATGGGGTGATTTGATGTTCTTTGTCCAACCACTTGGGCTGGACGGTAGAGCGACGGTCTCCCGTCATGCAGGTCGGCATTCAATCCCCCACCGTCCAAGTGGTTGGGCACCATTCCATTCCCCCGTCCCATCCCAAATCCTTATCCTGACCCCTTCCAAGTGCTATTTATAGTCCTAATGGCTTGGCACTTTCTCCTGATAGCGCTCTCTCTCTTGATGCTCTTTACTAGTGGTCAACAGCATTGTAGACTGCCTGTTGATTTTTGCACAGTTACAGTATGTAGCCAAAAGAACTGCATGAGCAATAGGCATTGAGGATGTCAAAGCCAGCTCAGGGTGGCTACCAAAAGTTTAACAGATGGCATGGCATAGCATTACTGTACAATATAACCACATTTTACTACCCACGAGTACCAAGAAACTGTCCTACAAAAATTAAATGCAAAAATTAAAGTTTCATAATTTTGGGGGCTTACAATAAGGCAATCCTGATTTTGAAGGGTCCACTGTGTACAATAATATTTAGTTTTGCCATTTTCGACTAATATGATGAAAAATTAGAAACAAACTACAATTACTGTATCTCCATTTGTGCAAAATGAAACCCACGTAAAAATAACTTCAATATTTGATTTATGCCGATCCAATCCCTGTGGTTCTCACTGATCAAAATAGTTTTCATGTCACTTTTTATAAAAATGTAATTTCCTTTCAATATATCTCACTCTAGCAACATGCGGAGAGGTTGTTTAACACTTGCGATGATTGTGTGACAAATGGCAATATAGTGTGCATAGGCTTGCTAATACTCTGAGAATCACAAAGCATTTAACATTAAAAGCTAATTGTATTTAAATCAGCATGCAAAATAAACAAACTTATTAAATCATTATACAATTCAGTTGCGTAAGTGTTTTAAGAGTGCTAAAGCCTAATGTACAATCCACCAATAAAAATTAAATAAAAAATAAAAAATTTTTTATAATATATATATTTATTTATATATATATATATATATATATATATATATATATATATATATATATATATATATATATATATATATATATATATATATATTATATTTATATATTTTAAGCCAATTCCACAATATCTTGTAATATTTTCCTAAATATATTGTACAAATACAATACCTAAAATAATAAATCAGTTGTACTTATGTACAGTATAAGGTTTTTATAAACCTGCATAAATGTCTATTTCTTCCAAATTCTGTCTTATCCTTACAATAAGTTTTAAATAATGCCACAGATAAATACTGCATTAAGATTGTATTTTTATGTTTTACAATGATTTCTAAATATATTACAGAATAATTTTCTAACTGATACATTTTATCCCATCAACTTGCATTTACACACAATGAACATAGAGCACAATGCAACCTCCTAAATCAAAAACTCCATATAACAAACGCCTCCATATAATGTAAAGCAAAATTCCTACCAAATCATTTTTTTCATATTCCAGTCAATTTGGATTAATGAAAGAAATTGCCGAGAAATTTGGATTGACTATAGAAATGACCTGCACGAGGTTCAACAGAACCCAGTTTGTATGTAGCCATTTAAAGTTGTCAGAATTATTTGACTTTTTGCTAATCATGTATATTTAGTACTGTACAGGTATTACTGTATTGAAACAAAAATCGGTTTCAGTTTTTGTAATATTTGACTAAACTCTTGCTTTTTCTTGCATGACCAACCCAATGATACCAGCACTGCACACAACCCCATGATACCAGCACTGCACACAACCCCATGATACCAACACTGTGCACATCACCATGATACCAACACTGCACACATCACCATGATACCAACACTGTGCACAACCCCATGATACCAACACTGTGCACATCACCATGATACCAACACTGTGCACATCACCATGATACCAACACTGTGCACATCACCATGATACCAACACTGTGCACAACCCCATGATACCAACACTGCACAACCCCATGATACCAACACTGCACACATCACCATGATACCAACGCTGCACACATCACCATGATACCAACGCTGCACACATCACCATGATACCAACGCTGCACACATCACCATGATACCAACACTGCACACATCACCATGATACCAACACTGCACACATCACCATGATACCAACACTGCACACATCACCATGATACCAACACTGCACACATCACCATGATACCAACACTGCACACATCACCATGATACCAACACTGCACACATCACCATGATACCAACACTGCACACATCACCATGATACCAACACTGCACACATCACCATGATACCAACACTGCACACATCACCATGATACCAACACTGCACACATCACCATGATACCAACACTGCACACATCACCATGATACCAACACTGCACACATCACCATGATACCAACACTGCACACATCACCATGATACCAACACTGCACACATCACCATGATACCAACACTGCACACATCACCATGATACCAACACTGCACACATCACCATGATACCAACACTGCACACATCACCATGATACCAACACTGCACACATCACCATGATACCAACACTGCACACATCACCATGATACCAACACTGCACACATCACCATGATACCAACACTGCACACATCACCATGATACCAACACTGCACACATCACCATGATACCAACACTGCACACATCACCATGATACCAACACTGCACACATCACCATGATACCAACACTGCACACATCACCATGATACCAACACTGCACACATCACCATGATACCAACACTGCACACATCACCATGATACCAACACTGCACACATCACCATGATACCAACACTGCACACATCACCATGATACCAACACTGCACACATCACCATGATACCAACACTGCACACATCACCATGATACCAACACTGCACACATCACCATGATACCAACACTGCACACATCACCATGATACCAACACTGCACACATCACCATGATACCAACACTGCACACATCACCATGATACCAACACTGCACACATCACCATGATACCAACACTGCACACATCACCATGATACCAACACTGCACACATCACCATGATACCAACACTGCACACATCACCATGATACCAACACTGCACACATCACCATGATACCAACACTGCACACATCACCATGATACCAACACTGCACACATCACCATGATACCAACACTGCACACATCACCATGATACCAACACTGCACACATCACCATGATACCAACGCTGCACACATCACCATGATACCAACACTGCACACATCACCATGATACCAACACTGCACACATCACCATGATACCAACACTGCACACATCACCATGATACCAACACTGTGCACATCACCATGATACCAACACTGTGCACATCACCATGATACCAACACTGTACACATCACCATGATACCAACACTGTGCACATCACCATGATACCAACACTGCGCACATCACCATGATACCAACACTGTGCACATCACCATGATACCAACACTACACATCACCATGATACCAACACTGTGCACATCACCATGATACCAACACTGCACATCACCATGATACCAACACTGCGCACATCACCATGATACCAACACTGTGCACATCACCATGATACCAACACTGTGCACATCACCATGATACCAACACTGCGCACATCACCATGATACCAACACTGTGCACATCACCATGATACCAACACTGCGCACATCACCATGATACCAACACTGTGCACATCACCATGATACCAACACTGCACATCACCATGATACCAACACTGTGCACATCACCATGATACCAACACTGCGCACATCACCATGATACCAACACTGTGCACATCACCATGATACCAACACTACACATCACCATGATACCAACACTGTGCACATCACCATGATACCAACACTGCACATCACCATGATACCAACACTGCGCACATCACCATGATACCAACACTGTGCACATCACCATGATACCAACACTGCACATCACCATGATACCAACACTGTGCACATCACCATGATACCAACACTGCACACATCACCATGATACCAACACTGTGCACATCACCATGATACCAACACTACACATCACCATGATACCAACACTGTGCACATCACCATGATACCAACACTGCACACATCACCATGATACCAACACTGCACATCACCATGATACCAACACTGCGCACATCACCATGATACCAACACTGTGCACATCACCATGATACCAACACTGCGCACATCACCATGATACCAACACTGTGCACATCACCATGATACCAACACTACACATCACCATGATACCAACACTGTGCACATCACCATGATACCAACACTGCACATCACCATGATACCAACACTGCGCACATCACCATGATACCAACACTGTGCACATCACCATGATACCAACACTGCACATCACCATGATACCAACACTGTGCACATCACCATGATACCAACACTGCGCACATCACCATGATACCAACACTGTGCACATCACCATGATACCAACACTACACATCACCATGATACCAACACTGTGCACATCACCATGATACCAACACTGCACATCACCATGATACCAACACTGCGCACATCACCATGATACCAACACTGCACACATCACCATGATACCAACACTGCGCACATCACCATGATACCAACACTGCGCACATCACCATGATACCAACACTGCACACATCACCATGATACCAACACTGTGCACATCACCATGATACCAACACTGTGCACAACCAAACCATAAGATCTTTCCCTCACAGTCGACCCTCTTTCTCTCTACTCAAGAATTTTTATGCATTTTTCATTTGATAGTCACATAATGTACTAAATTTGTATGTAGAGAAGATGTCCGCTGGCAAAAGTAGTCTGGCCCAGTAAAAAGAAAAGGCTAAATTCATGAAGAAATGTCAACCAGGTTGTTGTGTATGTGAATGCTGGGAAAGGAGTATGTGACACAGTCTATGCAACTTTCTCTGTTCTAGTATGGTATTAACTCTCGTAATTCATGGATTTTAATGCATTTTTTCTTTTATATACAGTATATGTTATTATTTGCAAGTATAAAAGTTATCCGTCAGCAACAGTGTTTTAGCTAGACCAAGAAAGTTGAAGGAGAGCTGCTGTATATGAACATTGATAAAAACCCTAAATTGATACACAAATGTGATCGAGGCTGATGAGTGAGGATGCTTTAAACAAATTTGATATTCAACCTATTCTCACGATTTGACAAGCACCATTAAATATGAAGTGCTTTAGCCTAACCAGAAACATATGTACCTAGCAACCGATCTAGCCTATTGTGAGCAAAGTTTATTAGTCAAAAGGAGCACTAATATTATGGGTCTTTTAATTTCACGAAAGCATCATAAAGTTTATGATAAGTTTGACAGGATCAAGAGATGGTGTATTATGTACACGGTAAGGTGCATCGTGTTAGTACTTGAAACTGTTTTTAAAAAAAAAAAGACATTAAAGGAGGTTCCAGTGGAAAAGATTTAAAGCAACATTCTCAGTGGTTCAAATTTCATAAGAATTTGGTCAAGAAATTTACAAGTACAGTACCTTGATGCTCTTAGCCACAATATGGATGATATTCAATAAGGTGGGTAAAAAAAATACATCTTTATTATACCAATATTTTTATCGCTACTGTATATACAGAACAACAAAATAATTTGTCATATGCATTTTTTTTCCCCATTTGACATTTTTGACAACCTGCTTTAAGAAAAATCTCAACTACATGGTGCAAAATAGCAAAAATGAAAAATATCTCAAAATCTGGATTTCTATAAAGCCTGATTTGGCTATAATCAATATGCAATAATCTAGATATTAGAGGTTGAATTGCACCTTTGACCTTAAAAAAAAGAATTGAATGTAATGAAATGCCAGTTTCTGGGTGAGCCCCAGAGGCTCCTTGAAGCTATCCCACTGATATAGTGCTAACCTATTTGGGTTCATCAGTCACAGTTCTTATTGTTTACCAGGAACCAGAGCCAGAGCCTGGCCCCCTAAGAGAGGCGCAGGGAGTAATGGACTATGAACACTTTACATTTAAAGTATATCATACTTGCCATCTACCAGGGAAGGCACCCATAAAGGTAGGTGAATCAAAACAGACCACTATCTGGTAGAAAAATGCAACCTATGTGCTCAAAAAAGCAAAAGAACTTCCCCAAAAAGCAAACAAACAAGCAACACTTCCTTCAACTAGCCCCTCGCTTGCTAGTGCCACCTCCCCCTCCCCCTGTGGGGGAAAAGGGAGCTG
This sequence comes from Procambarus clarkii, assembly GCF_040958095.1. Classification (NCBI taxonomy): domain Eukaryota; kingdom Metazoa; phylum Arthropoda; class Malacostraca; order Decapoda; family Cambaridae; genus Procambarus; species Procambarus clarkii. The sequence continues at coordinate 18,754,495 of NC_091194.1, forward strand.
GCTTGCGCGAGCCCAGCGCAAGAACCATTCAGTTCTTGATTGATGATCAGACGTCACCTCAGGCCTCAATGTCTTGTTATGGAATTTTTGCCTTGTAAGGCTGTTCCTGCACTTGTGGTGTGCTGGCCTGGAGTTCCTGGGGACCACAGCTGCATGCATTTAGCTCAAGTGAGCCCAGCTACCCACCATCCAGTTCTTAAATGATGAAAACCGCAGACCAGAGGGAGTGAGGGGGTCAGGGAGCCTCTGAGAATCACCCAGAAACTGGGGTTTCATTACATTCAACGCTGGTTTTCTGTTGGGTGCCTCGTCGACTCCTGAAGCTAACTACCCACAGAGAAAGAAAAACAGTGACTTACCAGGAAGGAGTCAGCACCACAGGTCTCAAAGCGAGGAAGAGACAGAAGGCCACGACAGGCACCCCAAAGCAACACAAGGCCGCAGAGAGCCCAGGACGTTCACAAGATACATGGCAGCTAGGATCTTGTTCGACCTCCAAAACCCCTGCATCCAAATATCGTCCCAATACATATTGTCAAAGACAGCCAAAAGAGGGCCATACTTCCTAACATCAAGGACACAAGGGTAGATGGCAGGCTGGCTAGATTTAATGATACTGCATTGAGAACTCGAGACACATGAGCCGTAGAACAGGGAACCAGGGAAACTAGCTCAACCCAGAGCGCATCAACTGACAAAGAACCAGTGGCCCACAGGTAGCAGCATAAAGCCACCACCGGACACAGCATGTGATGCATCCCCGGCCAAACCAACCAAGAATCCACAACCTCCAGAAGCCCGCCAGTTGCAAACAAACAAATCGACCACAAGGACCAAACAAACAAAACGACCACAAGGATCAAACAAACAAAATCCCCGGCACAGGGCAAGAGCATGAAGCTCACCAACCTCAGATGCCAAAGCCAACAAAAAACAAAGCTTTCCAGAAGCAATCACAAACAGAAGGGGGCCACCACAAAATGAGGGGAGGAGAGAAAGGAAAAAACTTGGTTTGAAACCAAGAAGGTTCAGGCAGCACATGAGCACGTTGGAGGTGAAAAAATGCACAAGATAGCTTGCAGAACGAGACGGAAGTGACATTCACCCCGAACGCAAGCTGCAGCGACTCTGCTAACACATCACGATACGAAGCGACAGTAATCGGCATGAGATGCCACTCCAGGAAAAGCCAAGAAAGGACAAGACAACCTGTCCAACACCGACGAAACCTGATGAAGAGAAAGAAAATGATAGAAAGCCCATCATGAAACTTCGTACTGTTGCCGAGAAGCCACCTGATCACCATACAAAAAGCGATACACGTGTCAGGAATACCAGACACGTAGTGCGGAGGAGTAAGTCGAACCAGTGAGGCAACTCACTGGCCCGACCTATTGAAAGAAGCAAAGCCATGGAAAAATGCAGGGATTTGGACACTGAGCAAGCAGCGCCTGAAACCAAAGCTGTGCCAAAAGGAGAACCCGTCCGTGATAGGATTTGAGTTAAGCAAAACTCAAGATTTGAGATGCAAAATGCAGCCAGAAGGAAGACAGCGGAAATGGAAAGCTTTTTGCCCTACCACAAAAATCTCATCCAATCTGTAACCCTGGATGCAGAGGGACATGCCCAAACTTGTCCACGAGGTCCAGGGAAACATCCAAGCGCTCGGCTCGAGAATGGACTGAATTTGGGACAACGGAGTCATCCGAAAGCAGGGGAAAGGAATCAATTGGTACAGACGAGATCAGTCCAGAATGTACCTGAGATCTGCACAGGCCAGTGCTTCCAGTGCAGGCCCATGATGCTACTGTAACAGGCTTGGAAGTGTAACAGGAACCCACCGAAGAAACGAAGTCGGAACAACCCAGCCTAAGCGAATTAACTCCGAGATGAATCGATAGATCGGGAATCGACATGATTCTAATTTTTTTAGGGGGAAAAAAGGTGACACCCCTAGGGTCAACACTTACATCAGAGGAGCTCCAGCATATTTCAACAATCCTAAGTATTGTAGTACAGGTTGATGATAGTGAGTGGTGTCCCTGAGAACATAAAGGTATAGTGCTTTTGAAAAATAGGCGAGATAACAGGAATGTGCCAAGGGAAGTGAAATATTGGATGAGAAAAAGTTGCCCTAGTGTTTCCAGTGCAGAGAAGAACATTCAAGATGGCCGCCGGCAAGAGGAAAAACAAAACAGAGCTTGATTTTGCGGGATTCAATGAAGAAACCATTGATATAAGCAGTCTACACAACAAGTTGGTAAAATTAGATACTATAGTGAACTCTCATGTAGAAATAATTAGTAAATTGAAAGAAAGTAATGATCATTTGAACAGCAAAGTTTTATGTCTTGAGGGTTTAGTGAAAGACTTGTGCAAGGATAAGAATCAATTGGAAACAAATTGCAAAGCCATGGAAGAAGAAAATAGACTCTTAAAAATAGCTTTGGAAGAAGTTAAAGTAAATTTAAACATAAATGACTACAATAGGTTAGGTAAGGAAATTCAACAGGAGAAACAGCTTTTGTCAGCACAGATGGAGGAAGTTACACAGGGAATAGAACAGTGCAGGAAGGATATGCAACTCACCTATGCACAAGTGGCCAAGGAGAAGGAAAAAATTGAAGAAGCAGAAAAGGAAGCCAAACACTGCAGCAACTAAGATAAAACAAACAATAGACTGGAAGTGAGAAAGGAATTGGCATCTAACCCGAAGTTGGTGCAAAACACAGTTGATCGGAGCAAGTCCCTGATCATTTTTGGCTGCAAAGAAATGGAGACAACATCTAGGTCAGAAAGAGCTGTAGAAGAAGCAAAAGTAGTAGATAAAATTTTGTTGACCTCGTGGAAGGTCTTACTACCATAGAGAATGTGTGCGACTACAGGAGAATAGGCAGGTACGTAAAAGGGAAAGATCGACCTTTGAGGATCACCCTAAACGGTGCCAAACAGATGGAAGAAGTACTAAGGAATGCTAGAAAATTACAAAGTGATGAGGATAAAAAAAGTGTGGTCGTTAAGACGATATCTTTCAAAAGAAGATAGAGAGAAGTTAAAACTGAACCTCGCCGAGGCAAAACGTTTAAATGAGAGCAGGAATGAAGAAGAAATCAATGTGGAATTGGAGAACGTAGACCCCATGACAAACAGGCACACATCCAGGCATGTTGCATTGTAGAGAAACAGCTATGCAGACCAGGTACTGGGGACCAGCTAAGCCAGTAAACCCTATCAGTGCAGGCATTCCGACCGCAAGCAGCCATAGAAAAAACCTCGGGGGCAACAGAGGAGGATCACCACCACACCCTAGGCATTGCCTAATCAGGTGTAAAGTGGAACTCCTCTGCCAAAAAAAGTCTAAATAAATGCCGGGAAACATGAAAGCACACTATAAAAAAAAAATTACAACAGCAAACAAGCAGAGAACTATCAGCCCACTGTTTGATAGCTGAAAATCAGACTGTGCCAGCCGCAGTGCACCACACCAGCCAACAAACACTCCCGCACCTGCAAGACAAAAAGCCCAAAGCCCCCGACGCACCCCAAGGGCAAAGACAACTACAAGTGAGGAAGTCCTCCAATGGGTAGTAATTTCTGAATGCCCCAGGAAAGATAACCCTGTCCATGCAAGGCACTGAACAAGGCACACAAGGCACATTACTTACAGAGCACCTAGGGAAGGCAACCCCTAGATGCATGCTGCTCCAGTACTGGAAAATTCCTATCTACATGCACATCTGTTTATAACACCCCCACAAGGGCACAAACACCGAAGAAAATGGGAACACAGAGCCAGAGCGACTGCGAGCTCTCAGCATGGCATCAGTCAAAGAACTGACTGGGGGGAGGGGCACTTCTGGGGGAAGTTCTTTTGATCTTTTTAAGGACATAGGAAGCAATTTTCAACCAGGCAGTGGTCTGTTTTGTTTCGCCTACCTTCCTGGGTATCTTCCCTTTTCTATGGCAAGTAAGATATACTTTAAATGTAAAGTGTCCATAGGCCATTGCTCCCTGTGCCTCTCTGAGGGGGCCCAGGTTCTGACTCATGGTCCCCGGTAGGCATACAAGAACTCTGCGACTGATGACACTCAAGTAGTATGGAACTTAATCAGTAAGATAGCTTCAGGGATCCTCTGGGGATCCCCAAAGAAAAGATGATCTCAATTAACAAATTTTAGTAAAAATGAGTAAAAACTAACAAATTAAAAACTTTCAAACACAATCCCAAAATATAGTCTAAAATTATTGTTTTTATAATTAAATACCAAGCACATGCTACATTTGGTATGGCTCTATGAGTTAATTTTCTCCATAACTAGGGGGGGGGGATGAATAATTACTACTCTCAATGCAATATTGATGCTATTTTGGTCACTATTCTCCCATTGCTAGTTTATGGGAAATATTAACTTCTGCATTACAAATGAATTTCCAACAAACTTTAAATTTTTTCCTTTAACTTAAAGCTAAGTAAAATGATGCCTGTTTACTACACTTTTAATATTTTCTAAATTTTAATTTGAATTATATCATAACCATTTTAAATAACATTTACAAGCCATCACATGCATTAAAGTGAAAGAACACACAGTAAAGTGTAACCAAATAAAAACTATTCCATACACATCACATGCAATTTATTATTTTCCTTTTGTTATTAAAGAAGAAATATATAACTACTGATCAAAACATTTTAGAGCACACTTAACCTGCTACTCTTTCACCTAGATACAAAATAACTATTAGAAAACAAATTGATAGAAATACATCAACCATGAAATCATGGGCTATGATAATGTTAGCATAGGTGTAGTAATACAGTATGATCAGACATAACTTGGACCCGATTAGTATCTCAACCTGCCAGTTAAACCTCAACACCGAAAAACCAGCGTTGAATGTAATGAAACGCAATTTTCTGGGCAAGCCCCGGAGGCTCCCTAGAGCTATTGGACTGGTATGCAATATATTAGTCTGGGACATCAGTCAATTGGAGTTCAGCCTACCGGGGACCACGAGCCAGAACCTGGCCCCTTCAGAGAAGTACAGGGATCAATGGCCTATGGAAACCCTCCCCTCTGGTTGGGAGCATTCCATGTCTGCCATTGGCCAGGGTTAGGCACCCAGAAAACAAAACAAAAAACAAAACAGAACAAAACAAAAAGCATAAAAAAACTAATTTGGTAGAAAAAATTGCCACCCCCCCCCCTCCCCAGCTACTCACACCTTCAGTTCGGAGGCTGAGCATCAAAAGCAAAACGAAACTGCCAATTGGAGGGAGGGAAGGAGGGTACCAGGGAGCCTCTGGATCGCCCAGAAAATGGCGTTTCATAAACCAAAGATAAATAAAAGAGGGACTTACACCGGATGCAGCCGCCACGCACCCCTCAACTCGAAGTCAAGACAACTGGATGTAACCTGCGACCCAAAGACACACACGAACAACCGGGACCAGAAATACTGACCAAATAACAGGCGGCCAGGACCCTGTTGAACCTCCAAAACCCCATGCATGAATGTTAGCCAGGACATGTTACCTAACATGGCAGCTAAAGCAGCAAACGTACGAACATCATGGGCACGAGGATAGACGGTAGGCTGGCTAGCCTTAATAACCTGCAGATGACCTGGGAGACCCGAGTCCTGGAACAGAGAACGAGGGAAACCGGATCAACCCAAAGCGTGTCCCCAGCCACGGAGGCGCGCAGATAACAGTGAAGGGCCGCAACTGGACACAACACATGCTGCACCCCCGGCCTAGCAAACCAAGCATCAAAGACCCAAGAGTGCCTCCGGAAAGTCACTGTATTGTTCTTCACCAGAAAAGAAAGAAACATCTGCAACTGAACAAACAAACTATCAGGACCGATAGAGCAGAAACCTGTGGCAGAGGAGAGCATGAAGCTCACCCACCCGACCCCCAGAGGCCAATGCCAATAGAAATAGAGCCTTGGAAAAACAATCTTGAACCGAAGGGGCCACCACAAACCGAGAATAGAGAAAAGAGAGCACCCGGTCCAAGGACCAGGATGGCCATGAGTAGGACGGAGGTGAAACAAATCATGAGAAAGTTTACAGAATGGGGCAGAAGTGACATCCACCCTAAATGCAAGCTGAGGCGGCTACACCAGCGCCGCACAGTACAAGGCAACAGGATTCAACATCAAATGACAGTCCTGAAAAAGCCAAGAAAGGACAAAAAACCTGATCAAATTAGAAGACAACCTACAAAGAGACAGAAAATGGTGAAAAAAAGGACACGAGACTTCATACTGTCGCCAAGACGAAGCCCGCAAGGAAGGGGGGGTGGGGGAACCATCAAAGAAGCCATCTGATCACCATACAAGTGATGATACACCCGTGTCAAAAAGACAAGATGTGAAAAGCGGAGGAGTAGACTGAACCAGCCATGTTCAGGACCGGTTTGACCTGCTGAAAGATGTGGAGCCACAGAAAATGCCCGGGGTTCAGATACCAAGCAAGCAGTGCCTGAAACCAAGACCGGGCTGGCCACCAAGGGGCCACCAGGACAACTCTCCCGTGGTAAATCTCCAACCGAGCCAGGACCCGAAGCAACAGCTGGACCGGGGAGAGAAGAGGTATAGGTAACTCCACCTCGCCCAGTCCTGCCATAAGGCATCCACTGTGACGGCTCCGCTTAAGGAAGCGGAGCTCCCTTAAGATAAGCTCTGGGATAAGGTGCCACATAGATCAGGAGACATGGAGACCACGCCGATGCGAAGAGGTCCACCTTCGGGAGCCCGTACATTCGGCAGAGCCAACTGAAGGAGTCGGCATTGACTGTCCATTCCGTGGACAGGGGAAATGAACCGAGACAGTCCGTCTTCCAAGACGTTGGACACTCCCTGGATATGAACTGCACAGAAAGCTAAACCTCGAGAATTCAGCAGACGAATCACTTGAAGCGACCAGCCCCAAAGAGCCAAGGACCAAAGAGAACCCCAGCGGTTCAGATAATGATCCACCAGACAGTAGTCAGAATGGAGCCGGACCGTGAAACCCCGAGGAACTCAAACTCTCTGAAGCTTCAGCCAAACCGCCAGAACTCCAGCATCGTGCTGTGAGCCCGACGGAAGGACGGAGCCAACCGCCCCTGGCCAACCTGGTGAGCACTGGTAAAACCCCAACCGAGAGATGAAGCACCCATGAACACATCGAGCGAGGGATCGGGTAGGCGCCAAGGAAGTGAACCCAAAAAAACCCAAAGAAGAAGCCGGTAACGCAGCCATTGACACAAGGCCCACAGAGGCCAAACCCAGTGATCGCGAGAGGTGGAAGAGACGTCCCCGAAGGAACCAGAACAGACCCTGAAGCCAGATCTGATCCAGGGGGTAATCCAGCCAGTGAAGTTCAGACTCCCGCACAACTGCTAGAGCAACTGCCGAGTGACCCAAGACCCAGAAACAGCCGAAGGTGGGACCACAGCCGCACAATCGCCTCCGGAGAGAGACAAGGTAGCGGTCCTAGAGTCCCACACAAAGCCCAGCCAGGTACGAACCTGCGACTTCCTCCAGTTCACCAGGAACCCGAACGTGGCGTGCTGGGAAAGAACCACACCTCTGGCGAGCAGACAAGCAGACTGACTGGGAGCTTACACCAACCAGTCGTCGAGGTATGCCAGAACCCAAACCCCCTTGCAGACACAGACAGGTCATCATAATACAGGTAAGACGCGTGAATATGCGAGGTGCCAGATTCAAGCCAAAAGAAAGGCAATGAAAGCAGTAAGTTTGCTGCCCCACAACAAAACCTAGCCAGTCCCTGAACCCCGGATGTATCGGAACATGCCAATACAGGTCCTGGAAGTTCAGACACACCATTCGAGCTCCAACAGGAGCCGGACCTGAGACAGAGTGGTTATCCGAAAGGAGGGACAAGGAATCCAGAGGTTCAGATGGGACATGTCCAGAATGAACCGCAGATCTGCACAGTCCCGTTTCGGTACTGGAAACGGGCAGGAAACCAACCTGAGGGACGGGGTCGTTTCGATCACGCCCAAGCACACCCACTCCAAAATGACCTGACGAAGCGCAGGGGGAAAAGCCTGCCCCACCAGCCCTGAACCCCCCCTGAAGGAGGAGGAGCTGCCCAATGCCACCACAGGCTAGAGGAGATGACCCAAAATGCCCATGAATCATGGGACCAAGCATAAGCCATCAGCAAGCGCTTCCCCCACATCACTGACATAGTCAACAGGGCAACCCGCAAAAAGAGCCGATGAGCAAAGTAAGCATTGCGCCGACCAGATTAAGCCAGCTCCCAAGGAAGCGCCGGCTCAGGAACTGGCACCAATGGCCCACCCCGAGTGGAAAAACCCCAAGCTCTGGCACGACCTTTCAGAGAAGCCCGAGAATGGTCACCATGGAGGACCAACAAGTCTGACATAGGACGACAACTAGACGAGATTGCTGCAGAAACTGAGCGAGAGCAGCTTTCACAAACAGCAACGGACAAAAAGTTGATGAAAACTTAAAGAGCCAGGGCCCAAGCAGATTCCAAGAAGAGAGCGAGCATGGTCTGGTAGCACACGAGGCGAGAAGCAAAGAACAGAGACACCGCATCCCTAAGAATTGCCGCAAACACCTTTAACAGTGTGGCCGATACCCAAGTCACCGAGGCCAGCACACCAGACAAAGGCCCGGCACTCAGTGCCTCCACATCCTCTCCTAGCCAATCTGGGAACAGCTTGAGAAGGGAAAAGAAGCGCCAGACCAAAGCTAAATGCCCTCGAGCACACAAGTACTCAGCAACGAAATACTCCAAAAGGGTGGAGCTAAACAAGGCCAACATCCCAAGCAAGCATGGGCAAACAAGCACGCATTAAGGCGCTAAACTCGCCCCCAAGGTAAACCCACAGAATGGTAGCAGCCTCCCGCCAGTCGAGCGTGAGGGTCCAACAAAACCCATGCCACGCTCCCTGCCAAAAAGAAAGGGCAGTCTGCAAGCCAGGAAGACTTCGGGATCTCATAACGCACCCAATATGGGGAAGAAGATCTGAACTCAAACGAGGACAGATCCATCACCGAGGCAGAATCCAGGTCTCGCAGGAAGTACGCCGTAAGAGCCTCCCAAACCTCCTTAGGCAAGAACCGAGAGGCAGAAAACCTCCAGAAGGAAGGAGCCAAGGAACCCAAGGAAACCTGGAACCGAACCCAGGAAGGAGCCGACCCCAAATCATACTCATACAGGGAAAGGGGGTATGAAACCCCCTTCCCCTGCAACAGCAACACCCCACAAAGAGGGCACCAAAACCCAAGTGGGATCAAAGGGGGCACAAGTCCCTTAGGTTAACTCCTCCCCAGCCCCAGGATCCTCAAAACCAAGTCCTGGAGCAGAGCCATCCTCCATGTCCTCTACCCCTGAAGAAAAGGCAGAGTTCAGGGGAAAGATAGCAAAGAAGGGGGTCTGCTCGTAGGACCCAGAAGCCTCAGCAGCAGAAGCAGGATCGAATGCCTCTGTCCCCAACTCGAAAGGGGCAGTCCCTGAAGCTCCCCGAGTCTCATCGCCAAGTAAACCCTGCCCTGACTCTGAAATCCTCACATGTTTGGGAGCAGGGGGGGGGGGGAAGAGGAGATGAGGAGAAGGCCAAACAATGCCAACCAAGAAACGACTGGGAAGCCTGGACTGAACCAGAGTCGATGTGACTAATGCCCCCAAGTCCGGGTTCCAATAACCAAAACGGGGCAGCTTCGGGGCATCCGTGTGGAAAATCGACCTAGCCCATTGCAGCAACCTAAACCAAGCATGCAACACGGATGCTGCCTGTACCTCAACCTCAGTGACAATAGAATGGATAAATTGGAGCACTAGCAGAAAACACTCGCAAGACTCTGGGTCAAAGGTGTTGTTGACCCAACAAGCAACATGATGGAGGCAAAAAGAGGCAATTGTCACCCTGAGACAAAGGCACAGAGCAACCTTCAAACTCACACAAGGTGAGCTGGAACTCAGAAGACGCATCCATCGGTCTACCGAGCCCCAACAGGTTTTTCCAGGGCCCGCAGGCTGACTGGTACGGAAAGCCCAGGCAAGGTGATGCAAAGCCGGTTAAACCCAATAACTAACAAAGGGGATGAGCTAAAATTGAACCCCCCTACGACATGTACAATCACAGGGACCCAGAGGAGGGCCACCAAAATACCTTAAGTGGGCTAAAAGCCAAGCAAGGCAGACCCCCTCCAGGCAAGGAAAAACAAAAAGAAAAGAATAACCTCGCAAAAGTATGTCACCAGAAGGAAAAGGAACATGGCTGCCACATTGGTAGGCAAGCTGTGCAGCACCTTGTGCCCTTACCAGCAGCAATACCACTTCCTACCCAAGGCCACAAAACCCCAGCTGGCCCCAAGGGTGGGGTAAACGCCAAACAGCAAGCACCCATATGGAAGTGGAATCCCGAAAGCACTATGGAGGGTAACCCTAGCACCCCAAGAGGTAGTACAGTACTTACAAGGCACTCAGGGAAGATAGCCCTAAGTGCATGCAGCCCCAGTACACTGAAGTTACACCTGGCCACCGCACCACAAAACAGCAGAGAACACCACTAAGGCAAAACACTGCCAAGAAATCAAGCCCAGAGTTGACGACCGCCCTAGATCACATCAGCCAACGAATTGGAGGTGCGAGTAGCTGGCGCGGGGCATCCGGGGCTCCCTCCTTTCCCTCCCGGAGAGGGGAGGGCTGCATGGACAAGTGTCGCGGCGACTGTGTATGACGTTTGCTTGTTTCTTTGGGTGTTGGGGAAGTTCTGTCTCTCTATTCAGTTTTTGGTTGCAATTTTTTCTACCAAGTGTGTTTGTTTTGGTATATCTACCTTTCTGGGTGTCTAACCCCAGTCGATGGCAAACATGGAATGCTCCCAACCACATGAGGTTGTCCATAGGCCATTGCTCCCTGTGCCTCTCTCTGAGGGGGCCAGGTTCTGGCTCATGGTCCCTGGTAAGCCGAACTCCAATTGACTGATACCCCAGACTAATATATTGCATTTCAGTCCAACAGCTCCAGGGAGCTGATGGGGCTCCCCCACAGAAAACAGGTCGATAACTGAATTTCATTAACAAATTTCAAACATTTGTAACTAATTTTGCATCTCATTATTTTGAGTACAGTAATCAAAGCCTCACTAATACTGGTATTGTACAACACCTTGAAGAGGAACAAAATGCAAAAAGAGTACCGTACTCTATATTTCAAAATTATAGGAACCAAATGAAAACAAATGTCTGCTTAACAAAATGATAAATTCACTTTTGTTTAATAAGAATGCAACATTCCTTCTCTAAAATACATATCGATGATAATATTTTAACAAGTCGGTGTGATTACTGCCATGTTTTAGGTTTACTGGTATGCTATTTTTATACATAAAAACAATTTAAGCTAATCAGCCTAACCATACTTGCTACAAAGTGAATCGGCCCTGTACGTATAAAACACTAACGTTGCCTGGGAACAAAACACTTGGCACCAAGATGATCAATCAGTTGTTGTATCCCTCTATATACAAATACAGCTCGTGCTGCATATTTTACTATACATGTTTACTTGAAACCAGTTATGCGAGAGTAAAAATAATTGATAATTAATGATCAATGATTTAATGTTCCAAATACAGATCCTGATGATGATAAACATATGAACAACAGAAACACTGAAGTTGTCCTCATGAAAACATAAGATTTTTAATAATACAGGAGGGCAAGGCTATCAATATAAACATACAAGTTTAATTTAAACAAAAATGTAGCTATTAAAAATAATATTTTTCTTAGACTAAAATGTAATACAAGCACGTTTATTGGCAGTGTTGCACAGAACTTGCCAACACTTTTGAGGTCAAGGTAATCCAAGGCCTCTTAATAACATGGAGCAAGTTCACGCAGTTGAGCTTGTTATACAGTATGACTGTGACTGCATTCTAAAACTAAAACTAACATAGCTATCACTTCTTACGAGGAAAGCAGGAATTGTACTAAGGGTCCCAGACACATGAGGCCTACTCATTACCATTTCTCCACTAAGATACAAGGATTAAAAGCCAGTACTGTATACCTCAGTTTCCCTTTTATTCCATACTCTCTCATTCAATTTCCTTGTCCTCCAGATTTCCCGACATTGACATTATTTTCATAATTTGTCAGTCCTAAGGTTCTTTTTTGGTACAAGAAGGAAATTTATTTGACTCATTTTGCTCACTAAATGATGAAAGATATTATTCCAAAAGTCAAGTGTGAACTTTCAACTCTGATTAAGGTGTGGTGCCTAAATTTCACACTTATCTTTGTGTTCCCTAAAACCAACCTGTTTAAATTAGCATCTTGCATGCTAGTAATTAGAGATGGAGTCAAATACATGTGACAAAATTAAATGCAAATACAATTACAGTATTTAAATCCAGAAATTAAAAAAAAAAAACAAGCACTGTATATAGAGTATATTCTAATCTGAAAGTCCTCAAATACAATGTAAGTTTTAAATACAAATCAAATAGAAATATAAAGCCTCAAATATATATCATACTATTTTAGTAATAATGTAAATGCAATAAGATTTGCATTCAAATGTAAATGAAAGGTTTTGCAATCTCAACTTCATACGAGATGTAGTTTTTGTTGCTAGTCACCGAGAGGTAGTGGTCCTTGCTACAAGGTAGGAAAGGGCCATGGGATGGGTTCAAATACAAATTTATATTTATGCTGCATAGTAATTGCAAATATTTACCTGAATTTACCCGAGGGTCACTAGATATGATAACCATGTACAAATATAAATTCAAATACACACAGTTGATAATTTTCAAATGCTGTACAAATACTAATTTCAAAAATATATTTGGTCCCATTCAAGATGGCAACAGGTTGTCAGCAGAACCCAAAAGCATCATCACAAGTAATTACAGATAACTGCAGGAAATAATTTGAATCCATCCAAGTTTAAGTCAAAAGACTTAAGAAATGTCTCCCCTTAGCTATTTCAATTAAAGTTGAAATATGAAGGAGAACATCTATGTAAAAGTGCAGCTTGAAATGTAAATAAGGAAGCAGTATCGCTGAACAAAGAACATCACTAACATATGCAGATTACTATTATTAATGTTCTGCTTAAAAAGTAAGTACAGTACTGTATCAAGATTGAACAAAAAACACAAAAACAAACAAAAACCACACACACACACAGTGTAAACAGTACAGACATTGAAATTAAAGATGGCAGCCAGCAAGAAGAAAAACAAAACAAAACTAGATTTTGGTGGATTCAATGAGGAAAAAATTAATATAAGCAGTCTACACAACAGGTTGGCAAAATTGGACATTATTGTGATCTATCATGTAAAAATAATCAATAAATTGAGAGCAAGTAATGACCACTTGAGTAACAAAGTATCAGATTTTGAAGGGATAGTAAAAGAATTATGTGAGGACAAGAATAAATGGAAAACTAAATGCAAAGCCATGGAAGACGAGAATAAGCTCTTGAAAATAGCTTTTAAAGAAGTTAAAGCAAATCTAAATATAAATGACTACATTAGGTTGGATAAGAAAATCCAACAGAAAAACAAAAAAACAGCTTTTGTCAGTACATATGGAGAAAGTTACACAGAGAATACAACTGTGCAAAAAGGATATGCAACTCACCTATGCACAATGCACAAAGATGCCAAAGAAATGTAAGAAAATTCACTTTCGCAAACAGAGTGGTAGACGGTTGGAACAAGTTAGGTGAGAAGGTGGTATAGGCCTAAACTGTCAGTAATTTCAAAGTTATATGACAAAGAGTACTGGGAAGACAGGACACCATGAGCACTCTCTCATCCTGCAACTACACTTAGGTAATTACAAGTGGCCAGGAAGAAAGGAAAAAAATAGAAGCAGTAGTAAAGGAAGCCAAACATTGCAGCAACCAGGATAAAACAAACATTAGGCTGGAAGTCAGAAAGGAACTGGCATCAAACCCAAAATTAGTGCAAAACACAGTCAAAGTCCCTATTAATTTTTGGTTGCAAAGAAAAGGAGACAACATCTAGGTCAGAAAGAGCTGTAGAAGCAGCAAAAGCAGTAGATCAAATTGTTGGGCTAGTGGAAGTTCTTACAACCAAAGAGAATGTCTGCAACTACAGGAGAATAGGCAGGTACGAAAAAGGGAAAAGTCGACCCTTGAGGTTCATCCTGAATGGTGCTAAACAGATAAAAAAGCACTAAGGAAAGTCAGGAAATTACAATGTGATGATGAAGGGAAATTCTGATTATGAAGACGAGATCTTTCAAAAGAAGACAGAGAAGCTGAAACTGAACCTCGTCGAGGCAAAACGTCTAAAAGAGCAAGAACGAAGAAGAAATCAATTTTTTTTCTAGAAGATGATAGGGGTAGGCAAGCTAGTAAAATGGTACAAAAAGGCAAATCAACAAAATCACTAGAGAAAGAGGGAGTGAAGAATATGAAGAGAGGGATCATGTTCCTGAAAATTGTATACACCAACATAGATGGAGTGAGATCAAAGATAGTGGAGTTAAGTGATGTAATGCAGCTGCAGACGCCAGACAGTTGCACTCAGGAAGACGAAACTTGAAGATGATATATTAAATGAGGTCATATTCCCAAGGGGCAGTTTGGAAACGGGACAGAAAAATTAGGAAGGGCAGTGGCGTGGCTGTGCTGGTGAAAGAACACATAAAGGTATTCAAAATAATGATTGTCAATCCACAAGAAGTTGACATAATAGCACTGGAAATCTGCAATCAGGATGATAAACTAATAATCATAAATACATATAGTCCACTGCCATGCAACACATGGACAAAGGAGGAGCTGGATAATAAACAAAATGGTCTTAAAACAATAATGAGAGAAATTATAGTGAGAGCGGATAAAGACAGATCACGACTGGTGGTAGTCTGCAACTTCAACTTGAAATCCATAGACAGAGGCATATGAAGCTAGAACAAAGGACCTTTGAACCTGTAGATTTGTAAAACTCATCCTGGAAACATTCTTATATAAACACGTTAAACAAGCTACGAGGATGAGGAAAGGGGACGTTCCCTCCATGCTGGATTTGATATTTACCAGGAAGGAGGAAGAGATATTTGACATTCAGTACCTACCTCCCTCGGGTAAAAGTGACCATGTCTTGTTGGTAATAAAGTATACACTGTGTTATAATCTGGAAGAAAATGAGGAGGTTGAAGCAGTTGAAAAAATGCTTTCCAGAGAGGACATTATGGGGAACTTAGAAATTTCTTTAAGGAATTTGACTGGAAAGACTTGCTGTTAAGGAAGTAAATGAGATGTATGTCAAGTTTTGTGAAATACCTGTACAGTATATGATAAAGGCACAAACAAAATTATACCAGAGATGCAGAACTAGGAAAGAGGATTGGTTCAATAGAAATTGCGAGAGAACCAGATACCAAAGACACAAAAATGGAATCAATATAAGAAGAAGCCAAACCAGCAATACAAAGAAGCGAGAAACAACTACACAGCAATGAGAAGAGGTAGAAATAAATTTTGAGAAAGGGGTAGTGGACATTTGTAAAACAGACCCAGGACTATTCTATAGATTCATTAACAAAAAATTGCAGATAAAGAATAATATTCATAGGTTGAAAATGGGAAACAGATTCTTGGAAAATGAAAAGGAAATGTGCAAGACATTAAACGAAAAGTTCCAATGTGTGTTTGTACAAAATGAAATCTTCAGAGAACCAAAAACAATAAGAATTCATGAAAACTACAGAGCACATAGAGGTGTCTAGAGATGAAGTTAAAAAAATGCTCAAGGAGGTGTGTAAGAATAAAGCAGTTGGCCCAAATGGAATTTCACCATGTGTTCTGAGAGAATGTGCACCCGAGCTCAGCATTCCACTTCAATTGATTTTTCAGGCATTCCTGTGTATAGGAGTTATAGCTGATGTGTGGAAAAAGGCTAGCATAGTTCAAATCTACAAAAGTGGCAGCCGGGAAGACCCCCTCAATTACAGACCAGTATCATTGACAAATGTAATAGTCAAAATATTGGAAAAAATAAAGAAAACTAAATGGGTAGAACACCTGGAGAAAAAACTATATACTAAACTGAAGTAAGACACACAGACAGTACGGTTTTCGCTCTAGAAGATCCTGTATAACGAATTTACTCAGTTTCTATGATTGAGCAACAGAGATTTTACAGGAATGAGATAGTGGGGTTGACTGCATCTATCTGGACCTAAAAAAGTTTTTCGACAGAGTTACACATAAGAGGTTTTGGAAACGAACAAACAGTATTGGAGGGTGACAGGTGGGCTTCTAACTTGGACGAAAATTGTCCGAACTGACAGAAAATGAGGGCAGTAATCAGAGGCAATGTATCGGCCTGGAGAGATGTCACAAGTGGAGTACCACAGGGTTCAGTTCTTGCACCGGTAATGTTCATTATCTACATAAACTATCTATCAGATGGAATACAGAATTATATGAACATGTTGGTGATGATGTTAAGATAATAGGGAAGATAAGAAACTTAGATGATTATCATGTCCTTCAAGAAAACCTGGACAAAATAAATGTCTGGAGCACCACTTGGCAAATATAATTTAATGTGAATAAATGCCATGTTATGGAATGTGGAATAGGAGAACATAGACCCCACACAACCTATAAATTATGTGAGAAATCTTTTAAGAATTCTGGTAAAGAACGAGATCTAGGGGTGGTTCTAGATAGAAAACTATCACCTGAGCACCACATAAAGAACATTGTTCGAGGAGCCTATGCTTAACTTTCTAACTTCAGATTTGCTTTTAACCCTTAAACGGCGCAGCCTTAGAGGGTCAAGAAGCGAAAAATATTTGAATTATGTAAAAATTGCTTAAAAAATGTTAAACAAATCTCCAACTTATTCGCTTCAGGGTCATGAAACTTTCATTATAATAATTTCACAAATTGATTTTAGACGAATTTTTTAAAAAGAACTCTTTGTTGACAAGGAGAACAGCATCTATTAACGGAAATTGAGGGATAATGAAGTAATAATGAGAGGCAAGCACCTGTCTGATGCACAAAGAACAAGAATAGCAGTAAGAAGTGTCCACAAAGTTGATATGCATCTGGTGCCTTTACGACATTGCTAAGTAATATATATAATACCATACATAATAATCAATAAGTATGTTATTATGCTCTTTTTTGTTATATATCATATAAATACTTTGCCCAATGTTATTATCTGTTACTTTCATCAATGTTTAAAACATTTTTTTTTTGGGGGGGGGAGGGGATTTTTTTTTTTTTTTAAGCTTTTATTTTTTTACCTTGTTTATTATCCGATTTTGTTGTAACTCTTATATCCTAGAGAGTGCATACCCATTCCTAATTATGTGAAAAAAGAATGAAATTGGTCAACAAATAAATCAGTCATAACTCACAGAATTTGGGATTTTGAATTTTGTTTGGCTGATTTTTTCAGAGATTTCAAACTCTATTTTCTTTGTCTCTTTAAGTTGTTTTGATGATTAGGGACCAGATTAGGGCTTTTTCACTTATATAAAGTATACCCTAAATATATCCCCTCATTGTTTTGTAATTATTATTTTTTTTTTGGGTGGGGGGGGTGGGGGGGGTATATTTCTTGACTTCATTTCGACACATATTGACCTACAACTTTCACATATTCGAGAACAAATGCCAAGCAATTATTTATTAAAACATACGAGTAAATTAATGAATTCAAACTACCTTTATTCATTGTCGATAACTTCAACTTCAATTATCCCTAAAACTAGAGTTTCAAATTTGAGTGGCTTCTAAAATTCCAATTTGTCCGATTCTTACCATTTTTGACATATTGTGTGTTCAGCTGTCTGTTCTACAATCCTTTGAGAATGGATTTTTCATAAACCTTAAATGTTTAGTGTTACATTTTTTTGTCTAAATTTGCTGCATATTTCAAATGCCATATTGACGATTTTTTTTACAGTAAAGTATACTGAAAGCCTATATTCTAATTTGATGAAAATGAAGATCATTTGCTATTCTGAGAGCATTATAACACCAAATGAGATATTGGTGATAGTTTATATTTATTAATCTGATTTGAAAATCTGACATTTTCAATATTCAATTTTAAAATTATTTTTGATTTTCTTGTTTTTCAAGTTATGCTGGTGATCAAGTGATAAAGTTAGAGCATTTGCTGAGATATGCACAAAAATTTGGAAAGTGTTTGTGCAAGTTTTAAAAACTGATGTTATGTCCAATCGTATATGTATGTTTTGCGGTGTTTAAGGGTTTAATATATGGATGGCAAAATACTAAAGAAATTGTTCACAACTTTTGTTAGACCAAAGCTGGAATATGCACTGGTTGTATGGTGCCCATATCAATAAGTACATCAATAAACTGTGGAGACATGTAACTAAATGGCTCCCAGAACTGAAGGACAAGAGCTACGAGGTGAGGTTAGAGACATTAAATATACCAAAATTAGAAGATAGAAGAAAAAGAGAGATGACATGAACACTACGTACAAAATAGTAACGAGAATCGATAAAATTGATTGGGAATAATTTCTGAGACTTGGACCTACAAGAACAAGAGGTCATAGATTTAGACTAACTGAACAAACCTGCTAAAGAAATAAGAAAATTCACTTTTGCAATCAGAGTGGTAGACAGTTGGAACAAGTTAGGTGAGGTGGTGGAGGCCAAGACCATCAGTAATTTCAAAGTGTTATATGACAGAGTACTGGGAAGACGGGACACCACGAGCGTAGCTCTCATCCTGTAACTACACTTGGGTAATTACACACACACACACACACACACGAAACACTTCATGTAAGACAACATAATGTCCTCATGAAGGATTGTTGCTTGCATAGTTGAGTTAAGGGCATAAACTGCAGGTGCCAATGTTACCTTTCTGTTTTGAAACCCAAAGTAAAATTAGATCCAAAACAGGAATAAAATTTTCCCTAAAAAATATAATAACACCTGACAACATCAAAAAATAAAAGATGTACACCTTGTAGCAGGAATCCACACCATCAGCTAAGATCAAGTGTCTACCAACCTCTTGTAGTAAGGCAAATGCTGGGCCCCTCTGACCCCAGAGCCATGTCACACTAGTACAATACACACACCTGAATGGCCCAGACAGTTTATACAACACTATGCACACCTGAATGCCCCAGACAGTATATACTACACTACACACACCTGAATGCCCCAGACAGTATATACTACACTACGCACACCTGAATGCCTCAGACAGTATACACTGTCTGAATGACTATTGGTTCTGTAGTAAAAGTATAGACCAAAGAGCCAGAGCTCAACTACCGAAAGCACAACTAGGCGAGTACTGTACTGGTAAAAAAAAAAAAAATCGGCCTTACACACGTGGGGTCCACTGTTCGAGACTCCTACAGCCCAGGTGAATGAAGTGTACAGCATAAAGGCATCCAGCGTACCCCTCGACAGTCAAGTTTTGTTTAATCTTACGACAATAACTATTTGACTTTTGCCGAAAGCCCGAAAAACAAGGCCCCAAGCAGGCAATTATAATTGTCTACGCCTTCCGTTGGCTCCCAGACGGGGCAGACCTCCCCCACATCCCGAGGTCGAGCTTGGAGTTCCAGCGTGAAGTCTTCATTAATGTTGACATCTTCTATGTAAACAGATTTAAAGGTCCAGCAAGAGGAGTGACCCAAACAACTCGTATTTCTAGCTCTCCTCCATAATCTCCGGCAGCTAGTTATCGTTCCGAATTATATAGTGACGAAACACACACCCTGTGACTGGAAAACTTGCAAGTTGACTTACTTTAGCTTAATAAACCCGCCATATATGAAGGAGAAGCAGCCAGGGTCCAGCGTTAAAGCCAAGGCGTCTGTTTGTTATTGTTCATAAACAAGTGAGCAGAAGCTTGCGCCCTTATTGATTTTGGTATTTATTTATTGGAAAGTGTATTGGGTTTTGCAACAATTTTGGGGTGTTTGTAGTACATCGGATAATTTAACACTCAATGAAACTGTGAACTACACATGAATTCTAGTATAAAATAGGAAGTTTGTTTTTTTCTAAAATTATAGATGCTTTTGGATTTAAATCATTGGTGATGATGATGATGCTAGGAATATAATTTTATTTAAATGTCAATATCAATGATTTATTAATTATTTAACTCTCCTTCAATTCCCTCATCTACAATCACATCACTCCACACATCACCATTATGTACCTCTGTAACCCCTTCCACTACCGCCCACACGATGGGTATGGGGTGCATAATATGTGAACTAAACTAAAAACTAAAACTCACATCACTCTGTCGCACTCCTCTCACTTCCGCTCACACTCACTCACTCCTTGCTGCCTTTACTCTCTCACTTTCACTTGTAACGTACGATTATACAATACATAACTAAGAAAGACACACACACTCCCAACACCTCAAACCAATTCTATTTGCTGACGACACAACCTTCATTTACTCCAGTCCTGACCCCTTTGCTCTAAATGCCACAGTAAATACTGAGCTAAATAAAGTCCATCTTTGGCTAACTGCCAACAAACTCACCCTTAACATTGACAAAACTTTCTATATTCTGTTTGGCAATAAATCCTCTAATCAAATAAATCTCAAAATAAACAATACCCAAATTTGTAACAAATTAGATGGCAAATTCCTTGGCGTTCTCAATGACCACAAGCTGAATTTCCAGGGACACATTCTAAATATATCAAAAAAAGTTTCAAAAACTGTTGGCATTCTTTCTAAGATCAGATATTATGTACCTCGCCCTGCCCTGGTTACGCTTTATTACTCCCTCATCTATCCTTATCTCAACTATGGTATTTGTGCTTGGGGTTCTACTACCCAAAACCATTTACGTCCTCTAATTACTCAACACAAAGCTGCTATTAGGACAATATCCAACTCTGGCCCCAGACATCACTCGGTACCCCTTCTCAAATCTCTGAATATGTTAGATATTAAGTCACTGCACATTCTCTCATGTGTATTATACATATATAAAACGCTGAACTGTAATGCCAATCCTGACCTCAAAAGCTTCATAGAAGGTTGTAACAGAACCCATGAGCACCACACCAGAAATAAATACAGTTTTGATATTCCAAGAGTACGACTTAATCAAACTAGAAATGCTCTACAAATCAAGGGACCCAGAATGTGGAATGACATTCCCAACCATGTTAAAGACTGTACCTCTCTCAACCAGTTTAAGATAAAAACGAAGCTATACCTAATAAATTCCCTGTAACCTACCTTACCCCTCTATTGTAAACCCATGTGTGTGTTTTTTAAATGACGCTGTTTGTCGACCGAATTGTATTTGTGCTGCTTTTCAGCCATGTTCCCCCCTTTTTATATCTTTTTTTATTTGTTCTCAACTCATTTTATTCTTTATGCTCAATTAGTATTAAGCTTTAGTCATTTAAGTTTTTCATGCCCGAAACGCTTTGCGTAATAGTGGCTTTAGGCATTGTATGTACTAGCTCTATCTATAAATCCATCACTCTTTGTAAAATCTCTTGTATGTATGTACCTTACCTAAATAAACATTTATTTATTATTATTATTATACATGACCCAACATACAACACATGACCCACATACAACACATAACTAAGAAAGTCTCTAAAACAGTTGGGATACTCTCCAAAATCAGATATTTTGTCCGAAACGCTTTGCGTAATAGTGGCTTTAGGCATTGTATGTACTAGCTCTATCTATAAAGCCAACAAACTTTGTAAAATCTCTTTATGTATGTACCTTTACCTAAATAATTATTATTATTATTATTATATTATGTACCTAACTCTGCTCTCTATATTATGCACTAATCTACCCCTATCTTAATTATGGTATCTGTGCATGGGGTTCAACCACTGCAAACCACCTTAAGCCCATCATCACCCAGCAAAAATCTGCTATCAGAATAATAACAAATTCTGCTTTCAGACAACACTCAGCCCCCTTGTTTAACTCCCTTAACATGCTAAACATAATCTCACTCCACAAATTTTCTTGTGTCAATTACATTTACAAAACCCTGTTCTTAAACGCAAATCCTGCTCTGAAACTCTCCCTGGACAGATGTAATAGGACCCATTATCACCACACCAGAAATAAATATCTCTTTGATATCCCCAGTCAAACTTAATCTGTGTAAACACTCTATGCAAATAAAGGGACCCAGTCTATGGAACTCACTCCCTAATGAATTGAAAAGCTGTCCAACTCTTGCGTCATTCAAAAACAAAACTAAAAAGTACCTAATCTCATCTGCATAGTTTTTTTACCTTGTTGCTTTAAAATTGCACTGTATCTATTGCTACCCAATCTCCCAATCTTTATGTACCCAATCCGAACATCTTTACCATTTTGATCATTGCTGTCTTCTTATATGTGCTATCAATCTGCTGTACGGTGTCTGTTAATCTTGTTTAAATTACCAATCAAGTTGTCAATGTAATCAACCAGAGCTTTAATATACCAATGTGCTTTAATATACTTACTTTTCTCTCTCATCTCATTTTTTTCTTGCAATGTATTTGTTATCATTTTATTAATTCTGCTAGAATTTACCTACTTAAAATTATCTGTTAGATTAAGGACCTGCCCGAAACACTGTGCGTACTAGTGGCTTTACAAGATTGTAAATACTATGCTATGATAAATAAATAAATAAATAAAATAAATAAATAAATACACAGTGTTTAGTGGGATTTCATATTTATTTAGTAGTCTTGGATACAGCAGTGTCGTGGACGTTGAGACGGAGCTTCGAGCAGAGCAGAGAGCTGAGTGAGTCGAGGAGCTCTATGCGGGAGAGTGTGGCGGCTCGATGGGGAATCGTGAGTGTCTAAACTCGATGGGGAATCGTGAGTGTCTAAATTTGATGGGGAGCGAGAGCGTTGTAGCTCGATGCGGTTGTAGTCTGCTGTCTGCACTGTGTCAAAGTTGTAGCGTCTTGGGGTCGATTAGGACTGCATACGCCGAGTGCTGCATTCTTGAGTTTGAAGAGGTAGTAAATCCAAAGCATATGAACTGAAGTTATCTGAGTCACTGGAAATTGTACTGTTGGCTATTCGTTGTTGTTGTTCAAGATTCAGCTACTGGTGTAACACCGTAAAGGTGTTTGGTTTAGTTTTATTTAATATATACATATAATTCATGAGTCACAAATAAGGATTTGAGAGGCGCCAGTTTGTCGGCCTGAAACTCACACCTCTAAGCGTTAATGACCTCAAGTTGACCTGACGTCAGCTCATGCGAATTTCACCTTGCTTCCGCTAATCTGATAATTGTAGCCAGGTAGGTCCGTCAAACATGCTGACTTTAAGGAGTGGCTTGGTAGAGAACCTGAGGCTATCTACTTGTGGGCGGAGTTAGCTACTAGGTTTCCCAATATATACTGAGGGAGCTGTAGATTCTGGAGGATAAGGAATAGGAGACGAGCCAGCAGAGCAGAGCAGAGAACAGCCTAGCCAGAGAGGCTGTCAGCCGGAAGGGGCAGGACCGTCTCTGTCAACTACAGACCATCCTTTCCTCCCTCTCTATCCAGCTATAGGCAGACACTTGGTGAGTTGAGCATGAAAGGTGACTTGGTCGTGTTTACAAGTGTTGTGTGAGGATCAGGGGCAGTCAAGTTGTAGGGTTCTCGAATTCTTGGATAATGACTCACTTTGTATATTAATCTTGAACATTAAGTTCAATTGCTTAAATTGTGATACTTATCATGTGAAATATAATTGATGAATTTATTGTTTAAATTGTCTTTGACTTTGTTCCCTAGAGCTTTTTGAGTTGAGATGAGAAAGCCTCTGCGGTTACTGGGTTCATGATTTTAATGGGTACATGATACAGATGGAACAGACTAATAATGACCTCTTGATAACATCTTTGAGAATATTGTGATACAGACAAGTTCCATTCCTTGTCTTGTAGGTAATGGTCTTGAATGGATGGTGGCAGCATTTCTTCTTCTACTATCTACTCTTCTACTTCTACTATCTACTTCTACCTATCTACTCCTCTCCCTCCACCCCTCTCCAAACTCTCCCTGTCAACTGACGACCCTCCTCGCTCCTCCCACCTCTCTACCTCTTTCACCCCAAAACCCTCACTAATTACTTCATTATTCATCTCTTCCCTTTCGTTTCTCTTATACGTTTGTGGCAATGAAATGTGTTCTCTAGAGTTTCGGGTAGCTGATCAAGTTACGGCGCCTTGTAGTCGTAGCACCTAGGTAGTCAAATACCTAGGTTACAAGGTGTTGAACGAGAGAGTCTCGTTCCAGTCTCCGTGGTGTAGTGGTAAGACACTCGCCTGGCGTTCCGCGAGCGCTATGTCATGGGTTCGTATCCTGGCCGGGGAGGATTTACTGGGCGCAATTCCTTAACTGTAGCCTCTGTTTAACGCAACAGTAAAATGTGTACTTGGATGAAAAAACGATTCTTCGCGGCAGGGGATCGTATTCCAGGGACCATAGGATTAAGGACTTGCCCGAAACGCTACGCGTACTAGTGGCTGTACAAGAATGTAACAACTCTTGTATATATCTCAAAAAAAAAAAAAAAAAAAAAAAAAAAAAAAGAGGCTGCCATAGGAACTCTGGGGGTGCTCTAGAATAGTTAGCTGACTGAGGATGGGATAACAGACTAAAGATACCAACTTTAATCTACAAAAAAGCCTCCAGATCTTTAGCCCCTGCTATTGCTTTGCTCTTCAACAAGTCACTTGAACTCCAAACCTTTCCAGATATTCTAAAAAAAGCGAGAGTAACGCCTGTCCACAAATGTGGTGATCTCACAGATGTTAACAACTACAGACCTATATCAATCCTGCCAAACTTGTCAAAAATTTTTGAAAAACTAATCTATAAGCAGCTTTACTCATATCTAGCCAAACTCAATATACTTAGCCCTTGCCAATATGGCTTCAGGCCCCAAAAAAGCACTAACGATGCACTTATTAGTATGCTTAACTCGATTCATACAGCTCTTGATAGAAATGAGTTCCCTGTTGGGTTATTTGTGGACCTGCGTAAAGCTTTCGATACTGTCAACCACCAAAACCTTCTTCTTAAATTACATCATTATGGTGTCAGAGGACACTCCCTACAATACCTCAAATCCTACCTTACTGACAGGCTCCAATGTGTTTCTGTGAATAATACAATTTCTCCCACCCTACCCATCAACATTGGTGTTCCCCAGGGCAGCATACTTGGCCCTCTCCTCTTTCTCATCTACATTAATGACCTTCCAAATGCCTCCCAACACCTCAAACCAATCCTATTTGCTGACGACACAACCTTCATTTATTTATTTATTTATTTATTTATTTATTTATTTATTTATGCATATACAAGAATGTACATAAGGAATGTGAGGATACAATTATGGTAATTACAGTCTTGTAAAGCCACTAGCACGCGCAGCGTTTCGGGCAGGTCCTTAATCTAAGAAAATTTTAAGGAGGTAAATACTTGCAAAATTTATAGACAAAAAAAATTTACTCCAGTCCTGATCCCCTTGCTCTAAATGCCACAGTAAATACTGAGCTAAATAAAGTCCATCTATGGCTAACTGCCAACAAACTCACCCTTAACATTGACAAAACTTTCTATATTCTGTTAGGCAATAAATCCTCTAATCAAATAAATCTCAAAATAAACAATACCCAAATTTGTAACAAATTAGATGGCAAATTCCTTGGCATTCTCATTGACCACAAGCTGAATTTCCAGGGACACATTCTAAACATATCAAAAAAAGTTTCAAAAACTGTGGGCATTCTTTCTAAGATCAGATATTATGTACCACGCCCTGCCCTGGTGACTCTCTATTACTCCCTTATCTATCCATATCTCAACTATGGTATTTGTGCTTGGGGCTCTACTACCCAAAATCACTTACGTCCTCTAATTACTCAACACAAAGCTGCTATTAGGACAATATCCAATTCTGGCCCCAGACATCACTCGGTACCCCTACTCAAATCCCTGAATATGTTAGACATTAAGTCACTGCACATTCTCTCATGTGTACTATACATATATAAAACGCTAAACAGTAATGCCAATCCTGATCTCAAAAGCTTCATAGAAGGTTGTAACAGAACCCATGAGCACCACACCAGAAATAAATACAGTTTTGATATTCCTAGAGTACGACTTAATCAAACTAGAAATGCTCTACAAATCAAGGGGCCCAGAATGTGGAATGACCTTCCCAACCATGTTAAAGACAGTACCTCTCTCAACCAGTTTAAGTTAAAAACGAAGCTATACCTAATAAATTCCCTGTAACCTTACTTACCCTTCTATTGTCAACCCATGTATGTTTTTTGTTTTTGTTTTTTGTTTTTCAAATCAACGCTGTTTTAATGTAATTTTCTGTAATAATTTGTAATTGTATTTGTGCTGTTTTTTTCAACAATGTTCCCCCCTCTTTTACCTCTATTTTTATTTGTATTCAACGCATTTTTTTTCTTTTTACCCATTAGTTTTAAGCTTTAGTCAGTAGTGTTTTTTCCTGCCCGAAACGCTTTGCGTAATATTGGCTTTAGGCATTGTATGTACTAGCTCTATCTATAAAGCCAACAAACTTTGTAAAATCTCTTTATGTATGTACCTTTGCCTAAATAAAAATTATTATTATTATTATTATTAAAAGCGAAGCTATACCTAATAAATTCCCTGTAACCTACCTTACCCTTCTATTGTCAACCAATGTCTGTTTTTTTTTCTTTAAAGAGCGCTGTTTGTCGACATAATTGTATTTGTGCTGCTTTTTCATCTATGTTTTCATTTCTTGTTTTCATTCTACTCATTATGCTCAATTAGTATTAAGCTTGTCATTTAAGTTTATCATGCCCGAAACGCTTTGCGTAATAGTGGCTTTAGGCATTACTAGCTCTACCTATAAGTCTACCAATCCTTGTAAAAATTTATTGTATGTATGTACCTTACCTAAATAAAATTGTATTGTATTGTATTGTATTGTATTGTATAAAGAGAGCTGTTTTCCCCGACCTCGTTAGTTAACTGGGGGTGGAATAATTGACAAGCGCGAGCTATTTCCTCTACCCCCCGTTACACTGGGAACAAAACGTTCCAAGTAGCACGGGCTATGGTGAGCCCGTAGTGGACTTACCTGGCACAGGAGTGGGGCTGTAACTATTGTTGGCTATTCACTTCTCAATGCTTATATTTTTGGACTACACCTCAGCTTCCTCCCAATAGGATGAAAAGAATGTTACCTGTAATTATGGAAAAAATTATAGCTTTGCAATTAGTGCTAATTGAGTTTGTCATTATTGTAATGAGAGATTGGAGCGAGTATAATGTTTACTCGCTACACACTTATTCTCTTCCTCCCTTCCTCTGAAACATGATTTTTTTATCTTTTTTATACATTTTGTTTATTACCAAGCTTAAATATACAAAGCAATGGGCTGCTACTCTATTCTATATGACAGATTACACAGTGTAGATAGAATGCCCGAAACGCTTTGCGTAATAGTGGCTTTAGGCATTGTATGTACTAGCTATACCTATAAGTCTACCAATCCTTGTAAAAATTTATTGTATGTATGTACCTTACCTAAATAAAATTGTATTGTATTGTATTGTATTGTAAAAAAGTAGCTATAGGTTCATCTACTATACCCATCTCACAGGATGGTTAGTCATATCATCAAAAATTGTATTACAAAAATTCATACAAAATTGTTATTTTCTATTTAGTTAAAATTCCTTCTGCTGTTCTGTTGCATTTCTGCTGTTCTATCCATCATATTATCATTATCTTTTTAATTTATTTCTTTTTTCAAATCAATGTATGCTTTTGATCTCAATTAATATTAAGTTTTAGTTTAAGTTTTTTCCCCACACCTTACCAGAAACGCTGTGCGGGTTAGTGGCTTCAGACACTGTATGCACTAGCTCTATAAATCCAACATTTATGTTTGTAACTCATTTTCATTGATATACCTTTACCTGAATAAACATCTTATCTTATCTTATCTTATACATGGAATCAGGAGAGAAATTTCCTGCCTCAATACAAAAAATAAATTACATTTGACTAAATAGTAACTTAATGATTTTCATAAGAGAAAGCACCGAATCAAGGAAATATTTTATAATTATTTTTTAACAGTTTTTATTCCTCTCAAATAATGTCGTTTTTTATATTTTAACAAACTTAGGTATACACAGCATTAATGTGCTGCTACCCTCTTCTCTATGAAAGATTACACGGTGTAGATCTTAGGTATACACAGCATTAATGTGCTGCTACCCTCTTCTCTATGAAAGATTACACGGTGTAGATCTTAGGTATACACAGCATTAATGTGCTGCTACCCTCTTCTCTATGAAAGATTACACGGTGTAGATCTTAGGTATACACAGCATTAATGTGCTGCTACCCTCTTCTCTATGAAAGATTACACGGTGTAGATCTTAGGTATACACAGCATTAATGTGCTGCTACCCTCTTCTCTATGAAAGATTACACGGTGTAGATCTTAGGTATACACAGCATTAATGTGCTGCTACCCTCTTCTCTATGAAAGATTACACGGTGTAGATAAAATACTGACTACAAGCTCATCCAACATCCCCACCTCACAGGACGGCCAGTCATACATGGAATCAGGAGAGAACATGAAATGTAACGCTGATTGATCTATTAGCCCCCACTAACCAAATCTGGGTACAAAACAAGAATATCTTCCAATATTCCTGAGTGTATGAAGTAATTACAGAGCTCAAAGTACCTCATACCACTTGGTCTGAAGTCATTGATAACAGGACAATCACAGATATAGTGTTGGAGGATGTCCCAGCTCTTGTTCTCATAGTTTACAACTGGAATGTTCACCATTGGGAGATTCAGAAGAGTCAGATTCCCATACATTAAGTCCTTCTAAATAATGTATGCATGATTCTCGTATCAATTCTTTTAGAATACGCATAAATTTGTTTCAGGAATACAACAGTTAATGAGTTTACCTGGAAGCCACTAACTCGAGTGGCCTCGATGAGGACAGGAAGCCGGCGGCTTGTCGAAGGTCCAACATTTTAACAATATTTTATTTTAATATTTATTTATTTTAATATATTTATAATTACATATAATTATTATTATATAATTAATATATAATAATTATAATTAATAAATATAATATTTTAATATATCAATTAGTAGGAAAATATAATTGTTCAATAATTTCAAAGTCGAAGGAACAGTGATTAAAATAAAATATATGAAGCTGACAGATAAAGTCCATCGCTTCTTGCAAGAGACGACTGGTGGTGCTGTCCTGGCGACCTGATGATGTGAACATGTACGGGGTTAACTACCAGTAGAGGGCGGTATGGTTGGGGAGCTGGGCGGCGCGGGTGGTGAGGGCGGAGAACTCTTGTGGGTTGGGTCGGCCAGACAGAGCGAAGACATGAACGGCGCCCACCAGCGTCTGACCCCACGTGAGGTGATCCAGGAACACTGCCCCGCCCACGGCCGTCATGTGGCACTTGCTGAGCCACACGTGGGCGTATTGCCGGCTGAGGGCGGCCGTCACCTTTCCCGCCCACACTGCGCGAGCATCAGTAATCCCATCAAGGCGCAGCGTCAGGCGATCCTTGGTGTAGGCGAGCTGGGGAATGTCATCGGATGAGACGAGGCCTTGAAGGGTGAGGTACACATCCAGGTCATCGAGGAGTTCCAGGTGGGGTAAGGTCCGGTTGAGGGCCACCAGGACATCCAGGGAAGATATCCTCACCTTGAGAGTTTCCAGGTAGCGTATGGAAGCCGTGGCATGGTAAAGAGTTCTGTGCCTCACATCGGGGAAGTCCTCGTCTGAACTACCATGGCCGGCCTCTTCCTGGAAAAACTGGATAGCGGCCTCCACGCCCAAGTGACACGCCAGCCTCCGCAGCCTGACGCGGGAGCGGGCCTTCAGGCAGGGTAGGAGGAGGTAGTCGGATGTGGTGGTGTCGTTGCTGGCCACGTAGTCGCCCTCCAACATGAGGCTCAGGGAGCAGGAGGTTCCTGCAAGGCAGACGGTGATGGAGGGGAGCGCGGGGAGGGAGGTGGAGTGCTGGTCGTCAGAGAGGGTCACCGCTACTGTAGAAGGTCTGGAACACTGCAGGAGGGCAGCTGTGCACGGCGTCAGGCTGCCTTCCTCCCCCAGAAACCACTCTCGACGCCACTCAGCCACAAATGTACAGCTAACCTGTAATAATAAATGCTTGTGGATGTGGACTGAATCTGCTGATTCGTAAAAAAATTAAAAACTTTTTCTCTCCTCAAACTCACTCTCCCTTAAATTTTTGTTTTGTTTTTATCTTAAGTAAAGTAAAGTAAAGTAAAGTAAAGTAAATTTTATTCAGGAAAGTACATACATAGTTGATTTACAAACATAATGTTGGATTTAAAGTTAGAGGTAGTACATACAGTACCTAAAGCCACTAGTACGCATAGCGTTTTCGGGCAAGGTGAGGTGGGGAAAACACTTAAACTGAAACTTAATAGTAATTGAGCTTAAAGTATAAGTTTCGTT